>NC_134795.1:49481715-49484215 GCF_046742065.1 Oratosquilla oratoria
CCCTTTATATATATTGGTACTATATTTGCTCTTTTCCTTCTTTCAATGAACTACTTATTAGACTATATATTTTACATGTTAGTTCGTTCCTGCATTCTCTCAAAATCCAGTTTGCCATTTCATCTGGTCCATGTGATTTTCTGACATTAAGATTACTCAATTGATTCATTATTTCTTTCCTTGTTACTTCTATCTCTTTCATAGGGGGGATTTCTCCTCCCACTCGACATCTCTAAGTTGTATGTTCTCCCTTGTAAACACTGATTTAAAATGCTTGTTCATAATTTCTACCATTTCTATTTCCTCTATTTCCTCTATGTATTCTATGTATCCAACTCCTTGTCGTAGTTTCTCTAATTCTTGTTTGTTTTTCAGTTTGTTGTTTATAAATCTATAAAATAGTTTTGGTTGATCTTTACATTATTCTATGACATCTTTTTCGTATCTTTTCTTCTCTGCACACTTGTACATATTCATTTCTATAACTAGTATATATTTTCCATTTTTCAGGTCTATTGTCTTTCTTCTACATCGTTTGTTATACCAACACTTTACATATCCTTTTTCTTGTTTTTGTCTTGGAACATACTTTTCCACTCCTTCTTTATCAATTTTTGTCAAAATATTCCATTTCTCTTCTACTATTGTTTCCTCTTTGTGTATCCTTTCTCAGTCTGCTTTTTGAAAGAATTCTCTTATTTTAGCAAAATTTGTTTTTCTATACATCAATCTTCCCTTTCTATAGTGTTTGTTTTTCCATGTATTTTTCCTCATTTAGTTCCAGTTCAACTAATATGTGGTCACTTTTACTTAGTGGTGTCTTATATTCAATCATGTCCATTATTTCAGGTTCTGATGTGATTATTAGGTCCAGTCTCGATGGTTCTTCCTCATTTCTATACCTAGTATTCTCTTGTATCCATTGCGTCATTGTATGTTCTATAATCATATCAAGTAGTACATTTCCCCATAGGTCGTCTCCACCCTTCACTGTCATCTCTTCCCAGCAGATTTCTTTACAATTAAAGTCACTCATTATAACTATTCTTCCTCCATCTTCCATTATCTTGTCTAGTATTATCTTTGTGTCTTCTAACATATTTTGTGTTCTCTCTCTTCCCACGAAGCCGTTTTAGGAGGCACATAATTTACCACAAACTTCCTGCTCTTCTTGTCCCTGTCCTCCACTTCCATCATAATCATCTCTACTCTATTCTTTCCATATGTGACATTCCTCACATTTATATCCTTCTTAGTCAGGAACATAACTCCACCCCCTTGTTTTACCTCTCTGTTTCTAATCCAATAATTACTCGTATATGCACCATGTCCTACACTGTTAGGTGGTAGTGGACCTTTCAATTTTGTCTCTACAATTCCCATTATGTCCAGTTCTTTTTCCTTCAGGTAATCATTCATTTCATTCAAGCCTGTTATTAAGGCATCTATATTTGTGTAAGACACTTTTAATTTTCTGCTACCTCCACCCTGTTTTCTGTTTCCCTTCCGTTTTTTTCTTCTGATATGAACCAATTCCTTACTTTTATATTCACTACTCTCCAATAGAATTTCTCTTTAGCTTCTATTCTTTTTGTTTTTTCATCCTCTCTTTCCCCTTTATTCATTTCTCTTTTTATCCATACCTGTTTATATAGATCACTTTTTGCTATTTTTCCTGTTTTTGCTTAGATATTCTCTGCTGTCTTTTGTGACCTGAATTTAACCTTAATTGGTCTGGACTTATCTGTATTGTATATCCTTAGTCTATATATTTCTCCAATTTCTTTCCCTGTTTCTTGTTCATCTTCTTGAACTACTTCTAATATCTTGTTTACTTTTTCCTTCTCCTCCTTTACTCTTGTAGTCCTATTTAGATTATGCTTCTCTTCCATCCCTAATATAATTATACATTTATTTTTATCCGCTAAGTCTCTTACTATATTATCCTTCTCCCTCATCACTTTAATAATTGTGTCCTTAGTGTGTTCTTTCATCTGTTGTTTTACTATATCTCTAAATTCAATTTTGTTGTTCTCTTGGAGTTTTCTCCAACCCTGTACCTCTTTTGATATGGGCTCTTTATTCTCTTTCTTATTCTTTCTTTAATTCCTCATTCGCATCCTTTACTTCTTTTAACTGTCTTTTTAATTCTTCTATTTCCTTATTTAGGTTTTGGTTCTCCTTCTTTAGTTCTTCCAATCTATCAACTCTTTGTGTAATCCGCGTAAGTTGACTGAACCTAAACTCCCAGTGTTCGTTTATTTTCTCTAGGTTTTCCTCTAGACTTGCTAATCGGGGGAGGTTGCCTTCTCCTCTCTTATTAAATCCACGGAAATAATTATCTTCACCTTCCATTGCTCTGCTCTTATCAATATTTCTGATTTTTTACATTCTTACTAAGCTCTTCAACTTCACCTCTATCGTCTGCTCATCTTTCGTTGGCATTTCTTCTGACCTCCGGGCCCCGTTCGTCCCATTCCTCATTTCCTTCCATTTTTCT
>NC_134795.1:49486715-49491715 GCF_046742065.1 Oratosquilla oratoria
TTATAATACAGAAAAGAAGACATAAAAGAGAGGTCAATGGTTACCCGAGTCATGTTCTATGGGTGACACGGGATGCTCCGAAGAGTTCTAAAATACCACACATATTTTGTTGAATGTTGATTAATGGTATATGGTTTCTGATAAAAACAGCCTCTAAACATTTCAGTGTCTTTCTGTTATCATTCTTAACCAAAATTGAGGTGCTTTTATTTAGTTGGTCCCGTGTAGTGCTGGTATTGTGGGATTTTGTTACGTGGGTTTTTATCGCGCCATTTTGCATGTGATATGTGAGTCTCAGAGTTTGTATAAATCACATGAGTATTTATATACCCTATTATTTTTCTTAAGTTTATCCGTGGGAGCTGTCATATTTTCATCACCAGCGATGATGTTCTTGGGTTACGGAAATAAATTATAAAGTTTATTTTGTCCTCTTCGTTTCTAAGCTTACAATTTTTATGGATAATGTCTTTTTTTTCGTCTTTATAAAACGCTGATGACATTGTATTCTGATAATAAATGTTTATATTATTTTTTTTTTCTTACTCTCCAATTCTTTATTCTCAGTGTTGGCTTTCTCCATATTATTTTTAATATCTTTATCGATGTCCCTCATTGCAAAGCCATTGTTAGTTAAAATTTGCTTTACTCTAATAAATTCTTGGTGCAGAAGTTGCCAACTAGAACAAATTTTAAAAGCTCTTGTGACATAGGAGGGACATTCACTAGAATCGTTTAGGCACCTTCCAGAGTTAGTGGGGTTTTTTTATAGATAGTTGTGGTGAAAATGACTTTTGTTCCATCTACCTAAACGTCTAAAAACGGGATTTTATTTTTGACGCTCCTTTCCACCGTAAAGCGTAGACAAGAATATTCTTCGGAAATATCATATTTTCTCTCCCTGCTTCAGAGAAGAAAATACTCAGAAGAATAGAAAGTCTAAAGAAGAGGATCACCAATGCAGAGTATGCAGTGATTTTTAATAGAAAACACACACTCACACACAGACACACATATATATATATATGTATATATATATATATATATATATATATATTATATATGTGTGTATACATATATATATAGATGTATAGATATATGTATATGTATATATACATGCATATATGTATATGTATATATATATAATATACATACATATACATGTATATGTTATAGATATTTTATACAGATTATACTATATATGTATATGTATATATATATATAATATATATGTGTGTGTATACATATATATATAGATGTATAGATATATGTATATGTATATATACAAGCATATATGTTTATATAATATATACATATATATACATGTATATGTATAAAATATATGTGTATACATATATATATAAATATATATATACATGTATATGTATAGATATATGTGTATAAATGTATAATATATATATATATTTAATATATATATATTTATATATATAAATATAATATATATATACATATACAGTATATCTATATACATATATATTATATAATATATGATATATATATATATATATATATATATATATATATATATATATATATATATATAAACATATGTATCTATATATATATATATATAATATCTAATATATATATATAAAATATAAACATATATATCTATATATATACATATATTATATATTATATAATATATATGCATATACATAGATATAGATTTATACATACATATATATATATATATATATATATATATATATATATATATAGAGAGAGAGAGAGAGAGAGAGAGAGAGAGAGAGAGAGAGAGAGTTAAGCAAAATATAAGTAAGTAAATGATATAAATAAATAGAAACAGCAAATACATAATTAGATAAATGAAATGAATAGATAAGATTAATAAGGAAATAAATAGATAAACAAATCAGTATACGAAAACAAACTAAACGAATAAGCAAAGAAGGAAACAGTTAAACAAACAAATGGGTAAATAAACCGATAAATAGAAAGACAAGTAAACAGAAAGATAAATAAATGAATAAATAAAACAAAGAAATATACACACACACTCTCTTGCCACCATGAGATTGCTTTGTAAGATGGCTATTATCGTATGTCGACAGGCAGACTAGAAGGAAAAGTGCTGTGAGTTCGGAAGGGGTGTATTGGAAAGGAGGAAAAGGTGGTGACGACTTGGCACCAGGACGGACTGGGAGGGTTGCCAAAGAATGCCCGATGGGACAAAGTCAACACCACGTGAGGATTTTTTTTTTTTTCACTCCTCTTTTTTCGGTTCTTCTTCTCGTCTCTCTCTTTTTTTTTTCTACCTTACTTCTTCCATACATGCTTTCTTTCAACCTAAATTTCTCTTTTATTTTGAGGCATAAAAAGAAATGTTTTCCTTTGTTGTTGTAGCTTTAAGGTATCGGGTAGAGATAAATTTCGAGGAGAGAAGGTCTCCTTCAGTCTAAATTTCTCTTTTTTTCTCGAGGCATATTCAAGAAGAAATAGGAATAAAATCTCATATTCAAGAAGAAATAAGAATAAAATCTCATATTCAAGAAGAAATAAGAATAAAATCCATCTTGTTTTGTGTCTACATAAAGAGAAAATATAATCCCTTGCTGTCGTAGGTTAATTAAGGCAAAGGGTAGAGAGAAGATTCGGGGAGAGGAAGTCTCATACAGACTGGTAACAGTTCTTACGGTCTTCTCTTTAAGTGAGGACTGATGAGTTATATGGTGTTACAGGGACAAACGAACATCAACATATCTGTTGGTCCCTATGTGGTACCTATTATTTTCCAGAGTAAATCTATACAATATCAATATCTGTGTGTGTGTGTGTGTGTGTGTGTGTGTGTGTGTGTGTGTGTGTGTGTGTGTGTGTGTGTGTGTGTGTGTGTGTGTGTGTGTGTGTGTGTGTGTGTGTGTGTGTGTGTGTGTGAGAGAGAGAGATTCACCTTGGTCTTTGGATCACGTGTTGGACTCGTGATCGACAGCTGTGTCCCTCCCGGAAGAGAGCTCAGAGCTCGTATGACCGATCTATGGGTAATGCTGTGACCTTACACGCACACACACACCCAACTCCCCGCCCACGAGAGTTGGAGTAACGACTCGAAGCGCAGCGATACTGAAATTGTGTGTGTGTGTGTGTGTGTGTGTGTGTGTGTGTGTGCAGATATCTCCTGTAGGTCAAGCATAATGCAACAATACTTTCAAGGTCTAGCCGGGTGGTACCATTAGTTGTATCAGTGGTAGAAAACATGCACAGCACATACTCTACTCTGATACTCCCTTTGGCAAATGAGCAGCAGCTCATTTTGGCATCATTATCCGTTTTTTTTTTCTTCCCACGTCTACATCCTCCAACTCCACTCCCACCTTCATCTCCTCTTCCTCTTCCTCTTCCTATTCCTACAACTACTATTTTTCTTACTCCTTCTCCTGTTCTCCTTCCATCACCCATTCCTCTTATTCTTCCCTTTCCTCCTCCTCCTCCTCCTATTACTACTACTACTACTACTACTACTAACACTACTACTACTACTACTACTACTAACACTACTACTACTACTACTACTACCACTACTTTTTTTATATGATGACCTCCATTCTCGTGGAACTGTGTGGTGGAAGCAGCAGGATCTGTCTCCCACAGACACAGTTCATCTACTACTACTAACACTACTACTATTCTTGCTTCTTCTCCTCCTCTCCCTGCACCACCTATTCCTCTTTCTCTTCCTCCTCTTCCCCCTACACCTCCTCTTCCTCCTCCTATCCCTCCATCACTCACTTCTCTTCCTCCCCCTCCTCCATCGCCCCTTCTCCAACTCCTACTCCTCCCCCTCTCCCTCCACCGCCCACACTTCTTCCTCTTCCTCCTCCTCCTCCTCCTCCTCCTCCTCCTCTCCCTCCACCGACCACTCTTGTTCCTCTTCCTACTTCATCGCCCCCCTCCTCTCCCTTTCCCTCCACTGTCCGATCCTATTCCTCTTCCTCCTCCATCACCCCCTCTCTTCCTCCTCCTCTTCCTTTTCCTCCATCAACCACTTGTCTTCCCCCTCCATCATGCCCGTCTTTCTCCTCCTTCTCCATCATATCTTCCCCCTCTTCCTCTTTCTCTTCTTTTTCTTTTCTTCTTCTTTTTCTTCTTCTTCTTCCTCTTCTTCTACCTCTTTCTCTTCTTCTACTACTTATTCCTCTTCAACTTCCTCCTCTTCCTCTTTTTCTTTTTCGTCTTTTTCTTAGTCGTCTTCATCTCCTCTTTCTCTTTATCTTCTCCCTCTTCTTCTCTTTCTTCCGCTTTAACCCCTTCCTTCTTCTTCCTTCCACTCCAGCTGTCTCCTCCACCCTTCCACTCCGTCCCTCTCCACCTCCTTATCTCCTCCAGGTGGTAAACTTCCAGAATCACGCAAACACGGATATTTAACATGAAACTTACTATATTATTATAATATCACTCCTATATAACCTAAACCTAACTTAAGTTAACTTAACCTAACGTAACTATTTTATAGAAAAAATTAGATATTTCGAATTTCAAGAGGAAAAGTGAAAAAAATCTGATTATGTGATACTGGAAGAGAACTTGGGTTCCTTCAGTTCTCCAGGAGAGGAATCTGGTTCCCCTTTCGTACACTTCGACCTTTTGCTTCGTCATTCTCGAACTCGACCTCTGCCATTTCGTTCTCGAGCTCGCGCGCGCACGTGTGTGTGTGTGTGTGTCTGTGTGTGTGTGTATGTGTGTGTGTGTGTGTGTGTGTGTGTGTGTGTGTGTGTGTGTGTGTGTGTGTGTGTGTGTGTGTGTGTGTGTGTGTGTGTGTGTGTGTGTGTGTGTGTGTGTGTGTGTGTGCTTAAAAGCATAGCCAACATCAATCACCAAGCACCACGACCTACATCTCTACGGTTACCGCCCCCGCTTGCACTCGACTTCTCGTAGGCACACTCTACTTTATGAATTGCTGTTTCTCACTCTTTAGACATTTCATTGTTGACAAAAAGGCCGTTTTCCTACCTTACGTC
>NC_134795.1:49496715-49509215 GCF_046742065.1 Oratosquilla oratoria
TAAAAAACACTCAGTATAAATTTAGATTTAAGAAGGAAATAGGCAAGAACTGGTTTACTAACAATGTGGTTAAGGAATGAAATCAATTTAGTAACTATGTAGTCAGCGCTGAAACGATTGGTTGTTTTACGAAAAGGTAAGATAACTTTAGGGATGGGGATGACAGGTGGTAATGAACATTGAACTTTCTAGTGTCGGCCTTATGGTCTCTTGCAGTCTCCCCCATTTTCATTATTTTTTTGAAGAGTGGCATGCACTTAATGGTTTATTTTTATTGTTTTGTTTTATTTATTTGTTTGTTTATTTAGTTATCTATTTACTTATTTATATACTTGTATACATATTCCAGTTATTTATTTATTTGTTTTATCTTATTTTATTTATATATTCGCTCATCATATTTATTTATTTACTTATCTATTTATTCTATCTATTCAATTATTCATATACTTATCTAACTATTCTATCAGTTTATGTACTTGTTTCATTCTATTTTTATATTTGTTTATCATTATATCATTATTCATTTATTTCTCTATTCATTTATGTATTCAATACTACATAATTAAAAAAACTGAAGAAGGGACTCAGTTATTTTTCAAGTAACTTTTAGTTTGACCTTGGTTCACTTTTTTTTTTCGTTAATAAGTCGTTGCTCCCTTCATGACCGCTTTAACTTTCGCGAGAAAGTGCCTCAATAGTTTCGACCAAATTTTGTTTCTTCTTAAAAGAGACAAAGATTTCAAAACAGTACTTAGATTCGTGTGAACATACTGGTTTATGGTATGTGTGTGTGTGTGTGTGTGTGTGTGTGTGTGTGTGTGTGTGTGTGTGTGTGTGTGTGTGTGTGTGTGTGTGTGTGTGTGTGTGTGTGTGTGTGTGTGTGTGTGTGTGTGTGTGTGTGTGTGTGTGTGTGTGTGTGCACGCGCATGCGTATGCATTTATTTAAGTTCTTCCTCTATAACAAATCTAATGCGTGCATTCTTATGCAACTACGCATATTCGCGGTCTAGTGCAACGCTCTGTGTGCTTGCTTGAGGGGTTGCTTGCATGCAGACATTCGACTTCACCGGACATAACTACCGGGCGGATGCTTGCCGGACAGAGCTAAGCTGAAATTTTCTTGATTACAAATTGGTGCACCTGATCTACAACTCTCGGAAGCTTTGGGGGGAGGGGGCGGGTCCTCTTGTAGGCTCGAGAACATCCAGATCAGTTTTTCTTCTTCTTCTTCTTCTCCTCCTACTTCTTCTTTTGAAGGCTTCTTCCTTTTTTCTGCTCAGAAAGTGCTGCCAAGAATCACAAAAAACGCACATGCGCGCACGCACACACACACACACACATGGCGCTGTGGTTAGAGCTCTGGCTTGCCACTACGGAGGTCCGGGTTCGATCCTCGCCCGGGGCTGAAATAATATCAGTATCGCAGCGCTGAGGGGTGTTACTCCAACTCTCGTGGGCGGGGAGTTGGGGGTGTGTGTGTGTACAAGGTCATAGCATTACCCATAGATCGGACCTACGAGCTCTGAGCTCTCTTCCAGGAGGGAAATAGCTGTCGATCACGAGTCCAACACGTGATCCAAAGACCAAGTGAATACACACACACACACACACAGCCTGATCCACCCAAGACAAGACTACGCAGTAGTAGTGTGGTTTCCGCGTAAGGTAAAGCTTAATACGAGTAGAATGGAGAGAACACAAGGATCAGCGATCACTATTTGCAGACAAAATGTACAAAGAGAGCCGGAATGCTTTGGACCTAGCACGCACGCACGCACGCACGCATACACACACACACACTCACACACACACACACACACACATGCACATACACACACACACACGCACATACACACACACACACACACACACGCACGGACGCACGCATACACACACACACACACTCTCTCCCTCACACAAACACACACTACTCGGTCACTGACCCACAACGAGCAATGGAACCAGCACATATTGCAACCTTGGGGAATATTTCAAACCAGACTGGTCTAGTTTCACCAACAAAAATGATCATCACAGACACAGTGGCTGTTTTGTATCCACAGCCACCGTTCTGAGCATTTGGAATCTATGTCAATGCCTCCCAAAAGTCAACTCACCAACTAGGTCCGTCACACAAAATACAGACATTGCCAAAAGGAATTTGATTACCAGTCTTATCAAGACGTTTTTTTTTTTACCTAACCTAATATTTCGATGTTCCGTTTTCGTTTGTGTTAGAGGAATAATCTACCCTTGGCCCACTATGTTCCTGTTCTCAGTTTGGTATATCATTCAACTGTCTGAATGAGAAAAAAGAGTAATTATAAAGTTAAGTTTCATATGAATACTTAAGGATTCTCCCGCATAATTCCTATACAGTTGCGCTATACGCTTCACCATAATGACATACACTATCAAAGTTTTTGTTTTGGTTAACAAAAGGCGAGTTTTTAAAGACTGAAGTTAACCTGCAGGGCTGTTCGATCTTCTCCGACTCCCTTAACCCATTCAACTCCGATGACAAGATGTCTTGTCATTTGGTCAAATAAAACAAAAAATCATAAAACACCAAAATGTTTGATCAAACACCAGAAAAATATGACGTCAGTCCTCGCTTCGCTGCGAGCGAAGCGAGGATTGACGTCATATTTTTCTGGTGTTTGATCAAACATTTTGGTGTTTTATGATTTTTTGTTTTATTTGACCAAATGACAAGACATCTTGTCATCGGAGTTGAATGGGTTAAGACCAGCGTTTCCCAACCTGGGGGTGCTGAAATCAATTATAGGGGACGCTGGGAATTGATGCACACAAAAACCACATTGATGTATGTATCATTGCTTACCGAATTGTTCATATTTGACTTTTTCCATGTTATTCTATTTTATTAGGGTGATCATATTTCTCCTACAAGCAATATTGTCAATTTGTTTCAGTTCTAAGGAATCAAGAAAATAAATCATCAAGGAGTACATTTCACTTTCTTTTATTCTTCTAAAAACAAGATAAGGGTGCTGGACTGCATAGACATGACAATAGGCGGAGCTATGGTCGGAAAAGGTTGGGAAACGCTGCTTTAAGATGTGACCCTTCACTTAACTGCATAAAATTGTCTCTCCTTAAAGTACACTTTGTTCGGTGAGATTATCGCTCAACGATGATCGTTCATGGCTCAACGATGATCGCCAAACGATTGCATAGAGTACTAATACTTTGTTTTTGGAAAATAGGATTCCTTTACTTCGAGCGACTGCTGCTAGAGTTGTTTAAAATAATTTTGCTTTAGACAATAGTTTGACGATCATCGTTGAACGGTAATCATACCTAGCAAAATGTTTGTTTAGCCAAAACAAAATCTACAAGCTACACCACTGTGTTGAGCAACTTAGGATCCTTCATGCTATCAAGACGCAACCTACATAGTATAATAACATCAGTTGCATTGTTTATATTACTTATGTTGATAATATTTGAATTGCTGGTAAATTTAATGTAAATGATTGTAACAATTCACAATCACTACTCCTGACAAAATGTTTATATTATTTATAAATTCTAAGAACCAAAGGATACTATATATATATATATATATATATATATATATATATATATATATACATGAATACACACACATACACATGTTCATATATCCTACTTTATGATTTTGAGATGGACAAGGGACAACATGTATATAGAGTTCTTGACTGCAAAACATGTATATAGAGACTTCTTGACTACAAAATGTTGAACCCGTCGGAAGCGACATCATCTTGTTTATTTTGATAAACCAATAAATAGGTACATAAACAGAGAAATAAAGGAATACATATATAAGTGATTGAATACATAATTAGATAACATAATTAAATACATATATATATATATATATATATATATATATATATATATATATATATATATATATAAATTAATAGTGAAAAGAAAAGTTCATTTCATAAAACAATTCCTGAGGAGTGGAAAGTTAAACTGTTAGACTATGCATTTGGCACATTATGAAAGGAATGTAAGAAATTAGAACTTAAACAGAAAAAGAAATTGAACCGACTAATATTTGATAATGATTGGAGCAAGCATTCTAATTCCGATTTTATTCTTAATCTTTCTGATAAACCTTTAAGTCTTGATGCAAAATGTGCCTTAGGATATGGATTCAAATTTGCTGCCAACTACCAACAGGTCAACTATGTTGATATTACCAAAGGTTTTTGCAACTTAGAAAAATACAGTAAAGTCCCAGTCCAAGACATTAATATTTGTAAAGGTTTTGTTTACAATGCATTAAATGTGACAAATTATCCAAGTTGTCCAAAAAGGTTTGTCACAGCATTAAACGCCTTAAAGAAAGACAAGGACTTGCATATAACAAAGGCTGACAAAAGCAATTGTGTTGTAATTATTAACAAAATTGATTATATTGAAAAAAATGGACACATCATTTAGTGATGAAGAAACGTATGTGAAGGTAAACAAGAACCCACTAGAGACGGTTAACAGTGAGTTTAAAAAAAAAAAATTAAGAGGTTGCTAGTTGGAAACAATGAACTTATCAAACAACTTGTATCTTTGTCACCGTCATTACCATATATGTACGGTTTAATTAAAACTCACAAAATCAATAATCCAGCTAGACCTATCATTTGCTCTATTGGTTCTTGTACTTACCAATTGTACAAATGGTTGGTGTCGCTATTAAGCCCTCTTGTAGGTACTATTTCCCATTATCATATATATATATATATATATATATATATATATATATATATGTATATATATATATATATATATATAAACAATGTTGATCTCATCGAAAAGCTATCTGGTCAAAATCCCTCCTTTGATTTTAATCTTGTTAGTTTTGATGTTACTAGTTTATTCACTCGAGTTCCCGTTTTAGATTTGTTAATATATTTAGAAGATGAATTGAAGAAATATGATATGCCTCTGCCGGTCCACACAATAATCAGTCTCATTAAGTTATGTGTGTTAGATTCAAAATTTGAATTTAATGGTAAATTTTATATGCAAAAGTTTGGAATGGGAATGGGGAATCCTTTATCTCCTGTTTTAAGCAACTTGTAAATTATTTTTTTTAAAGAGATATTTTGCCTAAAATTATTCCTAACAAAGCCATTTGGCATAGATATGTTGACGATATATTGTGTATGTGGCCTATTGACCAACCTTTAGACAATTTTTTATTAAAGTTAAACAGTTTGGTACCATCAATTAAATTTACAAAAGAAATTGAACAGAACAATAGTCTGCCCTTTTTGGATGTTATGATTTATAGATTTGATAATAAGTTTAAATTGGATGTTTACAGGAAACCTACCAATGTCCTTTCTTATATTCATTATTATTCTTATCACCACCTTAAGACTAAAGTATTAGTATTCACTTCAATGTTTCTAAGGAACTTTAGAGCTTGTTGGCCAGAATTTTTAGACCAAGAAATTGAAACCATTTATGACATTGGTAATAAATTGAAATACCCAAAACCCTTAATTGACGTAGCTCAAAACACAGCAAAGAAATATTTCTTATAGTCTTACTCGTAATCAGCAATTCAGTATTAAGAATATTTTAACCCTCCCTTTTCATAATTTTTTTTTTAGTTTAACACGTACTTTTAATAAATTTGGTGTCCAAGTTGTCTTTAAAAAGAACAACACTGTTAAAAACAGTTCACCCGCTTGTATTGAAGGCTGTGTTTATAGTATCCATTGGAAAAATTGTAACTTTAATTATATTGGACGAACAAACAAGGATTTAAAATTGAGAATAAACCAACGTAAATATATCATCAGAACAGGGCAAGTTTCAAGTGGGTTGTTTTTTAATTTAAGGGATTTTAATCATTGCATTGATTGGAATAACACAAAGAAAATTGTCTTAAGTAAGGACATTAAGGAGAGGAATATCATAGAATTATGTTATATAAAATCTTCATTTGAGAACAACATGAATATGAGTATGGAAATGTATAAATTAGATAACTTTATAACATACAAAATTGTTGACAGTAGCCGGCTCAAACGTCTGGCAGTGATGAGAGTGAGGTCACAATGGACCTGTCCTAATTTCCCCCTAGTGTGCTTCTTTTGCATATTTATTGTCACTGTTTCCTTACCCTGTACCTTGAAAATGTCTTAAATAGACGAAAGCGTTCGGTCACTTTTCATTTTATTTTCCAAGTGGTTTTATTACACACACACACAAAATTGGCACCAACACTCTCAAAACTATCATATGAAGAGAGACAAGCAAAACTTGAACTACAGACACTAGAGCAAAGAAGAGAGGAGATTTGATAGCTATTTACAGAATCATTAAAGGCATAGAAATTACTGATAGAGAGAATCTGATAAAATGGGATGATAGAAATACAAGAGGACACGGAAAGAAAATCAAGAAAGACAGCTACAGAAGAGATCTGAAAAAGAACAGCTTTCCTCACAGAGTAATAGACAGTTGGTGAGAAAGTGGTGTGTGCAAAAACAATACATGAATTTAAAAATAGTTTAGATAAAATGAGATATGAAGACGGGATACCACGAGCATAGCTCCCCTTCCCGTAAAATACAACTAGGTAAATACACACACACACACACACACACACACACACACACACATATATATATATATATATATATATATATATATATATATATATATATATATATATATATATATATCACGTTAAAACCACTGTTGAAGTAGAAAAGACTGGAGACGGGGAATCTATATATTTCGATTGCAAACTGCAATCCTCTTCAGTAGATACAAATAAGAGAGTGCGTGCTACTTAAGTAGCACCCTTGACATGAGAAAGGGGAACATGGGAAGAGGTCTCTACCCTCGGCTCACTCCGTATGTGAGGTCAGGAGGCAAATGTGTTTTTAATAGGTTGGTGATAAAAAGTCCTGAAATTATATCCGGGGACCATTGCCCCTTTGAAATATTCACATTAGGCTGGTATTCAATAATAGCAGATTCTACCATTTTTCTCCTGAACTCTTATTTGTATCTACTGAAGAGGATTGCAGTTTGCAATCGAAATATATAGATTCCCCGTCTCCAGTCTTTTCTACTCCAACAGTGGTTTTAACGTGATTGACAAATGTGTGATTACATTTTTCACCTGTAATATATATATATATATTTAGAGATCTATATATATATATATATATATAACTACTTATATATATATATATAGATCTATATATATATATACATATACGTATATAAATAAATGAATAAATAAAAGTGTTTTAGGAGATACGAATAAATAGGAAAGAACTCAGATGGAGTATGAGTAACACTTGTTCAGATTGCGTCAGCTTCTTTCACGGATCGAGTACAAATGCTCCGGGTCATTGAATCACGTACTCAACCACCACGTGACAAGTTATAGATTCAACACTACGTAAAACTAGTACTTGCTAGGTTTACAAAACATTTAGAATTACTTCGTTGGACAAATTTGATGCGTTCACCGATTATCCTACTCAGGCTGGAATTTATTTTCAGGATTTATAACTGTGTTCGTGAAGCCTGCTGGAGAAGGACGGCTGAACCGGATCAAACCGGATCGGTCCCTCCGCCGAGAAGTGAGAGCGGAGGAGGGGGGTGAATGCAGGAAACTGCATACTTGTGGCGACATGAAACCTTATTCAGATGTAGTGAGAAGTTTTTCCTTTTCGGGAGAAACTTTGAGTGTTTTCCTCGGCTAGGGTGCATTGCCAGCATCCGGAATAAATGCACAGACTCGATATATGGCCATAACAAGCACGTAAAAGAAAACTGCCGTATAGTAAATCGCAAGTATGAACGGAGATCTCTGTTGCTAAGGCTATTATTATGAGATATTTTCTTTTTTCATTACAACTATATGTGATTTAGAAACACCCATGCATCTTAGGAAGAACTTGCTTCCCCAACTGTAACATAAAAGAAAACGACTCTGACACGTGAAAACGTGGTTGCTTTCATCATTAACTACAAGGCGGGTCATGTCACGTTACCCCACTTATGTAAACATCTTCCTCCTTCACCCCCTCCCCCACTCCCCGGCATCCTCCATCTTCAGGACAGCAGCTCGAATTCTGCAAGCCACGCAAGAAGCCAGACGCTCCAAGACAAATATATTATTCTTTTTGTCGCTGTTGATTAATGAACTCCTTCAACAGACACGTCTTTCATAGATATAACGTCTTTTTTCTTTGGTACCCTACAGTCCAATAAGCCATCCACTCTTCTTTTGATGCAATGACTAAACGAGTTTTAATAAAGGGCTTTTCACAGATTATCAAATAATCCGATATGTGTGGATAGTACGCGCGCGCACACACACACACACACATACACGACTCGTGGCGCAGTGGTAGAGTTCCCAGCCGCACAGAGCCAGAATAACTTCAGTATCGCTGCGTTTTGAGTCGTTACTCCAACTCTCGTGGGTAGGGAGTTCGGGGTGTGTGTGCGTGTAAGGTCACAGCATTATCCATAGATCGGTCATAATATGAGCTCTGAGTTCTTTTCCGGGAGGGAAATAGCTGTCGATCACGAGTCCAACACATGATCCAAGACCACAGTGAATCACACACATACACACAAACACACACACACACCAGGGCTGCCCAGGGCTGAAATAATTTCAGCATCGCTGCGCTGCGAATCGTTACTCCAACTCTCGTGGGTAGGGAGTTGGATGTGTGTGTGCGTGTAAGGTCAAAGCATTACCCATAGATCGGTCATATATGAGCTCTGAGTTCTCTTCCGGGAGGGAAATAGCTGTCGATCACGAGTCCAAAGTCCAACACGTGATCCAAGACAATGATGAATCACACACACACACACACACACACACACACACATACACACACACACACACACACACACACACACACACACACACACACACACACACATACACACACACATCCTGCCCAGGGCTGAAATAATTTCAGTATCGTTACGCTACAAGTCCTTACTCCAACTCTCGTGGACAGGGAGTTGGGTGTACATTACCATAGATCGGTCATATATGAGCTCTGAGCTCTCTTCCGGGAGGGAAATAACTGTCAATCACGAGTTCAACACGTAATCCAAGACCACGGTGAATCACACACACACACACACACACACACACACACACACACACACACACTTAAGAAAGACCACATGTCTAAAGGATGTGATGAAATATAATTTTCCATATAGATACATAAATACTTGAAATAGCTTAGGTGATATAGCCTAAGCTTGAATAATACATGAATTAAAATCTAAATAAGATAATTGGAAAATCAAGAACATAGATTAAGTTGGAATTGTACATAAATTTGAGACTAGGAATGCGGAAATTTATGCCTGACTTTCTTCCCAAACACTGTATTTGTTATCATCAACTCTCTTCCTAGACACATCACTATCAACTCTCCACTATGATATTTCCTGGCACTCCACACTTCCCAACCACTCCCTCTATTGGTTCATTTCCAACCCTAGCATTAAGATCTCCCAATACCATTACATTGACATTTCTCCCTAAACCCCCTATGCACTCATTTAAATCTATCCAAAAAGCCTCCCTTTCCTCTACACTCTTCTCACTACCAGGCCCATATGCACTTACAAAAACCCACATCTCCCTTCCCAGTTTCACCTTCATCCACACTAATCTTGAAGAAATCTCCTTCCACTCCACCATATATTTACCTATCTCTTCACTTATTAGTATTGCCATATACATTTTTTTCTCGTAAATGCTGAACTGGCAGTCAACAAGCGTGGAAAGCCTATTGGTTTATGTACAATCTTGACTGGAGTGTAGGCACTTGGGTCAAAGGTTTGTTTTTAAGGCGCTTGTGATCTACCTTGTATGGATGTGATACTTCGACCATCACCAAAGCCTTGAGGTAGCGTCTGGATTTCTATGGCCCAAAGTTTCTGTAGATGAGGACAATGGGGTGCCACCGAAGAGATCATAAGAATGAAGGAGACTGCAGGAGACCATAAGGCCAACACTAGGCAGCTCCGTATCCATCACCACCTGTCATCCCCATCCATAAAGTTGTCTAATCGTTTCTTAAAACAATTTATAGTTTCAGCGCTTACTACATGTTTACTAAGTCTTTTCCACTCGTCGACCACCCTATTAGTAAACCAATTCTTGCCTATTTCCTTCTTAAATCTAAATTTATCCAGTTTAAAACCATCACCTGACAAGGCACTAGGGCCACGTGACTCACACTGAGGACAATAACCCTTGGAGTGAAATGACCCAAAATAGACTAGGCCGAGTGCCCATGTAGGACAGAGCTCACCCGCCTGAAGACGGCTAAAATAGTTCAAGGAGCCACAGAGCTGAAGGAGAAAGTTGAGTGCAGTTCTGCACTGCATCCAAATGATGGATGAAGATAAGAACGCTCTGAACAGTAATATTCCCAACTGATTCTCCGTTATGACGTCATGTCGCTTCCCGTTCAAAAATTTGTTAGGTCGTCCTACATGCTAACTTATCAAATATTATTTGAAGATATCTTCCCCGTATGAGACGAGGATGTTGATTGGCTGAATAGATGGAATGCGAGATGTCTTCCCACCCCACACCCATTCCCAATAGTCATGAATGATGTCATACATCTATATGACTGAGTGTGGGTGCGTGAGTACACTTGTACATTAGTAAATCATTAAAACCACGTCATTTTTTAAATTTATTATCAACTAGTTTTTAAGTTCATATTCTCGTATATTGGGCTATATCTTATCATGGCTTTATAGATTTTTTCTTACGCCGATTTTTCTCAGTTTTATTTAATACAACTGATAAAACCAGATATCAAATTGTTATATTTATAAACAAGTCAAAGAAATAACATTAATGACCCTCAGCATGAAAGCATGTGCAAGTACAGAGTGCGTAAGCGCATTTGCTTATATATGAGCTCGCTTATGAAAGCGAGAATGCGTGCGTGCGTGCGTTGTGTGTACTTGCAAAAACGTGCACGTAAATAGAGCGATGTAGAGGGGGTTCTGGAGAACGTGCATATGCAAACATGAGGGTCTGGGTGATGACCGGTAATTATGTATCATTGGTGGTTCCTCTACACAGCCGAAAGGAATGAGACTACAGGACAACAACAACAAAGACAGCAAGCCATGAACGGAAGGGTCACGTGGTATGAACGCTGCAACACAGCTCCACACGAGACCTCAGCAACACGACATCACGGTTTTAAATGAACCGTTACTGTTTATTTATAACCATTTGTAAGAATACTCGATTAAATCGATTTAAGTACCCTTTATGATTTTTTCTATTCCATCCTTAAACAAGAAATAAAAATGAACCCCAAAGTCTGCGCATGATTGAAACCGAGACCTAAACGATATGACGTCATTATTCTAAATAATCCGTTAAAAGATACTGTTAATTTATCATAATCACCCTTTGCAAGGATACTCGATTAAATGAATCTAAGTACTCCTTGGTATTTTATTTTTATTTGTCTCCAAGCTTAAACAAGAAATAAAATTGAACTCCAAAGTCTGTGTAGGATTGAAACCCAACATGAAGCTTCAATCTTTTGTGACTAGCTCCAACCTTCAGTTATAATTTACCAGATTTCATAAAAACATTCGATAAATAATGAATATTGTACAGAATATATAAGTACTGCAACAGCCGAATAACAGTACAAGCTCTTCACGGTGTTGTTGCTATGCCAAATCTACTCGCTGCTGGCGGTGTGTGTGAATGTCGTGGTTGCCAGGCATCTGGACTTAGGGACTACACACCCAACACTTTGACATTTAGTCAGTCAATTCGCTATCGGTCCGAAGCTATTACTACCTGTTTATGAGTTTGGTAACAGCATATCTTTTTCTTCTAATTGAGAAGCAGTTAGTGTAGTTATGATAGGTGACAGCTATTTCTTAAGAGCAATAGAATTATTTTGTCACTAGCCCAAGACGAACAAAAGGCATTCTATCACTACGCACAGCCAGCAAACATGTACATGCTAAAAATGAGATGCGTAATTGGAGGACCCAAGTTTGAATAATGCATTTGGACTTGATTTCAAAGTTTACTGTATATGTCATAATATATTTACCAATTGATGTTAAGATGACAAATTTGGCATTCAACAGACGATATTTTCTAAACTGGACTAGTATCTATTTCAGTGCCCTTTTCTTCTAGAAACGAGAAAAAGATAGAAACACTTGTAAAAAAGGACAAAATGTTCAAAAAAGAAAATGACAAAAAAATAGTATTTTCCATTCTCGTAATCTGAACCTAACTCGACCTGTAATTCTATTACGCCTGCTGCCAGGCGATTTCATTCAGCTGAGAGGAAATTCCAGGAAGACAAAGAATAATAAAAGACATCTCGCTTAATCCTTTGACTGTTACAACAGGTGATTTTAGTGAGCCGAGGGGAAACCCAAAGAAGGCAAAAGTACTG
>NC_134795.1:49514215-49526715 GCF_046742065.1 Oratosquilla oratoria
AATGAGCGCGAAGCTGAACGGCGTAGATAGTCTCTGATTGGCCAACTCCAGAGGCGTGAGCCAACACTTGCTGAGACAGTCATGACGCGGCATTTTCAGCTCTGGCAAATTATTTAACGTTCTCTTTCGTAAGTTGTTTGCTGCTCACGATTTTTAAAGACTAACATATAACAAACACCTTAGAACTTAGATTAAATGTATGGTAAGCAAATTAATTCACAGTTCGATAATATGTAAACACATATATAAGATACCATTTATTTGTTTACATATCCCAGAGCAGTTACGCAAAGGTGTATATGAAATGTATATAAACATACTTTTCATACTCTATAAGTAATATGGACTCCACCACATCAATTTTGAAACTTGGCACCAAGATTCATTATTGCCCCCCTCCCTCCCTCCCTCTCTCTCTCTCTCTCTCTCTCTCTCTCTCTCTCTCTCTCTCTCTCTCTCTCTCTCTCTCTCTCTCTCTCTCTCTCTCTCTCTCTCTCTCTCTCGTACGAAGCTTCTCAGCTTTTAGTTTTTCTGCACCAAACTAATATATCTTCTTAGCGTACAAAGCAGTGCCTCAGACTTTTTGTAAGAATAACTTTGGTGAAATAAATTTCATCGTTATTTTGATTTTTCACAAACGGATACACATCTACATTTAAGGTTTCAAACTAAACTAGATATAGCTAAAATAATTTCAATAAAACGCGTGATATCAATTGAACACAAACATTTATTTAGTGATAGCGATAAATAATCACTAGTATGGCAACAACGTCAGTTGATTGGCTAGAGAGACCTGTTACCATACATGTGTCTCAATTTTCTCAGATCGTCTGTAACACTTGTATATAAACGTTTACCATACATACGTGTCAGGCAGGACCGACACAAATGTGACGCACATTAAATAAGACATTGATCCGGACAGTGTTTTCTTGAGTCTATATTGTAAAGACAAGACTTTCATGTGGGTTTTGTATGTGATTTTATTTTTCTAGGATGGGCCATGACAAAAGCATATTGTCAGAAATATCAGGAAATTCGATTTTTTTTATTCTGTGTGAAAGAATTAGCCATTCTAGCCAAAGCTGTTTAGAATATCGTCTTTCCAGCGATTGGTCTATCACCACACCGCTGAAAGCACTACTGGAAATTAGCCTTTATCTAAAAACCTTTATAACCAGTTTTAGTCTCGAATCTTACCACATGGATCAACGAAATCGCCGGCGGTTTCTGTCATACATGTTCAACAGTGTTCATTTGATGACTGGTCTAGCCTTGTTTGTTGTCGACATTGTTATAAAAATATGAATAATTCTTATCTGAAGTAGTGATAACCAGATAGCCGTTATCGCTTATCTCAGCACCGATGTTAACGCAATCTCCAGTGCATGTTGTATGATAAATTTAGATTGTTGTTGTGGAATGTAGTTTACCAACAAAGCAGTAGTTTAGTGTACAAATACATGTGAAAAATTTGGCAATAATTGTCTCCAGTTTCCATCTATCTTGCTCAATTCCTCATGTATCCAAATTTTCCTTTAATTCACTCATCTTTTCCTGGGGACGTCCTCTATACAAAATTTCCTTAATCTACTCCCTTTAATCTTCCTTCCGGTATTTCTACCACGTACCAATTTAAATTCTGTTCTCTGAATCAAATTTGTTACTTTCTACTGGCCTGTTATCTCTCCTAATTCCTCATTTTTTACTTTATTTACCTGTATCTACTTTTTTATTTAACACAACCCTTATAATTCTCCTCAGGAATGCTGTTCCATCGATGCTAGATATAACCGTATCGAATATTTTTCTTATCCAAGTGATGCTAGAAATGGTTGCTTCTACCAGCCTTAAAATACTGATGTTTTCGTATTTAATATGAAACCCATGACACTGTAAGAGCACATGTCTGTGCAGACTCTACCAGTGACAGTAAAGTGCACTGCAGTCACCGAGTTTGGCGCCAACATCCGATTTATCGGCGGTACCGTCCACTTTCAGATTTTATTCCGCCGTAAAATCGCCATGGGAAACTATTTTGTATACTCAACACAAATACATAGAATGTCATTTGATATGCTGGAGGATAATTATTTTCTTCCAGCATATAATCCGATTCCTTCCCTAATGCTGCGTGCTGCAAATCAGTTCAAGCGTGCTGCGAACAAATGTCGTTCAGTGACTCACTATGACGTCATAAAGTCAGGCGTGCGCCTATTGGCTCGCATGGTTCCTCCGGAGCTTTTGAATGTTTTTCCTCCTCTTCTTTCCCGATGTTCTCCTTATTCATTGTATCATTACCTCTTTTCACTTACCTCTGGGGGCGAACTGGATCTAGATGGGATAATATATTAAGTAAGGCTGGGTGTACAAACACCTAACGGGTCACATGGAGTGTGTTTGGTGTATTAGGGTACTCAATATGCAAATGTGAAACCTTATGAGTACAGGGATTGACACTGGCACCTGCATGCCTCGGACACACACACACACACACACACACACACACACATGTACGCATGAACACACAGACATGACTAGACTGATCTTAAGATAGATCAGCAGCCAACGAAGCATATACTACAGATCTCACTCCGCTGCAACCGTTGGCAATAACCGTGGAGGTCTAAACTCCCGACGCCCCCCTCCCCCCTCCTCCTATTAGATAGGGACTCCCTCTAGCTTCTAAATTCTTAAAGGACAAATGCACTCAACCGAGAGAATGTATGAGCAGGTTATTAATATCGTGAATGTTGTACAAAGTTCAACAGTTCCTTGTTCTTTTTTCGAATTTCTAATGTATTTTAGAGTATACTGGACAGCATGGAAATAAAACGTATCGTGTATGTGTGTGTGTTTCACCATGGGCTTTGGATCACGTGTTGGATTCGTGATCGACAGCTATTTCCATCTCGGAAAAGAGCTCAAAGCTAGTATATGACCGATCTGTGGGTAATGCTGTGACCTTACACGCACACATACACCCAACTCCCCGCCCACGAGAGTTGGAGTAACGACTCGCAACACAGCGATACTGAAATTATTTCAGCCCTGGTCGGGATTCGAACCCGAACTACCTTAGTGGCTGCCGGAAACTAACAAATGCGCCACAAGTTGTGTGTGTGTGTGTGTGTGTGTGTGTGTGTGTGTGTGTGTGTGTGTGTGTGTGTGTGTAGTTGCGATGAGGATGGTGTAGTGTATGCTCATTTACATTTTACACACACACACACACTCTCTCTCACTCACACACACACACACACACACACACACACACACACACACACACACACACACACACACACACACACACACACACACACACACACACACACACACACACTCACACACACACAAATAAACCCCCCCCCTTTGTTCGGTGCAGAATTGATTTCCATTTTGAGGTTTTGTTTCACCTCCCATCATCAGGGCTTATCACTCTGGGCTTCCCCAGCGCTGACAGTTGAGAGTTCGTTTGAGTGAAAACGACTTCGGTTACAATATTTGAATTTTCAAATCTCCAAATATAAAATCATCTTTCCGTCGCATACAGCACAGCTGAATGATGAACTAAGAGATTGTAAACTTATACGAATGTTAGACATACTGTTGAAATGTTCTTAGTGAAGTCTAGATTTCTGTAAGCGAAGTCATATTCTAGTTATTCATATGGAGGTAGGATGTCGGAGGAAAAAGAGACCAGTGTGATAGCCCCTTTAGTCACGTCCCTGAAAACCAGAATAATCAAAACAACATTAATCTTCCTTGATCTTAAGACATTTAATTCACCAACACAGATGTTGGTGGGCGGACACATTCCTTGCTTTGGCCTTTCAAGCTTCGACCTGCTTATCTCCTTTAAAAAAAAAAAAAAAAAAAAAAAAAAAAATGACCAGACCATTTACGGAGTTATTGCATTGGGCTATTTTTCCTCCAACCTCCAATTCATCGGCGGTATCACCCACCTCCAACACCTTTTCCGCCGTCAAATCCCTGGAGCAAACTATTTTGTTCTCTCAATAAGAATACATAGAATGTCATTTGATACGCCGGAGGAAGACCATTTTCCTCCGTTACACAAAATTCCTTCCCAAAAGCTGCGGGCAGCAAATCTGTTCCAACAGTCGGATGAAAAATAACCCAGTGTGATGACGTCTTTATACTGGCTATTCTAGGACAGACAAGATGATGAATCTAGAACGAAAATTGCTGAGTATCCATTGCTATATCAACACTAACATTAAATTCTCAGTTTTTTTTATGATTGACAAAGGTAACCCTTTAGGAAATGTCAGTGTCAAAGTTTGTGTTCATTCAGTATTACTGACCAGGTTTTAATACTGTCCGTAAACTGATCACACAGGAGTTGTTTGACCAGTAATTAGATAATCTAAAATTCCTGATGATGTTTTCGTGAGTTTTACACACCCGATTTGAGAGATGGTTATTCTTCCCAAGGATGAGTGGGCACAGGAAGTCAAAGATACCTGGTCAAGAAGGAGGAGGAGGAGGAAGATAAGCGAAAATGTACGAACCGGAAAAATCCTAATGTACTGAACGTAAGCAAATGGTGTGAAAATATCTGAATCGATGGGAGATAATGCGAGAAGATTGAGTGAAATTTGAGAGGAGATAATCCGAGAAGAGGCAGTTATTCAACTTCGGATGAATTAGGAAGTGACTTACGAGACAGCATACACACCAAAGAGAGGAGAGATAAACCTAGGGAACATTAGAACATAACAAGAACGTATGAATGGAGGAGATTGTAGGAGACCATAAGGACTACACTAGGCACTTCCATGTCCCTTACCCTCCTTTCGTCCCTAGCCATAAAGTTATCTTAAAACAGACAAATGTTCCACCGCTCACGACATTGTTGCCATGTCTTTCCCATTTATTAACCACTCCTTTCGTAAACCAGTTGTTGTCTATATCATACTTAAAGGAAAATGAATGCAAGTTTTGTGTTATGATGATTTTAATAATTATGAAAATCATGCTCACGACAGCGACTGAAATTAGTTTTTGCTGCCCTAGTCATGGCCTACAAGAAATCCAGCGTTTACATGTACTAAGCGCTGAAACTATTAGTTGTTTTTAAAAAACGATTAGACAACTTTATGGATGGGGATGACAGGTGGTGATGGATCCGGAGCTGCCTAGTGTAGGCCTTATGGTCTCTTGCAGTCTCCTTTGTTCTTATGTTCTTATGTTCATCAGGAGTTCCTCAGCAGCAGCTTCCACTTCCTCCTCAGTTCTTCGAGTCTCGACCTGCCGAAGTCGACTAGCTGCACAAGAGGCTTTGTCTGTATAATACAGAATCATACATACATACATATACCAAGGCTTTTTTCCCCCCTTCCAAGGGGGGTAGCCAATAAGAAAAAGGCATAAAATCATTCCCACCCATTCCATCCCTGAAAACAATCCACACCCCTCCACCCATGACTTTTGATTATTTAATCAATGGAATAATTGACTTGTGAATTTACTTGTTTTGTATTTTTGCACATGACCAGCGCGTGTAGTACGAATTATTAGCATAGTAATATTTCTAAATCAACAATCCTCTAGGGACTAGCCTCTGGAATACCTTTTTCCACTATTGCAATTAGGTCAGAACGTGCACACAACGGTCAAATGCATCTACAAGACACCCAGAAGCCCAGAACTACAAAACGGCAAATCATGGACCCAGATTGGTGTCCCATTTCCCATCCCTTTGTTCCAAAGGGCAAGGTCGAAGGCTACATTTTTTTTTCCAAACTAACCCCTTCGACACATAAGAACATATGGATGGAGGAGACTGTAAGAGACCTTATGGACTACACTAGGCAGTTCTATGTCCATCACCACCTATGACCTCTATTCATAAAGTTATCTAACCTTCTCTTAAAACAGCAAATAATTTCTTCGCCACTCTGTTGGCAAACCAGTTCTTGCCTATTTCCTTCTTAAACTTAAATCTAACCTATGACGTCACACTACACTGTTGACCAAGAGTCAGAATAGAATGAGTGGAGTACAGTTGTTCACCAAGTTCCTCGGTGCATCACGTTCCAGAGGGTGGACCAGTCATGGTCCGCTTATAATGGACCATGCTCATTCATCGATGATCGTGGTTCACAATATGTGGTCCACGGAACCCTTGGGGCCTACAGATTGGTTGAAATGGAATATGTATATATATACATATATATATATACATATATATATATATATATGTGTGTGTACATATATATATACGTATACTATATATATATATATATATATATGTATATATATATATATATATACATATATATATATATATATATATAGTGGAAGGTAGGCAAAACGATATAATTCTGTGCTGATGAAGTCTCAGCGAAGCTAAAGAACAGCAGCACATAAACACATAAATACGTGAGATTCTGAGAGACCGGGCCGCACTGTTGACTGCATGTGAGTTCTTATCGCAGGAGGTGTTAATGGATTATTCCAGACCTGGCGACCTTGAGGGAGTTGGGGGTGAGGGACTAACCCCCTTCCCACCGGGTGATATTTTTCGATTACGATTGTGATTTGTGTGATTAAGTGTGAGCCATGAGTAATGTATCATTATTCAACAATATCAAATTTGTTTTTGACATTCTGTAGTATAAAGGTCTTACAGTGGAGGACTGGACGCTCAAGTGTAAAAAAGCTGTGTACACCGCGCGCTAAAGTGTTAAATTGCAAGTAGACCATAGGCTAAAGTGTAAATGACCTGACAGACCGCATGCTAAAGTATAAAAGTGCAGGTAGACCGCACGCTAAAGTGTAAATGACTTGGTAGACTCACGTGACTTTGTGAATTACTGTGATATATACTAATTTAATTATAAATTTCTTGCTTCGGAATCAAAGATACGGACCAGATTGAGGTACTTCTGTGAGACGGACGTCCGAGAGGATCATCTCCCCGCCATTCGCTTCCAAATATCACAAACATCCTCACCGCCATCTGGAGGCGCGGCCCCGGTAGGCCGGTGCTTGGCCTTCGGAGCGAGTTCAGCATATCTCTCCTGCCTTGACACGTTTGCCATGAGATCTGTTTATTTTCGTCTTCGATTTCCAACTTTTAAACACCAACTAGCAAATGTCACACGCAGACACACACACACACACACACACACACACACACACGCACGCACGACTCGGTGGCGCGGTTGGTAGAGTCTCTGACTGTCACCACGGCGGTCAGGGTTCGAACCCTGCCGAGGGCTGAAAATAATTTCAGTATTGCTGTGCTTCGAGTCGTTACTCCAACTCTCGTGGGCGGGGATCTGTGTGTGTGTGGGCAAGGTCACAGCATTACCCGTAGATCAGTCATACGAGCTCTGAGCTCTCTTCCGAAAGGGAAATAGCTGTCGATCACGAGTCCAACACGTGATCCAAAGACCATGGTGGTGGTGAATACACACACAAACACATATACATATGAGGTTAAATAGGAAGAAGGTATGGTGGCACAAAGGGGGTGGAGGGGATAAGGTGGTCACCAAGGCCATTCGCACACTAGATTACAAAGGCTTCATCCTTTAAGGAGGCCTTAGTGCGAAACAAGACCTAAACAAAACTCTGATCTGGACCCGTGTCTTTAGGTATAAGCAACTAATATCTCATTTACACCCAGAAGTTTCTCTTGGCTGAATAAAATCTTCGGAACAAAACCAGTGATATGTATGAAATTTGATATTCTGAGTTCTAATGGGAAATGCATGTACGTACGTGTACACACACACACACACACACACACACACACACACACATATATATATATATATATATATATATATATATATATATATATATGCAATAAAAATACTAGAACGTGGGTTCACAGATGCGTAAGTAACCACTAGGAAAAATAAACTAACAAAACAGAGCATGTATAATTACATCTTCAGTCCAGATACAATGAAGGAATTATAAATTGAAGAAACAAGGTACAGAATATATGACTGAGTGAGACATGGTGAAGAGGGCATTCGGAGAGGTAGTGGTAAAAATACACGTGTGTTTGAACCGTCCTGGTAATCAACAATTATGGGACAATTGCTCATAACTTATATTAAAATTTAAATAAGTTTGAGCAATTGTCCCACACTTGTTGATTACCCGGACGGTTCAAACGTAACGTGTATTTCTTCCACTACCTCTCCGAATGCCCTCTCCACCATGTCTCACTCAGTCATATATTCTGTACCTTGTTTCTTCATTTTATAATTCCTTCTTTGTATCTGCACTGAAGATGTAATTATACGAAAGCGCTCTGCTTCGTTATTTTACTTTTCCTAGTGGTTACTTACGCAAATATATATATATATATATATATATATATAAATATATATATATATAATATATGTATATATATATATATATACATATAGTTATATAAAGTCACTCACACAAACACACACACACACAGACACACACACACACACACACACACACACACACACACACACACACATATATATATATATATATATATATATATATACATATATATATGTTGATGCATTGTGACAGGTTTGAGGAAGGTCGAAGAGTAAGACACGGGTCTAGAGCTGAGTTTATTTCTGAATAAACTCGGCCCTAGGCCCATGTCTTACTCTTCCACCTTCCCCATATACATACATATATATATACATATATATATATATGTATGTATAATTATATATATATATATTATATATATATATATATGTATATATATATGTATATATATATATATGTATATATGTATATATATATGTATATATACATATATACTGTATATATGTGCATATATATATATACATATATATATACAATATGTATGTGTGTGTGTGTATAAATACAATGTATATATATATGTCCGTGTGTGTGTGTGTATGTATAAATATACAGTATGTATATGTATAAATAAATAAATATATATATATATATGTATATATATATATATATATATATATATATGTTGCAAGATGATTGAAGGAGATATTCAATTCCTTAGATGTCCAGCGTGCACGCTCTTACACGCACGCATTGTAGATTTGTGGTTGATCTACATTTACTGGATGGGTGAGATAAACTCGATGAGGTTGTCTTCGCTTTAATGTTCCAGTCTTCTCTCTGGTTTACAAATAAAAGGAACCTCCGAGGAAAATTCGGGGAGTTGCCAAAATTCTAATTTATATATATTATATACAAGTGTTGCCATATGATGATCGGGAAAGGTTGGTAGAGTTAGATGGAGAGGTCAATTGTCTCACCAGGTGTTGGGCGTTACCCAAAACGCCTGGCTCCCTGGTCACTGTTCAGATCCGGAGACAGTGGCGCGCCCCTCGGGAGGAAGATCCCGAGCACAATGGAGAATCCCTTGAGAGTTTGCTGGAGACGTTATAGTTCTCTTCACTCCAAATACTTGCGTAAGCGCGTGTGCACGCTGGACATCTAAATGATTGACTCTTGCTTTCAATCATCTTGTAACAGCATTAGTTACAAGATGTCAGGTCCGACGTCTCTAGAATCTCTGGCGGGACCGCCTATTGTGTCTGACCTCATCGAGGTAATTTGGGCCAAGCGCGAAAGGACACCTGTGTACAACTTTTCAACTGCAAGATGTCATACGACTAATATCATTTCTAATGTGTGTTTGCCTATATATAAATAACCTATACATAAATACTGAGTGTCCATACTCAGTTCATGTATTGTATATTGTAGAAGTAGAATAGGCAGAAGATAGTAGAAAATAAATTGTACATAGCTCTTTGATTTGGCAACAACCACCATGTGTATGTAAATAGTACTATTGGCAACCACCAGTGCTTTCCTCATGGAATGTTCCGAGATGTAGATCAGTCTAGACGGAGACATCAAAGACAACAACCACAACTTCGTTTGTCTCTAAACTCAATGTAGACCAAAAACAAATCTAGGTATCTATCTATCTATCTATCTATATATATATATATATATATATATATATATGTGTGTGTGTGTGTGTGTGTGTGTGTGTGTGTGTGTGTGTGTGTGTGTGTGTGTGTGTGTGTGTGTGTATGTGTGTGTGTATGTCTTCCACCAACATTTCCCTTGTTAGAGTGGTGTTGTGGCATGTGATAGTGCGATGTTTTGGTGTATCAGTTTGGAGTTGGAGAGTAAACATGAAATGAATAAATGGTACCTACAACGTAACGCAACCAATAAAGACAGTGAACGCATCAAAATCTTCTACAAGGCCTTTATGCACTCGGATTAAAATAATCAGGAACTTTGTCAAATCCACCTGACCCCAAGATTTCCTCGACGTTATCATTTATTATACAAACAGGAAAACCTCATCATTGCTCATGAAAAATAGTCCTTCCATGAATATCCAAGACCTACAAATAAGTCATCTTGTGTATGAACACTCGTGCAAGATAGGGTACTGTGCGTCCCTACCCTCCTCATACACAGGAAACACAACACTTTTTAGAAGAATTACTCTCCACCTCCAAAATGGTCCACCAAAACACCACAATATCACATGCCACGACAATATCACACGCCACGACACCCACAGAATTCTCCAAAGTTAGATCCACAATCTAGAGGCCTTGCCATAATTACGTCTACGAAGTCCACCTCCCAATGTGGATCCACCTCCCCACGGAGTTCCACGACCATTTCTCCACTTTATACGTGACCTCACCCCGCAATATGAACCCTCTTCTTAGAATATATATAAGCCATGTCATTTATTGTAACCAATATTACTTGAAAATGTATAAAGTGTACGAAACGTCGTGAATAGACTGAGAACGCTCCACTGAACTTTACTATGCCTCCTAACAGTAGTATATCTGTGCTTAACTCTACAAATAAGTCTGCAGTTCGCAAACTAGAGAGTATCAACAAAGAGATAATAAATACAGAAGTCGCTATATTTTTCAACCAAATATGCTTACAGGAGAACCTGCTGCCTAAATATTCAAATACATACACATACACACACACAGAGACAGACACAGACACAGACACACACACACAAATATATATATATAAAGGATTACAAAGGCGGAGCATGCCGACAGGAGACCTTTTGGTCCATATCTAGGTCGGATGCGAAAAAAAAGAAATAATAACTAAAAACTGTAATAATGTAAATAACAAATAAAATACATAAATAAATGCATAGGTATAGTTAAATAATAAAGAAACAGGTAAATAGTAAATAATAATAAATTGACATATAACTAATAATAAATGAAAATCAGACAGACAAATGATAACAAAACAAAAACAAATAATATAAAATAAATTATAATCGTTACAGCATCTTGCTTAGGTGTTTATCTAAATGATTCTTAAAGCTTCGAACTGAACTACATTGCACTACCTGTGCAGGAAGTTTATTCCATTCATTAACTACACGGTTGTTTATACCTACTTCCAAATTGAATCTATTTCCGGACAGTTTGAGACCATTGTTTCTTGTCTGATTCTCATTCAATATATATATATACATATATATATATATATATATGTATAAATATGCATATATATATATATAAATATAAATATGTATATATACATATATATATATAAATATACATATGTATATATACATATATATATATATATACATGTATAAATATACATATATATATATATATATATATATTATATATACATTATATATATTATATATATATATATATATATATATATATATATATACACACGCACACACATGAGTATATACATTCATTTAATGTTTACTAACACACATCTTCCTTATTTTTTCATCATCAAATACTAAGCGCATGTGTGTGTCTGTGTGTGTGTATGTCTCTCTGTGAGCATTCCACACCCACGGAAACGACCAATCAGGAGACAGACTACAAGAGATTCTCACTAGGGATTGGTGGACCAAAGGCAGCCGCTCTGTAGGGGTCGACCAAACAATCTCTGACCTTGATGTTTTGTGTGCGTACGTGCGTGCGTGCGCGGGTGTGTGTGTGTGTGTGTGTGTGTGTGTGTGTGTGTGTGTTTCATTGTTGAGCGATCAAGGTTGCGCAAAATTCCAGGTATAGATATCTCTGATGACTAGCTAAATATGTTCTTCCCTTTTCCCCGGCCAGACGGTACATTGTCCGACCACGTCACTAACTTATTATTTGCCTTTAAAAAATGGATCACGACAAGCGTTGCCTTATGACCAGAATTTCCGCCAGTGGTCCCCAACAGCCACTGATTCAGGTGTTTATGCTCATACTAGCACACACACACACATACACACACACACACACACACACACACACACACACACACACACACACACACACACACACACACACACACACACACACACACACACAATCAATCCCGCCTAGGGCTGAAACAATTATATATATATATATATATATATATATATATATATATATACATATATATATATATATATATATATACATATGTGTGTGTGTGTGTGTGTGTGTGTA
>NC_134795.1:49536715-49551715 GCF_046742065.1 Oratosquilla oratoria
TCTAGTCCACGTGAAATGACAGTGATGCGTGGAATGTCTAGCCTCTGCCGCCACAGCCACTTACATCACCATAACAAGAACCAACACTACCATCCCCATCACCATAGCAAAGACAACTATCATGTCCACAACCGTAACAATGACTACGACCATCTACAAAAGCAACAACTGAAAGAAGCTCCATCACCAACATTTCTATTACCACAAGAGCAACCACCTCCTCTTCTTTCTCCTACTCAGCATCGTCCTCACTATTCTTTTCCTCCTTTTCACATTCTCCTCTTAGTAACCATGTAGTGAGCGCTGAAAATATCTGTTGTTTTAAGAAAAGGTTAAACAACTTTATGGATGGGGTTGACAAGTCGTAATGTACATGGAACTGCCTAGTGTAAACCTTATGGTCTCTTGCAGTCTCCTTCATTCTTATGTTCTTAAGTTCCCTTGCTTTCTGAATACCCGATTACTTCTTCTATCATCTTCTCTTTCTTGTTGACCATCAAATTTATCCCCGATTTCCCTTTCACCTCCTCATTTACGTCCCTCCTCTCCCCTTCCTTTAACGCGAAAGGTCCGAGTTCGATCCCCGGTAAGTGCAAAACACAACGGCGGACACCAGAGGTGCAGTAGGATAGTGCCGCATATAAATATACATCAGAACCTAATCATTATGGTCAGCTGATTACGCTAGTTTCAGACTTCGTTCACAGCCACAGCCATTTCAAGATACAAAGAAAAAATATATACCAATAGATAGAAAAAAAAAAACATAATCACGTCTCACTATACAAACTGTACTTTACCAAGCCACATTAACCCACCGTAATGAGGTACAAAGGCTCTAATGTCCCTCGTGGGATTGACCGGTCCTGCAGGAGACCATTAGGACCCAAGTAGAACTACAACAGCCTCTTCTTCCTACGTCTCCCTCTTTTTCTCCACCCACCAAATGCTCCTTACCTTCCCATTTTCCTCTCCCTCATTTTCCTTCGCTTCTTCACCATTTGGCTACCTCTCCTATTTCCCTTTCTTTTCCTCCCATTTCCCCCATTTCTCTTCCCACCACCCATTTCTAAACAATGGGGACTCTTTGGTAAATCCACAGGTTGTTGAGATGGCTCCGACGGCATTGGCGAAAAAAAAAAAAAAAAAAAATCTTTAGCACTTTTGCGGTCAAGTAAATCTGACCCAGGCCATACCGGAACAATGCAAATATGTCCTTCGTTATCCTGTTAGTAAAATTTTTTGTTAAAAAAAATCATCATAAGAGAATGGCTCGTTATCGAAACATCAGATACGCAAAAATAAGAAATACATATCCACAGGTCATGCTAAAAGCAATTCACGATTGTATTCTGAGGCAACTGCAAGAGACCATAAGGCCTACACTAAGCAGTTCCTTATTCCTTTCCACTTACCCTTCCCATCCATAAAGTTATCTCAACTTCGCTTAAAACAACCAGTTGTTTCATCACTCACTACTAGATGGTTACCAAGTCTATTCCATTCATTACCCACTATGTTGGTAAACCAGTTCTTGCCTATTTCCTTAAATTTAATTTTGTCCAATATAAACCCGTTACAACGCGTCTTGGCCTTCTATTATGTGCGTCTCTGCTTTCACTCCGTTTTACGCCGTTTTCTGTCACTGGCTTTCTCTTGGGATGGGAGGACAGGGGGAATGGGGGATTGGGGAATGGGAGGATGATGGGGGGAAGGGAGAATGGGGAATGAAATAATGGGGGGATGGGAGGATGGGGCTACCTAGTGTAGGCTTTACGGTCTCTTACAGACTCCTTCGTTCTAACGTTCTTATAAGGGGATAGGGGATGGGGAGATGGGAAATGGGTGGATGGAGAATGGGGGGAATGGGGAATGGGGAATAGGGGGGGAATTCCCTCCCTCCCCTTCGCTACGGTTTACGATCTGGGCGGTTCTTTTCACTTAGGGGAGTTCCCCTCTGCACAGGAGCAGGAGGAGGAGGAGGAAGAGGAGGAGGAGGAGGAAGGGTTTGTCAAGTGGAACGGACCAGCCCTGAAGACATGTCTGAGACAGACAGACGGACAGGCACACACAAAGAGAGAAAGAGAGAGAGAGAGAGAGAGAGGTGGGAGAGAGATGGGAGAGAGAGAGAGAGAAGGGGGAGAGAGATGGGAGAGAGAGAGAGGGAAGGGAGTGAGATGAGAGAGAGAGAGAGGGCGAGGGAGTGAGAGACAGAGAAAGAGAGAGAGAGAGAGAGAGAGAGAGAGAGAGAGAGAGAGAGAGAGAGAGAGAGAGAGAGAGAGAGAGAGAGAGAGAGAGAGAGAGAGAGAGAGAAGGAGAGAGAAGGAGAGAGAAGGAGAGAGAAGGGAAGAGAGATGGGAGAGGGAGAAGTGGGGAGAGGGAAGGGAGAGAGATGAGAGAGAGAGAGAGGGCGAGGGAGTGGGAGAGAGACAGAGAAAGAGAGAGAGAGAGAGAGAGAGAGAGAGAGAGAGAGAGAGAGAGAGAGAGAGAGAGAGAGAGAGAGAGAACAGAACATCCAGGAATGACAGTGGTCTAAATCAGTCTACCAACGGCAGCATTTCTGGCTTATTTGGCACACACATGTGTCTAGCTCATTGAAGATTCCCAGAAAGAGGCCTTGGGCTTGAAAAAAATAAATCCGGGGGATTATTTGGTCCGGGACAGAGGACAATAATGAAGATTCTCGGAGAGCCGAAAAAAAAAAAAAAAACAATAAAAATAAAATATATATATATATATATATATATGTATGTATATATATATATATGTATATACATATATATATATGTATATATATATATATATGTATATGTATATATATATATGACAACTGCTGAAAAGGAATATTATTTTCATAATACATTTATATATCATGGGGACAGACATGCAAAATAACGACAGGAAGTGATTAACTAATTTCACAGTGGAACGAGAATGCAGCAAATAACCCAAACCAACCTCGGAAACAAAGGGGTGGGCAACCTTGTTAATTGTGGGTGCCAAAATCAGGCAAATCTTTGATACAAATATTTCCTCGCGTGCAAACAGAATAGAGTAGTAGGCCTACATATGAGCATGCCCCCCCCCCTCCCTTCACCTCCTACGGTCCCAGGCCGACACCCAGCGCAGCATGCGGTACCTATGGAGGTTTACTAATGATTTTTTTTCAAGGAGGGATCTGAGTTTCGCGTGCCGAAAAAAAAATAATAATAAAAATAAAAAATAAAAAATAGAATAAAATCGTTGGTGTGCCAGGTTTTGCACGCGTGCCAAGGGTTACCCACCCATGGTCTATACAGTGGAGTCCCTCAGGGTGCAATGCTACTACCTTTATAGTGCTTATTGTTAAGAAACGACGTAAAGCGACCATGATGATCACATGTCTGAACCCTTTCCGTACTGATTAATCACCTTTTCCTTTATACCTTTGCTCAAAACGGCTTTATCCAGCTGTTCAATTACTTCGGAAGTACAGATCCCAAAAGGTCACCGTGAACAAAATTCCTTCTAGTTTTGGCATACTAGAAAGCCACTCAGAGCAAAATAGCTTTTAAGGTTTGGTAATAGATGATACTGCTTGTGCGATTACCATATTTACAAACAGAATATATATGACAATTGCTGAAAAGGAAAATTATTTTCATAATACATTTGTATAGATAAATATATACATGACAATTGATGAAAATGAATACTATTTACATGATGCATTTGTAAAGATGAATATATCGCTACAAGCGTAGGGGTGACTTTGATAAATCCTGCCGCGGAAGGCCGTCGGTATAAGTGATACTAGTCCTCCGAATGAGGACATGGCTAACTTGGACAGGCCTATACACTCTGGGATCCGCCAAGGCCCAGGCCCAGCCCATGAGGGGTCCACGCCTGGCTCACGCCCGGACCGCGTGTTGGGCCGACTTCTATCTCGTTCCGTGGTCGGACCATTGGTTGTGCACGTGGTCAGGACCGAGGAGAGAGTGGCGATCGACGCGTGGAGGAGAGGCTATGGGGACGCGGAACGGGAAGGTGGGTATGATATTTCCTATGGAGTGAGGTGCCTTCGTGTTTTCTGTGGGTTCTCTCTGCCGTACACCTGTTAGGTTAGGTTAGCTTAGCTTAGCTTTAGATAACTGTAAACCTTATCCTTCCTCTTCTTCTTCTTCCTTTTGTATTGACATTACAGTGGACAGAGGGTGTCCGCACAAGCCGAATAAAATCTTCTGGTACCAGCTGGGATAATTGGGGCACTAAATTAGAGGGTTACACAGAAATAGGCATAACAGTTAACCCTTAACTCTTTGTAGCTATGGAGATTAGGAGTTCTCGTCAGTAAATCTTACATATTTACATCTTATATCCTTTTTTATGTACCCCAATATCATTCTCGTATTTTTTACCTGATCTTTGTGTTGAGAACTTTCAAAACCCTCTGTTCTAGGTTCTCTTGTTCTTCAGCTCCCAAGGCAGGCTCTTCACGCGTCAAACGCCTCCCACCCCTTCCCCCTCCTCTTCCTCCCTCCCCTTCCCCTCCCCCTCCTCCCTTCCCTTTCCCTCCTCCTCCCTCCCCTTTCCCTTCCCCTCTTCCTCCCCCTCCTCCCTTTCCTTTCTCTCCTCCTCCCTTCCCCTTCCATCACCCTCCCCTTCCCCTTCCCTTCCTCCCTTCTTTTCCCTTCCCCCAGCCAACCTCACCTTCACTCTCTCTCTCAAGTAGTGTCGATGATAATATCACTTTTTTTTATATTTACCTATTCAAGGGGAGAAGGATCCTTGACTCTTTTCAGCTCTGAAATGTTATATAGTCTTCGTATTCACATATTTTGTTGTCTTTTTTCTTCTCGTCCGCTTCGTCTACTTCGTCTTTTTTTTTTCTTCTTCGTCTTCTTCTCCTTTGTCATTTCCCTTTTCTTTTCCACGTTCTTCCTGTTACTTCTTTTTCCTCACTTCACCCCCTCTCTCTCCATCTCTCCCTCTTTCTCTATTTACGGTGTCTCCTCCTTCTGCATGTCACTGAGACATTACGATCGTGTCCTCTTGGCATTTGTCCCAACCGAGAGGAGACGAGACGAGAGAGAGAGAGAGAGAGAGAGAGAGAGAGAGAGAGAGAGAGAGAGAGAGAGAGAGAGAGAGAGAGAGAGAGAGAGAGAGAGAGAGAGAGAGAGAGAGAAGGTGATTTTGTTCTGAGGGTTCATCGTCTTCATGAAGGTGGTAAATGTCTTAATAGAGTTTTGTCCTGTGGGTTTATGTCTTTATAGGGGTTTTGTCCTGTGGGTTTATGTCTTTAAAGGGGTTTTGTCCTGTTCGTTTTTTTTTTTTTTCCTGGACACCGGCCTGACTTGACTCTCTTCTTACATAGCAATGCTGTCTTTACCAAGTCCTGTTCTTCAGACAGTCCATGGCATTTTATTTTTTTAATTCAATGACTACCCAATCGCTTCGACGCGTCTTGAAAAAAAAAACGGTAATCAAATGTACTTACCAAACAACACTCATCAAATGACCGTTCTTATTAAGTACATAAGATTATAAGAATGGAGGAGACTGCAAGAGACCATAGGGCCTGTACTAGGCAGTTCCATGCCCCTTACCACCTGTCATCCCCCATCCATAAAATCATCTCATCTTCTCTTAAAATAACCAATAGTTTCAGCGCTCACTACCTGGTTACTAAGTCTATTCCATTCGTTAACCACTCTGTTGGTAAACCAATTCTTGTCTATTTCCTTCTTAAACCGTCTTTGGTCTTTCCCGTTCGCACACACCATTTGCTACGCTGTCTCCAACTGGTCCTTTCTTATAATGCATTTCGCTCCCTTATGGTCTTAAACCTCAGCACTTACTTGAGGCGTTATCATACCGGGTTATTTTTCCTTCGACTTTTAGAGCAGATTAGCATCCCCGCAGCAGCTTTCGGGAAGGAATCTGATAATATGCTGGAGGAAAATGATTTTGCCCCAACATGTCAAATGACATTCAATGTAAGTTGTTGAGAAAACAATATAATTTGTCATGGTGATTTTACGTCGGGAAAAATGCTGGAGGTTCGCGGTACCGCAGATGAATCGGAGGTCGTAGGAAAAATATCCTAGTGTGATAACCCCCTTTACTCTTACTGCATTCGATCTTGGACCTCTTGCAGAGAGAGAGAGAGAGAGAGAGAGAGAGAGAGAGAGAGAGAGAGAGAGAGAGAGAGAGAGAGAGAGAGAGAGAGAGAGAGAGAGAGAGAGAGAGAGAGAGAGAGAGAGAGAGAAGAGAGAGGGAGAAGAGAGAGAGAGAGAGAGAGAGAGAGAGAGAGAGAGAGAGAGAGAGAGAGAGAGAGAGAGAAGAGAGAGGGAGAAGAGAGAGAGAGAGAGAGAGAGAGAGAGAGAGAGAGAGAGAGAGAGAGAGAGAGAGAGAGAGAGAGAGAGAGAGAGAGAGAGAGAGAGAGAGAGAGAGAGAGAAGAAAGAGAGAGAGAGGAGAGATAGCTAGATAGATAGATATATAGAGAGAGAAAAGAGAGAGAGAGACAAAAGAGAGAGAAGAAAGAGAGGGAGCAGAGAGATAGATAGATAGATAGAGAGAGAGAGAGAGAGAGAGAGAGAGAGAGAGAGAGAGAGAGTCGAGTACCTGGAATCATTTTAGGTCTGTCACTCTCAAATGAAGATTCCTGGAAAGGAGAGAAGGAGCTTATGCCGCGACCTCAAACCTTCATTTCTGCCCAATGCGTTCAGCTTCCCTGGGCACGTGACAGTCACCAGGAGCCGGGAAGTTAGATTCCAGGTCCAGACGGCGTAAAAGAAGCACGGAACTTAAGAACAGAAGAACGTGAGAATGGACGAGACTGCAAGAGACCATAGGGTCTACACAAGTAAAGTTCTGTCTCTTCCCACCTGTCATCCCCATCCATACGGTCATATTATCTTTTCTTAAAACAGCCAATTGTTCCAGTGCTTACTACATGGTTACTAAGACTTTTCCATTCTTTAATCACTCTGTTGGAGAGCAGCGACAACATAAGAATATAAGAACGGAGGAGACTGCAAGAGACTATAAGGCCTACGCTAGGCAGTTCCCTTACCACTTGTCATCCCTCTACATAAAGTTACCTAGTCTTACGACCAATAATTTCAGCGCTAACTAAATAATTACTAAGTCTATTTCATTCGTTACCCATCTTGTTGGTAAACAATTTCTTGCCTATTTCCTTCTTGAACCACAGTGGTAACGTAGATATGGTCTTCTTGGTATTTATCAATTACTTTGGGGATGGCTGAACCACAAATACAGTAATCACTCTGATGTGAGAAAGTCGCAGCATTTGATAAAGAAAAAAATCCAGAGTATATATTTCTTTGTTGTTTCTTTTTCGCTGATTACCATTTCAATTTTCTTTTCCTTTCTATCCTTGATTATTACTTACATAAGTGCGTTTCCGTCGCCTCAATCAATCTAATTTGAATTGTAATATTTTCCTGTTCTCATCCAACCTACCTATCTACCATATTTACCTACCTACCAATATACCATTCTATCTACCTTCTTACTAATGTACTGACCTGCCTACCATTTTATTGACTTACCTACCTTTCTTCCTTCCTCCCCACCAATCTACCTACCTTCCTACTAATCTAGTGTCTACCTACCTTTCTAACTTCCAAACATTCTACTTACCTACTTACCAGTCTACCATCCTACCTATCTTACTGCTAATCTACTGTACTTACCTACCTAGCTTTTTCCTCTCTCCATACTTGTCTACCTACCTTTCTAACTTCCAAACATTCTACTTACCTACTTACCAGTCTACCATCCTACCTATCTTACTGCTAATCTACTGTACTTACCTACCTAGCTTTTTCCTCTCTCCATACTTACTTACTTTTTCTGTTCCCTGCCTAGCATTTTACTTACCTACCTTCCTCTCTGCTTACCTACCTATGTCTCTCCCTCCCTCCCTCCCTCCCTCCCTTAGGGAATGGGAAGGCGGGACTATCTCCTCGGAGCATCTCTGGAGAGCCAGGGACTGATTCTATGCCCGGTCGGCCGCGAGTTCCGAACTTGCGTGCGCGTGTGCACGCACACACACACACACACACACACACACACACACACACACACACACACACACACACACACGACTCGGTGGCGTGGTTGGTAGAGTCCCTGACTGTCACTACGGCGGTCCAGGTTTAAATCCTGCCCAGGGCTGAAATAATTTCGGTATCGCTGCGCTTCGAGTCGTTACTCCAACTCTCGTGGGCGGGGAGTTCGGGGTGTGTGTACGTGTAAGGTCACAGCATTACCCATAGATCGGTCATACGAGCTCTGAGCTCTATTCCGGGAGGGAAATAGCTGTCGATCACGAGTCCAGCACGTGATCCAAAGACCAAGGTGAATACACACACACACACACATGTATTCCAACATCTCACAACCTACCCATTAGTTAAGGGGTAAACATATTTAGTTGAAGAATGAAAATGGCAAAAACTGGTTTGCCAATAGAGTGTTTAACGAATGGGATAGACTTAGTAACCATCTAGTAAGCGCTGAAAACAATTGGTTGTTTTAAGAACAGATAAGATAAATTTGTGGAAAGGGATGACAGGTGGTAAGGAACATTGTGTAGGCCTTAGGGCAGAGGTTCCCAACATTTTCTGGCTTGAGGCACCCTTGCCAAGCCTTCCAGAAGTCCCCGGCACCCTTATTAGAAAATCTAAATTCTAGTTTGTCAGTATTTTGTTGATTCAACATCAGTGTAACAAAATTTTGTCCCTGGATACTATGAAAATACTCATCTTTACACTGATGCTGCTTTAATGAACAAAAATGGATGACAGAGAGAATCGGTAATACGAAAATGATTTTTGCTCTGAATTTTGACGGCACCACCCTCAGTTGATCTCACGGTACCCTTGGGTGCCGCGGCACACTGGTTGGGAACCACAGCCTTAGGATCTCTTGTAGTCTCCTCCATTCTTATGTTCTTCTGTCCACATGTGAAGACAGGGATCCTTAAGTATCCTATGTGTCTTGTTTCGACCTACGGATGACGTAAGAGGTGAAGTCCTGCCACCGGAGAGAGGAAACTAAGCCGCTTTTGGCACGAATCTAGTGTCCACTTGGAGTTGCCAAAAACAAATAATATAAATAATAAGGATTAGGCTAGGTTAGGTTAGATTAGGCTTGGATGCGTTTATATCGGAAGATTCCACGTGAGATCCGTCTAAATGAATTCAAACCGTCCTCGTCCTCTTCTTGGAAATCAAAGAACTAGGAAAGCATCGAGCGATCAGTCCTCTACCACGGCTCCCATAAGGAAATAATTCTGTAAAATGAAAATATATCATATACAGCTCCATTAAATATGGGGTATACAGAACAGACCCGAGTTGTATTGGTCTGGGTTGAGTTTGGTTAGTTTGGGTTAGGTTAAGGTAAATTGAGATAGGTTCTGTTAGGTTAGGTTATTAGATTGGGTTATTTCAGTTGGGTTGAGTTAAATCACGTTACGTTACGTTAGGCTGTGTTAGGTTAAGTTAGGTTAGGTTACCTTAGGTTAGGTTAGGTAGTTTTGGTTTAATTGGGTTGGAATAATTACACTACGTTAGGTTGTATTAAGTTAGGTTAGATTAGATTAACTTAAGTTAGGTAACTAGGTAGTAGACATCTTGGCCATATACCTCATAGTTTGGATAACGATTCTTTATTTTAGATGACGTATTGGCCACCATCTAAGTCTGACAAGATGCGGAGATGTATCCATGACACAATCCCAATATGGTCATAATCCCATAGGACATAATCCCACTGGACATTATCCCACACCCAAAAATCTGCTTTTCGTGTTAATTGAACATAAATAATAAATTTTGATCAAAGCACCACTTAGTGTAACTAACCTAATCCTCTAGATCAAATGTAGTTAATCTAGGCCTATAATCATTAATAAATTTATCAAATTAAAGTATAATTTAACTTAGACATAGCGTATATTCATACTATCAACATCCTGGAATATCTAAATATGTGGGATTGTGATCATTATGTGTGGGATCATACACAATGGGATTTTGATTTGTGGGATTTTGGTTTGTGGGATTTTGAACGTGCAGCTGCGGGGATGGGGGTGTGGGTGGAGGGGGGGGTGTAAGGTCACCACCCTGGACCCTCAGATAACAATTCTCTGTCTTTGACCTTGATGACCTTATCATGATCACCTGACCTCGTCTCCCCCTCCCCCCCCTTTGGAGTTCACCCCCATCCCGCTAACATCACTTTCTGGTTGAAAGTAAAGCCGTTTGATGAACACTAACATCTTGTTCACTTAGGTATAGAAACTTTAGCCTAGTTGTTCTTTCTTTTCATCCCCGTGATAACTTCAGTTCCTTCACACACACACACACACACACACACACACAGACACACACACAGACACACACACACACACACACACACACACACACACACACACACACACAGTTGGTGGTAGAGTTCCCGGCTGCCACTACGGAGCTCCGGGTTCGAATCCCGCCCACCGCTCAAATAATTTCAGTATCGCTGCGCTGCGGGTTGTTACTCCAACTCTCGTGGACGGGGAGTTGGGTGTGTGTGTGTGCGTGTAAGGTCACAGCATTACCCATGGATCGGTCATATACAGTATGAGCTCTGAGCTCTCTTTCGGGAACAAAATAATTGTCGATCACGAGTCCAACACATGATCCAAGACCATGGTGAATCACACACACACATAGTAAGAGGGGGGACCCCACGAGCTTTGCTCCTTTACCGTATACTACAATTAGGGTAATACGATTTGGTGAAGACACACAAAGATTTAGGCAACCAGCATCCTTTGGTGTAATCTCATTTGGACACAATTTGAGGAAATCCTACCGAGAAGTTGAGCACATAGACACTGAAAGGAATATCTACAGCCTTAGTATTCAGAAAGGCCAAAACAAATTACGTATTATTGCAATGACAAATAGAGATAGGTAGAGGGAGAGAGAGAGAGAGAGAGAGAGAGAGAGAGAGAGAGAGAGAGAGAGAGAGAGAGAGAGAGAGAGAGAGAGAGAGAGAGAGAGATGCGAGGTTACAAATCTAACTCGTCTTGTAAAAATCACTAATTTGAAGTAAAAAATATGAACCCTGTTTTTGTCTTCCGCATTTCTTCTCACTACCGCCAGACGATTTTATTCATCCGAAAAAAGGAAAACTCCCCCCCCCACCCGGTGAAATTGTTACACAAATACGAATGCGCGAACCTCACCTATAAATAATAACACCAGTCAAGACTGTCGGCGCAAGCTTATATATAACCTCACACTGGCATGACACGCCAAACTGAGCGTCACAATACAACGAATTCTCAAATGGCACACACACTCACACACACACACACACACAAATATATATATATATATATATATATATATATATATATATACATATGTATATATATATATATACATATATATACATATATACATGTATCTACATATATAGATACATATATATATATATATATATATATATATATGTATATGTATATATATATATATATATATATATGTATATGTATATGCAAAAAGAAACACTGGAGAATATTAAACAATAGTAAGATATTTTGTGTTTTACATCTTCAGACAAAGTGCAGAAAATAGAGATTACAATAGTTTTATGTCCACACATCAACAAGAGAAAACAAGGGATGCGGTAAGCAGAGACCAAGGCCCTCACATGGAGGGGGAGGGCAGGTGGGGCATATGCCCTGGGGGGGCACATTTAGGGAGGGGGCGGCAATTCTAGTCTGGACATGCCGCCCACAAGGCTGACAAAATAATTATAATAAAAGTCAAAGAAGCCCTGAATATATTACCATAATGACCTTTGCGTTAGAATCAACAGAATATGAAATATTTTTTCCCCTTATCCTTTCTGCAGTAGGGACATTAAATAACATTTTTAAAATCTGTTTAATTATTTCGCAAGCCAATAGCTATAATAGGCAGTAAGGAATGGTGGAGATGGGAAGTGGTGATGGGGGAAGAGGGGGGGGGGGGACGTCACTGAGAAATTTGCCCCGGGCCGGTACTTATACATCTAAGGACTCTGCATGAGCCTCTCTCCATACCAAAGTTCCCAAGACAATTAATCTGGGAGAAATTATCTCGTGACTAAATCTGTGATTACTTTATCACATTTACAATGACCAAAAGTTAAGTTCGTATTTTTGTTATATGTACCAGAAATGAGGAACGATTCAGAATAATTAATGTACAAGTCGCATTTAGATATGATCACACAGTAGAAAAAAAACTCGTTAAAAACACTCTACCCAGCAATTCAGGGAAAGAAATGAAAACCAGGATTTCTCAACACAAATACAGCGTCGAGACATCACAGTCAAACAACGGGATCTTTCAGCACAAAGCCACTTAGGACCACCACATTAACTGAGAGGGTTCTAAGGTTTTGGCCAAAACTAAAAGAATCTTAGAAAGAAATGTTATTGAATCGTGTCTCATTCCTGGTACATATAACAAAAATATGAACTTAACTTGTGGTAATTTTAAATGTGATAAACGAATCACAGAATTAGTCAGGGGACATTTCCCCTCCCCGGACTAATTGTCCTAGGAAGTGTAGCATGGAGAGAGGTGAAGCCGTCGACCTTCGTGGTCACACGCATACCGCATCCCTTGTTTTATCTTGTTGATGTGTGTACATAAAACTATTGTAATCTCTATTTTCTGTAGTTTGTCTGAAGATGTAAAACACGAAAGATCTTACCGTCTACTGATTAATTTTCTCCAGTGGCTCTTCTTGCATTTTGTATCCCACGGTGAAGTAAGGTTTCTGCATATATATATATATATATATGTATATATATATATATATATATATATATATATATATATATATATATATATATATATATATATATATAACTACAAAGTAATATCGTAACACATTCGTAAAATTCAACAAGAACCCACTGTGTTGGATAAGAAGAAATGAAATAGATGATATCCATATATTTCGATCACGGACTGTGATTCTCTTCAGTGGAATACAGAGTAGTGGAGCAAAAGGTATGTCTTATGTACAGAGAAAGAAGAAGGAACATGGCTAGGACTCAAGTAGCGTCTGCTTTGCGGGGCAAGTCACCCGCCTTCACCAAAGATGGTAATAATTTGTTGACTGCCCAGGTAGTAATGCAGTCAGGTGACCATTGTCTATTTGAAATATTTAAATTAGGAAATTTATTTATCAAGGATGATTCTATTATTTTCCTTTTAAAACTGCACTTTGAATTAAAAATAAAGTTTGCCCCGTTCCAATCCATACGATGGCCTTCCTTGTCTACGTGTTGGAAGACAGTGGGTTCTTGTTTATATATATATATATATATATATATGCGTAAATAACCACTAGGAAAAAGTAAACTAACGAAGCAGAGCGCTTTCGTGTAATTACATCTTCAGTGCAGATACAAAGAAGGAATTATAAGATGAAGAAACAAGGTACAGAATATATGACATAGTGAAGAGGGCATTCGGAGAGGTAGTGGAAGAAGTACACGTGACGGACGTATGGGCCGTCCTGGGAGCCAACAAGTATGGGACGTTTGGGCCGTCCTGGTAACCAACAAGTATGGGACAACTGCTCATAATTTATATTACAATTCAAACAATTTTGAAATTTCATGAGAAATAAAACTATCTAATTTGTACAAACCTTGATGAAGATTAACATTTATCCCCTTACTAGATTTGATCAAACTGCATTCAATTAAATTTCTTTCTGTTATGTTGTTGTTGTATGTGATGACTTTAGCGTTATCCCAGTCAACTGGGTGGTTAAAATGGTTCATGTGGTTGAATATACCGCTAGATTGGTTTCCCTTGGTACGGTAAAATTAGCAAGTTATTCATATTGAAAGTTTGAGTTGACCTAACTTGCTAATTTTACCATACCAAGAGAACCTGCAAAATATTCCAAATATATTACGTAAATTTAACATTAATGTAGTTTTCAATAACAAGAACACTGTAAGACAACTGCTCATAAATAATTCTGTCAATAGTAATAAAGGGTGTGTGTACAAAATACCTTGCAAATCATGTAATCAGTTTTATGTTGGTCAGACTGCTAAAGCACTCACAACACGAATCAATCAACATAAGAAATACGTTAGAGAGGGAAACCAATCTAGCGGTATATTCAACCACATGAACCATTTTAACCACCCAGTTGACTGGGATAACGCTAAAGTCATCACATACAACAACAACATAACAGAAAGAAATTTAATTGAATGCAGTTTGATCAAATCTAGTAAGGGGATAAATGTTAATCTTCATCAAGGTTTGTACAAATTAGATAGTTTTATTTCTCATGAAATTTCAAAATTGTTTGAATTGTAATATAAATTATGAGCAGTTGTCCCATACTTGTTGGTTACCAGGACGGCCCAAACGTCCCATACTTGTTGGCTCCCAGGACGGCCCATACGTCCGTCACGTGTACTTCTTCCACTACCTCTCCGAATGCCCTCTTCACTATGTCATATATTCTGTACCTTGTTTCTTCATCTTATAATTCCTTCTTTGTATCTGCACTGAAGATGTAATTACACGAAAGCGCTCTGCTTCGTTAGTTTACTTTTTCCTAGTGGTTATTTACGCATTTGTGAACACACGCTCCTAGTGTTTTTATTGCATATATATATATATATATATATATATATATATATATATATGTATGTATATGTATATACATACACGCATACACACACACACACACACATATATATGTGTGTATATATATATATATATATATGAATGTGTGCGTGTGAGTGTGATCATTCGACGATGCGTTGATCTAAGAAACTTGCATGCACTAACATGAAAAAATCTAGGAAATTATGACATAAATATGATCCCTTAAGACGAATTCCTTAATAACATGAGAGAGAAAAAATTATGGAGTGATTTTTTTTTTCGAGACAAGTGCCA
>NC_134795.1:49556715-49571715 GCF_046742065.1 Oratosquilla oratoria
AAAGTGTCCCCGACACAGTCCACATTTCCCGCATAGGAACATATAGATGGAGACTGCTAGAGACCATAAGACCTACACTAGGCAGCTCCATGTCCATTACCACCTGTCATCCCCATCCATAAAGTTAGCTAACCTTTTCTTAAAACAACCGATATTTTGTTACAGATGAAAGAAAATAAACAGCTGTTGTCCCCATTACTACATGTATCAATGTTCTATGCAGGTGTTGGCAAAATATTGCATACATGGACACGTGGGCACTTTTGAACGAATGTAAAAGTTCATGTAAGCACACACGCACACACACACACACACACACACATGGCGCTGTGGTTAGAGCTCTGGCCTGCCACTACGGAGGTCCGGGTTCGACCCTCGCCCGGGGCTGAAATAATATCAGTATCGCAGCGCTGAGGGGTGTTACTCCAACTCTCGTGGGCGGGGAGTTGGGTGTGTGTGTGTGTACAAGGTCATAGCATTACCCATAGATCGGACCTACGAGCTCTGAGCTCTCTTCCAGGAGGGAAATAGCTGTCGATCACGAGTCCAACACGTGATCCAAAGACCAAGTGAATACACATACACACACATACACACACACACACACACACACACACACACACACACACACACACACACACACACACACACACACACACACACACACACACACACACACACACACACACACAATAAATTAAAAGAGAAAACAGTGAGTGCTAAAACTATGCACGACTTTAAGAAAGAACTGGATGCGGAAAGATACAACTGCGGGTTCCTACGAGCATAGCTCTTCTCCCGCAAAATACAACTAGGTAAACACACACACACACACACACACACACACACACACACACACACACACACAACTCGGTGGCGCGGTTGGTAGAGTCCCCGATTACCACTACGGCGGTACGGGTTCAATCCTGCCCAGGGCTGAAATAATTTCAGTATCGCTGCGCTTCGAGTCGTTACTCCAACTCTCGTGGGCGGGGAGTTGTGTGTGTGTGTGTGTGTGTAAGGTCACAGAATTACCCATAGATCGGTCATACGAGCTCTGAGCTCTCTTCCGGGAGGGAAGTAGCCGTCGATCACGAGTCCAGCACGTGATCCAAAGACCAAGGTGAATACACATACACACTCGTACAGACACAAACACTCGCGTACACAAACACAAGCATACACACACATAACTTTCACCTTATTGTATTAGTATGATATCTTGTCTATTTCACTTTTATCCTGATTTCAATACCTCATTAGTGTACTTATGTGGTCTTATTTTCTTCTTTTCAGATGTCTCCCCAAATCTTTCGCCAATTCATATATTACTTTTGTTTTTTATTCACAAAAAAAAAATCGTCCACGTGCAGGACAAATTTAAAACCTTTATGTTCTGAAGGGCACTTTTCTCGTAAAAGAATCAGAGCTCATTACATGGTAACTAAGTCTATTACATTAGTTAACCACTCAGCTGGTAAACCAGTTCTTGGCTATTTCCTTCTTAAGCCTAAATTTGTCCAATTTAGATCCATTATTACGAGTCCTGCACGACTGTCTTCAAAGGATTACAAAGGCGGAGCATGCCGACAGGAGACCTTTTGATCCATATCTAGGTCGGATGCAAAACAAAAAACAAAACAAAAAAATCATATTAATAATAAATTAAAACTATAATAATGTAAAAATTACAAATAATACAAATAAATAAATGCATAGGTATTGTTTAAAAACAAACAAAAAGGTAAATAGTAAATTATTATAAATTTACATATAACTAATAATAAATGAAAATCACAGACAAATTATAACAAAACAAAAACAAATAATATAACATAAATTATAATCATTACAGCATCTTACTTAGGTATTTATCTAAATGATTCTTAAAGCTTCGAACTGAACTACATTGCACTACCTGTGCAGGAAGTTTATTCCATTCATTAACTACACGGTTGGCAAAGTTGTTTCTACCTACTTCCAAATTGAATCTATTTCCGGACAGTTTGAGACCATTGTTTCTTGTCTGATTCTCATTCAATGTGAAAATTTGGTCACTTTTGATGTTGTCAATTCCCTTTAAAATCTTAAAGACCTGTATCAAGTCACCTCTGAGTCTACGCTTTTTTAGGGAAAACAGATTCATGTGCTTAAGTCGATTTTCGTATGATTTATTTTTGATATTTGGAATCAGTTTTGTGGCTCGCCGTTGTACTTTTTCCAGTCTGTCAATGTCTTTAATGAGATTCGGTGACCATACGGAAACAGCATATTCCAAATGTGGACGAACTAACGATTTATATAGCTTGTTAATGAGTGATGGACTTTTGAAATCAAAAGATCGCGCAATCAGTCCCAGAATCTTATTTGCTTTCTCAGAGGCTGAAATACACTGCTTGGATGATTTGAGGTCGTTACTGATAATTACGCCGAGATCTTTTTCACTATCCACTTTTGTTAACGAATTTCCAAATAACTTGTAATCGTACTTACTGTTATTTTTACCTATGTGCATTACCTTGCATTTACTTGTGTTAAATTTCATTAGCCACTTTTCAGACCATTGCTGTAATTGATCTAAATCTTCTTGAATATCTAATTGGTTTGAGTGATCATTTGCCACTCCGCACAGTTTTGTATCATCAGCAAATTTGGAAACAGTAGATTTTAGTCCATGGTCTATATCATTTATATATACTATGAATAGAAGTGGCCCAAGAACGGAACCCTGAGGAACTCCACTTGCAACACTTTTCCATCCAGAAGTTTTTCCATTTAAAACAACTCTCTGTTTTCGACCTTTCAACCAATTACTAGTCCAACCTAATAGGCTACCACTTATTCCATGCAAAGCTAATTTAGTAAGTAGTCTTTCGTGTGGGACGGTATCAAAAGCTTTTGCAAAGTCTAGATATATTAAATCTATATTGTTTCTTTTGTCATAATTCGAGATAACTGTGTCGCAAAATTCAAGTCAGTCACGCAAGAACGTTTCCGTCTGAAACCATGCTGGCTATCATTTATCAAACGGTTACTTTCTAAATGATATTCGATATCATCTCTGATGATAGTTTCCATTATTTTTCCTACGATCGAAGTCAAACTTATAGGCCTATAGTTATTTGGTTTCTTTTTGTCACCTTTTTTGAATATGGGAGTAACGTTAGCTAGCTTCCATTCTCTTGGGACATCTCCGGATATGATGGATTTCTTGAAAATAATTTCTAATGGAACAACAATCTCATTTTTCATTTCCTTTAAGATTCTTGGATGCCAACCGTCAGGCCCTGGTGTTTTATTAACTTTGAGTTTGTCTATACACCTTTTAATTTTTTCTTTTGTTATATTTACCGTAGTGAGTAAGTTTACCCCAGACTTTTCACAGGTTTCAGTTTGGAATTCACTTTGAGGTGTTTCGTTTACGAATACCGAGCTAAAATAATTGTTTAAGATATTACACATTCCTTCATTTGAATATTCAAGTTGACCGTCAGCAGATAATAGTGGACCAATGTGATTCCTAACAACCTTTTTATCTCTAATGTAACTATAGAATTCTTTGGGATTCTCTTTGGATTTATCAGCGATGTTCATTTCGTATTGTCGTTTTCTTTTTCTTATTGTCTTTTTTAAATCTCTCTGTATTGATACATAACTTTCATAGTCATTAGATGCACCCGAGCACTTATATTTCTTATAAGCCTGTCTCTTTTTAGCAATACTTTTTTCAGTTTCTTTGTCATTCATTCCTGTTGCCGCTAAATTTTCATTAACCTGTGCTTGTCTTGTATGTTTGGAGACACGCCGCCTTATGTATGGTAAGAAGCGCTGCATGTAAAGTTGTCGTTGGTGTGTTGGAATGTCTGCGGTTGTGAACGAAGTCTGAAATCAGTGCAACCACCTCGACTATATACTGGTCTACCGCACCTCTGGTGTCCGCCATTGTGGAGAAATAGGGGTTAGAAACCCATAAAAATAAATTACACTGATCGGGGATCGAACCAGGACCATCATGCTCTCAGACAGGAATGTCAGCCACATGTGCTACAAGATGGTATCGAAGAAGACAATGAGGTCACGTTTCCCATTCTTTCCTACACTTCGATTTCTATGTTCACTATCCGTTTACTTCTGTAACGAATCCAATTTTTCTTTAAATCAACCCTTAAACAATGGCTACAGGGCATTTACATCATTTATGGATATCACTACACGATTTTGTCTTGCTGAAGAAATCCATCATAGCTGAAGGAACCCGCGTCCTATTTAGATTTAGATTTTAATTTTTAGTACAATCTTAAAACAATTCAAGCCAATAACCAGTGTAAATCATATAATCAACAAATGACTTGATTAACAAATGTATGGAATATAAACTGATCCATAGGTAAGTATACTAGAGATAACTCCTAAAAGACCAATAAGGGGCTTATTTTCATTGAGATCCCTTGAGCAGGGCCTCGACAAGGGGAGGGGCGGGGGGCAATGCCCGGAGGGGGGGGGGGCGCACTTTTGATGAAAAGAAGGTAAAGCAAATTTCCCCTAATGTACTTTTAATGCACGATTTATTTATCATGAGTTGTGTATATGAATGATGTGTGTGTATAAACGTTGTTTTGTGGATGAATGTTACATGTGAATCGTGCTAGTGACCATCAGATGTGGAAGGTGGTGGTAGTGGTGGTGTGGAAGGAGGGGCGGCACTTACCTATGTCGGAGGAAAAGTATACAACAATGCAAATATAAAGTTATTCTGTAATACCTGTAGTAGTTTTACACCAATACAAACTAAATGCAAACATCACAAATGTTGACCAGACAATAAAACTAAGTATAAATACAATTGCCATGACTGGACAATAATACTAATTATGAATGTAATTGCTCATGAATAAAAATATTATTAATTGATTGATGGCCAGTACAGTTTTTTGAATTCTCCTAATTCTGTTAATATACACCAAAGTTAATTTAAATCTATTTTTTTATTTGATACGCTGATATATTATTATAGTTACCCCTACACAATAAAATGTTTTGTTATAAGTCTTGTCAAAGAAAATGTACATATAATGGGCCCTCAACCTTTAAATAACTTAGCAAGAAATATAGGGGATATTTTTTTATAGCTTACGAAGCGGTAATCTATGCATGGTATAAATTGGTATTTATGTTACCCTTGGCAAGTAACTGCAATATTCAATTGGTACACATAACTACTTAACCAGGGGCATATTATATGATTAATGATATAAGGATAATCAGGCTACACATTTCACATTGACTGTATAGGCATATATCTACATCTTAAACATGAATTACATTACGACTTTCATCAAATTCACAATGTAACAAAATAAAGTAATCCATTGGATTAACCAGGGCGGTCAAGGGAAAAATATATAATCTTTCACCTCTGAAAGGGTGACTTTAATGGTCATGTAATTCATTATCAACTATAATATCTGTAGGTTCTTGTATTGCAGACTCGCAGTCGAAAATCAATCACATACTGATATTGTATGATTTTAAAATTTAACGAAATTGTACGTGACGACCGGCAAGTTTAAAAAATACCCTGGATATTTAGGGGGCGGGGATGAACTACCCCCTCCCCCCCACCTCCGGACGCCCCTGGTGTCGGGAATAAATCCCGACAGAGGCATTTTTTAGAGTAAATAGACTATTATTACATATTAATATAGACATCTGTGGTTACGGCCTCAGTTAATTTAGTGAATTGATAGCTGTAGAATTAGGATTAAGATTGAAATACAGCAATTAAGCATATCAAGCTGTATGAAATTTGTATTCTAGAAACTTAGTATATAAAGACATGCATAACAGATTATACAGTTTTACTTTTTCCATTTAGATAGAGTGGCCTATCATTTTTGTTTCTATATACGAAAACATTATATAAAACATTATGCAAGGACTCGACACCCCTTAATTACCACAAGCCGGTTGTCTAACCCCTCTCAGGAATGTCGAGTTACCGATATGTCATTTCATTATTAATCATTTTATTTACCACTTGGTGTCTTCTCCGTCTTGAGTATTGGTTCTGGTGCATTACCCATCTATAGTTCCCATGCATGGGGATTATATATGATATGTATCGTGCAACATTTTCACTTCAGTTAAGGTGAAGTTGTACTTCCCATAGACCCTTGGCAACGAGAGGTCAAAGGTCACTAGGCGTTCGGGACCAAGAGAGGCCCCTCTCGCGCCTATACAACGTAGTTGCGTGGTTGAGTTCAAGTTGAGTAGGAATTGAGTACTAGTTGAGGACAAGACAAGTCCGAGACAAGAAATGTAATTGACCTGTTATTGATTCGTGACTAGGGGATGATATGAATTCACCCCAATCACAGACCTCATATATATAATGTGAAGTGCATATACGACGAAGCGTGTCTCAAACCAGTGAGGGGACTGTGAGAGAACCATTCCCCTCAACATACCTTTATCCTTTCCCCTTCCCATACTCACCCTCCATGCCACGCCCGAAGTTCGTCGCGCACATCACCGTCATTAACCACAACAAAGACGAAGAAGATTTCCAAGTGGCGCCAAGGCCACGGTAAGTCACAAATTTAGTTCAATGAAATATTCAAACCAATATGAATAATGGAAATAATTACATATTCATAAAGATACATGATGCTTTGTGATGCCATTATACGTTTCAGGGTTCGATGAGTTCCCTGCCCTTCACAGGTACGTAGTTTTGTAGTGTTGAAAGTTGTATACAAGTTCACGCAGAGTATCCCAGTATTAACTCGGTGGGACGGTCACCTAGATTAACTTATACCGTCAACATTCGTATTAAAAGAGATGGGAAATCTGTCGGAAGTCATAATATTCTCCACACCTGCATTCAAAGTAAATAGCACGCTCACGCACATATACACATACCGAAAAAAACTGGAAAAACATAGGAGAGGATGATTAACAACAATTCAGGAATGAGTGGAGGAAAGATCAAGAAAAGTATGAGGTAATTCATCAACAAATACAGAAGAATGCCGAAGATGCAGTTATTAAGGTAATTAAAAAAATGGTGAGAGATTCAGTGGACAAAAAAAGTGTATAGTAGCATATGGTCTAAAGGAAAAACATATTCTAAATTGGTTCCTGAGAGATAGAGAAGAGAGAGAATTGGCAAGAAAAGTTCTAAAAGTAGTACAAAATGAAGAACAAGAAATAGAAAAGGAAATTGAGGAAGTGCACAGAATGGCTAAATGTGCAGAAGGAAAAAGCCGACCCCTAAATATCAAATCAAGTTCACAAATGGTAGCCGAAGAATTTTTAGTAAAAACAGGAAAATTAGCAAGAAGTGAACACTACAAAAGTATATAGATAAAAAGAGACATGAATCATGAGGAAAGAGAAAAAGATAAGACATTAAGAAACGAAGCTAAAAAAAAAAAAAAAGAGAGAAAGAGAGAGAGAGAAAAGAACAGAGACCGAGAAAACACAGCTCTATTGGAGAGTGTTAGACATCAAACTGAAAAAATGGTACATTCAAGACAAAGAAACGAAAAGTTCAGAGAACGAAATGGAGAGAATAGGAAATTAAAATTAGCTTATATCAATATAGACGGATTAATTTCAGAATTAAACAAACTTATTGATTACCAGTCAGAAGCAAAACCAGACATAATGGGAATTGCGGAGACGAAATTAAGGGGTCTACTATTACCAAACAGTGTTGGACATGGATTATATAGGCACTGGCTTAGAAATAGAGGAGAAACAGAGTGGAGTAGTCATGTGCTTGGCTACGAAAAACTTAAATGCGACGAAAGATACATATGGGGAGAACAGGGTGAAGATGATCACAATAAGAGTTGAAGATAGTGACATGAAAAGTAGAAAGTTTGGAGTGATTTATGTGCCCCCCAAAAAACAGGGTCTTGGAGAGGGAGACATTATTCTAAATTGTTAGATGATACGAGACTTTCATTAAATGAGATGCTGAAGAATGGAGGTGACGTGGTATTTCTGGAAGATTTTAACTGACAGTGAAAGGTGGAGAGGATCAATGGGGAAATGTATTACTCGACATGGCAAGGGGATATGGAATACGCGGAATATACAAAAATGGCTGAAGTCATGAGCAATCACTTCAAGTCGGTTTTCACTAGAGAAAATGTAGAACATCGGGATGAAGGGAGAGAAGTGAACCCCCACCCCCCAATGAAGGAAATAATAGTAACACGGAAAGAAATAATGGACCAAATAATAAACCTTGATGTCAGGAAATCGCACGGCCCGGATGGAATTCGCAAATTGAATATTAAAATAATCTAAAGAAGAACTAATAGGCAAAATATAGAACATAATAAATTGCTCACTCAAAGAAGGAAAAATACAAGAAGACTAGAAAAATGCTGATATTGTACCAATATATAAAGGAGGAAACAAGGAAGACCCAACAAATTATAGACCAGTTTCCCTAACAAGCACGGTCGCCAAAATTTGTGAAAGTTATAAAAAGTAGGTGGATAAAATATCTGGAGGAGAACAATATACGAAATCCAAGACAATTCGGATTTAGACAGGGAAGATCACGTGCCACAAATTTGATTCGTTTTTTACTCAAGACTACTGGAAAGAGACGAATAGGTTGATTGTGCTTTCCTAGCTCTACAGGTGTCTATGCTGCACCAAGAGAGTGTCTGTTTTAGCGAGTTTTTATAACGTTTCCGTTGCCCCCTTTGTGTTTGGCTGTCGTGTTCGAGTTCAGAGTATAGGACGACCTGTTTTGGCAGGCGGGTATCAGACATACGTGCAACATATCCGGCCCATCTAAGCATTGCTTTGACCATCATAGCCTCGATGCTTTGGGCTTTCCTTAGTACTTCAGTATTGGTTATCTTGTCTTGCCATTTGATATGGATTATGGCTCTCAGTTCCCGTTAATGAAAGTGTTCGAGGGCACCTGATGAAAGTGTTCGAGGGCCAGCTGGTGCTCTCAATACAGGGTCCAGGCCTCGAAGCTATAGAGGACCTAGGTAGCAACAGTAGCATGGTAAACCTGGAGTTTTATCTTGATGGTCACGATCCCTGGTGTCAAAGACGCGCTGAGGCTATTTGGACTTCCTTGTCAAGTGTGGCGTTATTGGACAATGTACTCCCAAGGTATGTGAAATGGTAACCATTTCCGGAGATGTTTGGAGAAGTTTGTACTTGATTAGGAGGTGGTTGGTTGAAGAATTCAGTCTTGTTTACGTTAATGTTTAGTCCAAAGCGGATGGTTCCTCGCGAGAGGTGATCAACTAGAGACTGTAGATCCGGCTTGGAGTGTTTCACACACACACACAAACACACACACGCACACACACACACACACACACACACACACACACACACACACACACACACACACACACACACACACACACAGACCCACACACACACACGCACACACACAGACCCCCCCCCACACACACATACACACACACACACACACTAACACATACATATACTCACATTTCGACGGAGCAGTGGTACCGTTTGTAATCGCTAATCCAGCTGTCCGGGTTCGATTCCCGCCCAGGGCCGGGACTCTAACTCTCGTGGGCAAGGAGTTTTGTGCGTGCGTGCATGCGTGCTTGCGTGCACATGTGTGTGTATGCGCGCGCGCACATGTGTGTAAGGTCACAGTATTACCCACAGATCGGGCATATATGAGCAATGAGCTCTCTTCCGGGAGGGAAATATCTATCACGAGTCCTACACATGACCCAAGACCATGATGAATAACACGTTTTAAGCAAATAGATGTATATGTATGCACAAGTACACGTGTAATTATACACACACACACACACACACACACACACATGCATGAAATCATATATATTTACACACATACACATACGAATGTGTATACATATACTCGTAGACACACACACACACACACACACACACACACACACACACACACACACACACACAGTGTGGTGTGTGAGTGGTCTCAGACCTACCCAGAGATCGGCAAATAATGAGCTCTGAGCTCACTGCCGTAGGGTGGTGCCTGGCTGTCTCGAACAGAGGCTGCAGCAGATCCGAGGTGAATACACACACATGAACTCGTATACATGCATTGGTTTGGGAAAGTTACATGGAAGAAAAAACGGAACACAATTCGACTCGTTGAAACAGTCCAACACAGTCATTCTCGTCCACAGAATGAGCCGCACACCATTACAACACAGAAAACGGTTCAAAGTCTCTTTCCAGAGAGATACACGAGTGGTTCTGAGGACCGTTGCCGGTATTTATGGGGTTGCGGGTCTGCAGCCAGTGAAACTCGAGGCATAAAAAACTGGCAGAGACCATAAGGCCTACACTAGTCAGTTCCATGTACTTTACCATGTTCCATTCCTATCCACAGAGTTATCTCATCTTCTCTTTTAAAACAACCAATTGTTTTAGCGCTCACAGTGTGGTTACTAAAACAACAATTAATTATTTAACATCTTGGGCCAATTATATAAACGTTCAAGGTCAGCTGTTTAGTGTTGTCAGGTACCGAAAGCGGAGATTGTCTATGTCAGTGACCGTGGACAGGCCAACTCACTGTAGGGCACCATGTCAACTCATTGCACATTTTTATCATAACATAATTAAAATATAATAAAAAGAACAGTAAGGTTAGGTTAGGGTAGGTTAGGCTTGGTCAGGTTAGGTTAGCTTTGAGTTAGGTTAGTTTTGTTAGGATAGTTTGGGTTACGGTAGGTTAGGTTAGGTTAGGTTAGTGCAGTAAGCTGCCATCATCTAGTGCAGTGAGTTGACAAGTCACCCAGTGTTTAATATATATTTATTTACGCGCGCTGGTGGTGTCATCGGAAATGTGCCGGCCTCGCATTTGCTTAGAAGTAGGTTCGAATCCCTTTCCCTTCTGCGATTCTTACTAGTGACTATTAGTCACCTGTACCAACAGTCCCATAAATCATAACGGGGCAAAGGTGGCGGCTGCGGCCGTATACTGCTCAGCGCCTTCTGGCGTAGGCTGTTCACTTTACTAAGATAAATCTTATTTTGTAGTTTCCTTCCTCATGTTACATTTATTGACCAAAACTGAAACCCTAAAGTTATGTACGTCTGGACTGGTCAATGACAATTGTACTGAAGACAGAGGCGAGTACGTTACCAGTGGTCTACGGCGTGGTATCCTGACGGCGTCGTACCTGAAAGTGGCTTTTGTGATGTGTAGATGTGTCAATGTCGACCCGGAAGCGAAGATAAGAATAAATAATAATGCTATTAATGATGATAATAATGGTGATAGTTAAGATGAAGACGAAGATGACGACGACGATGATGATGATGATGACGATGACAATAATGATGATGACGATGATGATTATGATGGTGATGGTGATGATGATGACAATAATGATGATGATAATGATGATGATAATGGTGATGATGATGATGATGATGATGATGATGATGATGATGATGATGATGATGATGAAGATAATACTGATGATGATGATGAAGATGATAAAGATGATACTGATGATGATGATGATGATGATGATGATGATGATGATGATATCGATGACGACAACGACATCGACATCAACAATAACAATAATAATAACAACAACAATCTCGTCCAAACTATGCAAGGTCGTTCTGTGTAGTGTCGTGTCTCCTGTTTGCAGTACTTACGTTGTCGACGCGCCGCCAGCCGCCCGCGTCGATCAAGAATCTTCTTCAATGGCAGTCGCTCTTCTCCGGACGGGCAAAACGTGTTATCAGCACGGTCGACGTTTTGCAATCTGTTCACAAATTACACAAAAATAAATAAATAAATAGGTATATAGATAAATGAATAAATAAATAAATTAATCCACTGATTAATTTATAAATTGTTAACAAACAAAAGAATAAAGATAAATAAGTAAATAGATAAACAAATAAATTAATATCAAACAAATGTAAATAAGTTATAAATTAATAAATAGGTGATATATGAATAAATAAATAAGTAAATAAATAAAATAATTTATTAAGTAATGAATTAATAAGTAGATATATAATCAAATACTGTTTTTACAGTATATCTTGTAAGGAGAGTAAATTATTTTTGATAGGTACAGAAATGAGGGCAATTGTGAAATTACACGTATATAGTATCAAAAACATGCCAATTGTCCAGTATGATTTTTGTACATTCTGTGCTTGATAATCTTGTAACTGAAGGAGACAATAGATAAACAATTTAACAAATAAATGAATACGGTAAATAAAATAAGATAAAAATCGGTTGCAGGAAAAATTATTTTCTTATGTCAAGAAAGCCTTTAGTTACAATATGAATATTAGCTTTGGGTTATATGACTCTACGGTCGAGGACTTTACGATTAACAAAAGTAATTCAGCCAACCACACATGTGTGATCTTGGGTCAGTCTTCCTATGTGTCACCACTCATAATCAGGTCATGGGTGTGACCTCTCTCAGTTGCTTCCCTTCTTCCTCTTCTTCTTCATTTATTTATTTATTTTTTTGTCTTTGTTTGTTTGCCTATTTGCAATATTTCTGTATGCCATGAAGATGCCAGTATAAACGAAAATGTTGTGGTATGTCTCTTATTCTCCTGAGGTAGAAATTTATATATATATATATATATATATATATGTTTATTATATATATATATATACACATATAAATATAGATGATTATATATATTTATATTATATATATATATATATATATATATATGAAGGTGGAAAAAGAAGTCACGGGTCTAGTTCCGAGTTACTGAGTTTATTCCTGAGTTTATTCTGAAGAAGCATAGAGCGAAACCGGTCAGGAATAAACTCAGTAACTCGGAACTAGACCCGTGACTTCTTTTTCCACCTTCATCAACTTGTCATAATGTACCAACATATATATATATATATATATATATATATGTGTGTGTGTGTGTGTGTGTGTGTGTGCGTGTGTGTGTGTGTGTGTGTGTGTGTGTGTGTGTGTGTGTGTGTGTGTGTGTGTGTGTGTGTGTGTGTGTGTGTGTGTGTGTGTGTGTGTGTGTGTGTATATATATATATGTGTGTGTGTGTATGTGTGTGTGTGTGTGTGTGTGTGTGTGTGTGTGTGTGTGTGTGTGTGTGTGTGTGTGTGTGTGTGCATATAATAATTCTTCCTTGTTCCATTGTAAAAACAAAGAAAAATGTACAATATTGCCCATGGTGTCACATTCATCTTCCTGGAAATGGTTTGAGGATATGTTGGCCGAGTGGTCAAAGGCGCCAACGTCTGCAGAAGAGAGGCTAAGCGGGTGGCGGTTCGATTCCCGCCACAGGGTCAACGCGTGGTGGCAGTAAGGGCTCTAAACGGTCTTAAATCCCTGAACTGTGGCGAAGGCTGTCATGCCGACCCACCGCACAGAGCGGATATGGGCCGAAATGAAGCAGGAAATGTTATTTCATAGTCATACCAACATCAGAATATATTAACTCGATACTTAAGATAAGTTTCTGACATCTATTCACATATTATATAACAGAGAGAGAGAGAGAGAGAGAGAAATAGACACACACACACTCGGTGGTACATTTGGTAGAGCGCTGAACTGGGAAGTAGAAGTGCTCCCAGTATCCAGTTCGAATCCTGCCCAGGGCCGAAATTATTTCGGTATCGCTGTGCCTCGGGTCGTTACTCTGACTCTCGTGGGCGGGTAGTTGGGGGTGTGTGTGTGTGCAAGGTCATAGCATTACCCATAGATCGGACCTACGAGCTCTGAGCTCTCTTCCAGGAGGGAAATAGCTGTCGATCACGAGTCCAACACGTGATCCAAAGACCAAGTGAATATACACGGTTGGTACAGTCCCCGACTGTCACTACGGCGGTCTGGGTTCGAATCCTGCCCAGGGCTGAAATAATTTCAGTATCGCTGCGCTTCGAGTCGTTACTCCAGTTCTCGTTGTCGGGGAGTTGGGTGTGTGTGTGGGTATAAGGTCACAGCATTACCCATAGGTCGGTCATACGAGCTCTGTGCTCTCGTCCGAGAGGGAAATAGCTGTCGATCACGAGTCCAACGCGTAATCCAAAGACCATGGTGAATACATACACACACACACACACGCACACAGAAAGAGAAAGAGAGAGAGAGAGAGAGAGAGAGAGAGAGAGAGAGAGAGAGAGAGAGAGAGAGAGAGAGAGAGAGAGAGAGAGAGAGAGAGAGAGCGACAGAGTCCGCACGACACGACACTGGTGGCGACGACGCGGCCACTCAGAGCCTCAGTCTCTTCCTCCTCCTTCTCCTTATTGAGAGGAGGAGCCCTCAGCTCTCAACCCACGTACTCAACACTGAGGTCCCGATCCGCAGTCAGAATAGCCTCCCCTCCCCCCTTCCCTCCTACATTTTCTCCCTCCCAAACTCTTATATTTCGCCTTCCTTCCTTCCCGAAATCCCTCTTTACGCCCCATATTTCCTCCCTCTCTCTAAAACTCCCTCTCTATCTCCCACATTCCCTCTCTCCCTTTCATATCACCTCCCTCACTCCCTTCTCCCTTTCTCTCTCTCTCTCTCCCTACCTCCATCCCTCCTCCTTTCCCTCCCTCCCATTTTTTACACGATCTTTGGTCTCCTTATTTCTTAATCCTCATGCAGTAATCCTTCCATCACGTGCTTAAATTCCACTTAACCAATCCAGACCAGCGCAAGCAAGGGCGTAATCATTTAACAGTGAAGGGTTACATTACCCTTAAATTCCCCTTCCCTGAACCTTTGCTGTCCCTTGACTCCCCCATCACTCCCTTCCCTCCTTCTCTTCCCTTTCAGACTCACCCTTGTCCCTGTCCCTTTTTCCTTCGTCTTCCCTTTCTTCCTTCCCTTGTCCCTTCGTCTTCCCTTTCTTCCTTCCCTTTTCCCTTCATCTCCCTCTTCCCTCTGTCCCTGACCCTTCCGTCGTTCCTCCTCCTCATCTCCACCACTCCCTTCCCTATCCCTTCTCCACCACTCCCT
>NC_134795.1:49576715-49581715 GCF_046742065.1 Oratosquilla oratoria
AAGAAAACATTTCCTGGCTTTGATTTTTGTTTTTTCAATAAGATGTTTTGGATATTTTAAATTTTCTCCAATGTCATAGATGAATTGTATTTCTTGATCCAAGAACTCAGGGGAACAAATTCTATAAGCTCTCAGGAACATAGAAGAAAAAACTGACAGCTTGGATTTTTGACTGTGATACGAGTAAAAATGAATGTACGAGAGGACATTGGTCGGCTTCCTGTAAACGTCAAATTTAAAGTATCTTCCACATCGGTAAATATTTACATCTAAAAATGGTAACATATTATTTTCTTCAACCTCTACTGTGAATTTAATGGAATGCACCAAATTATTTAAATCTGACAAAAAAGTATCCAAATATTGATCATTAGGCCAAATGCATAATATGTCGTCAACATACCTGTACCAAACTGCATTAATTGGAAGAATGTTTGGTAATAACTCTCTTTCAAAAAACTCCATATACAAATTGCTAAGAATTGGAGACAGACAGTTCCCCATGGCCATACCAAATGTTTGAGTATAAAAGTTTCCATTAAATTCAAACTTAGAGTCTATTACACATAATTTGATTAAACTAATAATAGTATGAGCAGGGAGTGTAAAGTCATGTTTCTTTAATTCTTTTTCTAGAAATCCTAACAAATCTAAAACCGGGACTCGGGTGAATAAACTTTTAATATCGAAACTAACCAACTTAAAATCAAATGTGATATTATGTCCAAGCAGCTTTTCGGTTAAGTCAACATTATCTTTGATATGAGAGTGGGAAATTGTCCCAACAAGAGGACTAAGAAGAGACACTAACCATTTTGACAACTTATATGTGCAAGACCCAATAGAACAAGTAATGGGCCTAACTGGATTATTAACTTTATGAGTTTTAATTAGACCATACATGTATGGAAGTGACGGAGATATAGTAACACATTTTTTTTATCAATTCGTCGTTACCTTTTAAAATTGTTTTAAGCTTCTTATTAAATTCACTATTAACATTTTCTAGAGGGTTCTTGCTCAATTTAACATATGTCTCTTCATCACTTAGTAATATTTCCATTTTTTCTAAGTAATCCTTTTTGTTCATGATGACTAAGCAATTACTTTTATCCGCCTTTGTAATGTGTAAATCTTTATCCTTCTTCAAATTATTAAAAGTAGTGAAGAAACGTTTAGGAACACTTGGAGGGCATGGCGTGGATAAAGCATGGTACACAAAACCCTTACAAATATTAATATCTTGATTTGAAACATCACTATATTTTTCCAAATTGCAAAAACTCTTAGCAATATCTACATAGTTCACCTGATTATTGGCAACGAATTTCAAACCATATCCTAGAGCACATTTCGCGTCGTCACTCAAAGGTTTGTCCGATAAATTAAGAACAAAATTAGGGTTGGCATCCTTATTCCAACCACTATTATTAATCAAATGTTTCAACTTCTTTTTAAGTTTAACATCTACTTTATGGCAAACGAACCTTAATTTAGCATATATGTAATCTAATAATTTCACTTTCCACTGGTTTGGAATAGAATTTTGAAAAACGCCTTTCTTTTCTTTTGTGATATAAAATGATTCCTTCACTTCAATCTTCATAATATCTATATGCTTTTGCAAAATAATCCTTTCAAAATCCTCAAAAGGTTTTTGGCGTAGACTCAACAATCGATTGTTGAGAATAGATTTGGGCATAACTTGTTCGTCTAAACAATTCTTCAGAAATTTAAGGCGAAGCTTCAGTTTATGGGACTTGATCAGAGAAGAGCACAATGAAGAAACAATAGGTGTAAGTCCAGGAGAGTATGAAGAAAATTCTCGGAGATGGCGCGTGGTATCCATTATGCAAAGAAATCACAAAACACACGTGATAGAATATTTTTGCAGAAACCACCGGGAAATTGAAAAAACAGATACCGAACGTTTTCGTCTATTTAGACATTTTCAAAGGTACAAAAAAGCAATACAGAAAGAAACAATAAATACATAAGAAGACAAGGATACTCGGAGAGGTCCCATGTTACATTTTATCACACACAATTTTGTCAATAATAAAATTGTCCAATTTAAATAAACCCAAACTCAAGTTCATGTTATTTCCAAAATTTCTTTTTATAAAACAAGATTCAATAATATTTCTTTCTATAATATTATTACAAGAAGTAATTATTTTAGAATTTCCCCAGTCAATATTATGACCATAATCCCTTTGGTGGACAAATAATCCACTGGACACTTGCCCCGTTCTAATACTATATTTATGTTGGCCTATTCTTTTTTCTAAGCCTTTGCCTGTTTGGCCTATATAAATAAAATCACAATTTTTACATGGTATATTATAAATACATCCTTCTTTACTTCTTGGGGAATTTTTAATTAACAAACTCTTAATGTTGTTATTATTTTTGAATACTATCTGGATACCAAATTTTTCAAAAATGCTAGGAAGATGGATTAAATTTTCGTGGTACGGAATTGTTAGCATATTTTTATAATTAAATGGTTTGACCTGCGACGTATTAAGAAAACATTTCCTGGCTTTGATTTTTGTTTTATCAATAAGATGTTTTGGATATTTTAAATTTTCTCCAATGTCATAGATGAATTGTATTTCTTGATCCAAGAACTCAGGGGAACAAATTCTATAAGCTCTCAGGAACATAGAAGAAAAAACTGACAGCTTGGATTTTTGACTGTTAATTAAAATTTCCCCAAGAAGTAAAGAAGGATGTATTTATAATATACCATGTAAAAATTGTGATTTTATTTATATAGGCCAAACAGGCAAAGGCTTAGAAAAAAGAATAGGCCAACATAAATATAGTATTAGAACGGGGCAAGTGTCCAGTGGATTATTTGTCCACCAAAGGGATTATGGTCATAATATTGACTGGGGAAATTCTAAAATAATTACTTCTTGTAATAATATTATAGAAAGAAATATTATTGAATCTTGTTTTATAAAAAGAAATTTTGGAAATAACATGAACTTGAGTTTGGGTTTATTTAAATTGGACAATTTTATTATTGACAAAATTGTGTGTGATAAAATGTAACATGGGACCTCTCCGAGTATCCTTGTCTTCTTATGTATTTATTGTTTCTTTCTGTATTGCTTTTTTGTAATCACGTGTGTTTTGTGATTTCTTTGCATATATATATATATATATATATATATATATATATATATAATATGAATATATACAGTATATGTATTATATATATATATATATATATATGTATATATATACATATATATTATATATATGTATATATAATATATATATATATATTATATGAATATATACAGTACATATATTATATATATTATATATATATATACATATATATATATATATATATATATAAATATATATATATATATATAATATGAATATATACAGTATATGTATTATATATATATATATGTATATATATACATATATATTATATATACATATATATAAATATATATATATATATACATATATATATATATAAATATATATATATATATATATACATATATATATATATATATATATATTGTTAGTAGTCATCATGAACGGTCCTCACCTCGTCACTCTCGTCTTCACCTCTTCTCTGCCCACGAAATTTGACCTCCAAGGCCTCCTAAGGAAATCACACGTGGGGCTCAGGTTGACTAACCAGCGCTAGAGTCTGCCGCATGACCATCACATAAACCCTTCTTCAGGAAGCACACGTGCAATGCTAGCGTCGGCCTGCTCTGTCTGGCCTGCACCTTGGCTATGTGACAAGGTAACACTAAACCTATTGAGGAACGCCTACCGTCTGTTGTCGTGCGTCACCGGCGTCAGAACGTTTTGCCTCTAACTTCCCACGCAGCACACTTGAGCCTCACGGCAATTAGGAGCACGGATCATGACTTGTCCGTATATATAAAGGATGGACCAACGCCGAAGATTCAGATCGCCCGGGGATACGACTTGGAACACAGACGTCACCTCCCTCGCCGTCTCGTTACTCCTCCCCACCCCTACTGGCGCCCAACGTTTCATTGCCCAATAAAACGAACTCTATCTTCACCAGAGTTCGCCTTCAACCAGCCTAAATGGCTGCCTAACGTGGGTCAGACTACCAGCCTAACATTTGACTAACATGGGACATAGACCACCGGCCTACATTTGGCGCCCAATGTGGGGCCTCTATCCCCAGCTCTGCCACCGCTGTCTGCCGCTGCCATCGATGCCTGCCAGATTGTCTGCCGACTGCCAGATCGCCTGCCGCCGCTGCCTGTCAGATCACCTGCCAGTTCACTTACCAGGTCTGCCATCTGGCAGCTCGCCTGCCCACCGTCGCTGCCTGCCAAGTCTGCCGACTGCCTACTCTCTCCCCTACCACAGAAATCTGCCGTCACTTGTCTGTCCGATCGCCTGCCACCGTGACTGTCAGTTCGCCTACCAGGTCTGCCGTCTGCCAGATCGTCTTCGACACACAAATATATATATATATATATATATATATATATTGCAGAAACCACAGGGAAATTAAAGTCGGAATACTGAACGTTTTCGTCTATTACGACATCCTCAGAGTACAAAGAAAGAAAAAATAGAACACAATATTTATACAGAAGAAAGAAAACTGGGAGAGGTCATAGCCACATAAAACCTTCGGACATTATACATACAACACATTTAATTACAAATGGAAATGTTAATGTTCATAAAAATACATATACATTCATATACACATAGAAATGGTGATAGTATCAAGAAAAAATAATAGTAATAAATAAGATAAAATAAAAAGAACAAAAACCATGTGGCCGAAAGGTCCATAGGACAATTGGTACAATTAGGAAACTAGATACTGCTTTACTATCCTATGATATTGTTTTGTTAAACCAAAACACAAGTAATATTATTATCAAATAGTACAAAAAAAAGGAAAAAGAAAGAAAAAAATATATATATATATTTAACAGAAATACGAAAACTGGAAAGGTTAT
>NC_134795.1:49586715-49616715 GCF_046742065.1 Oratosquilla oratoria
ACTATAGCATTTGATGTCCTGTGATGTCTTAAATCCGATTTATGTCAGATCACCAACTAGGAGACGCCCTCCAGACGATATATAATCTTGTAATCCCATGTACTTTGTAGTCTCTCTGAAGAAGGTGTAAAGCCGAAACGTTAAAGGAATAAACTCAGCTCTGACTTGTGTGTTTCTTTACCACCCATGTATATATACATATAGATATACATATACATATATATATATATATATATATATATACATATATATATATGTGTGTGTGTGTGTTTGTGTGTGTATGTATGTATGTATGTATGCATGCATATACTTATGTTTGTATGCATGTATATATGTTTGTATGCGTGTATACATATATGCATGTATATGCATGTATGCATGTATATGCATGTATATATGTTTGTATATGTGTATATATGCTTATATGTATTATATAAATGTATGTATGTATATATGTTTGTATGTATGTACGTATGTTTTTATATATGTATATATATATATATATATATATATATATATATATATTTGTATGTATCTATGTAGGTATATAAATGTATGTATGTATATACGTTTGTATATATGTATCTGTGTATGTATGCCTGCATGAATTTACTCTGGGCGTCAATGAACGAGGAGAGCTTCCATCTTTGTATGCTTAGTCGCCAGCTGGTGCTCTTTGATCCCTCAGCTTCTCGGCAACAAAGGCATAGATATTCACTGACATTTTGCTCTCTCAATCATAGAGACACTGTAAAGCGTTCACCATTCCGTGTTGTGAATTGTAAAACTTGATGACACGTTGTTGTACTGTTCTTATAGTCTGGAAGCGAAGTGCAGGTGGCAAAATCCGCCACATTTTTTTTAACAAATTTTTTGTCGCGTGTCAACGGAGTAAAATTATAGGCCCATGTACGAATATAAGACTTGTTCCTCCACCCTCACCTCCTACAGGGGCCCCAACCTCCCGCCCAGCGCAGCATGAGGATACCAATGGTCATACAAAATAAGTTGGAGATTTATCAGTTATTTGTTTTAAGGTGAGTTCTGGGTCTCGAGTGCCGGGAAAATGTCGTGAGTGTGCTAGGTTTTGCACGCGTGCCAAGGGATACCCACCCCTGCTCTGTGTATTCAAATTCACAACAGTTGACGAGAATAAGCCAAGTGTGAAGCTGGCTTTAGGCAGAGCAAGACTGAGTTCAAGGAAAGCGCATGAATAGGATTATCATGTACTGATATCTCATTTATGTGGTTCCCAGAACTGTTACCATGTCGCACTAACTGGGCGACCACATGAAAGAACATTAATCCTGATGATCCAGTGGTATTCAACTGACGTATATTAATGGCTGGAGGGGCAAGTGGATCGAACCTGTCGAAAGTTGTTTGGAGTGGGGATGGAAGGGTAACTGCATGGGTGCTTGCCCGGAGAGACCCACGTGGTGACTGGCCACGGCGTGTGTGTGAAGCAACGCGCTTCCTGGCGTATGCCCCCAATTGATGATGAGTTGTATTCTTAATCGGCCTTAAGCCACTCTACCATGATGCCCAATTTGCGTTGCATTAACAACTGTGGATAATATGTGTTCTACAATAAATGTATATCTGTCTATTCTATCTATATAGCAAGTGCTCTTTCCCCCTTATAAGGGGTGTAGCCAAGTCAGAGGCACGCACCTATTCTCACCCATTCCACTCCCCTCCACTATTTCCACCCCTTCCCTTCTCAGCTCCTCGTGGATGTCGGGTCATCGCTGCATCCGCCATCTACCCTGGGTCAAACGCAATGCAGCAAGACACAGTATAGTAGGATGTATGCTTTTTTTCTGATAGCGGTTACAAAGGGGGTGGGGCACATCAATTAATAAAAGTAAAAAAAAAAAGACATCAGCCGAGGGAAAAAGGTTCAGGGGAACTGTCTTAGAGACTTACGAGCTTTCAGACTTGCGAACGAAGCCTTAAGTCTACCAGTTTCAAAGGTAAGAAATCCAACATTAAAGTATTAGTATTACAAATTATGTTGTATGTATCAGCCTTAATGTGTTTTAGGACGAGAAAACGTGTTTTGACTTTATATCATACTTATGGTGTTGAAATGGTGTTGAAGATCGACTTACGAAAATTTCGAGTTACGAACCGCCTGTCCGGAACGTAACTCGTTCGTAAGCTGAGGAGTGTCTAGTCCATAGTGACAGGTATGAGTCAGGGGTAGAGGGGAAGAGCATGAGAGAGTCTAACGTATTGAGTATAAACATCCTTCTTCAGAAATCCTTATGCTTAAATCTAAGTACCTATGAAATGTTGAAGATCGACTTGCGAACACTTCGGGTTACGAACTATCGTCCAGAAAGTAATTCGTTCGTAAGGTGAGAAGTGGCTGTAGTCCATAATGACAGAGAAAGAACACAAGAGAGTCTGTATTGAGTATAAACATTCTTCTTTAGAGATACCATAGAAGATTGACCCTACATATATATCCACAGTGGATTAAGCTCATCAGTCGGATTTCAAACCTCTTTCACAACCACAATCATTACAACATACCTAATACGTCACAAGCACTTCTCCCCGTAGGCTATTAAATTAATACAACATGGCAGGACTCGTAGTAATGGGTTTGAATTGGACAATTTTAGATTTAAGGAGGAAATAGGCAATAACTGGTTTACCAGCAGAGTGGTTAACGAATGGAATGGACTAAGTAACCATGCAGTAAGCGCTGAAAATTTTGATTGTTTTAAAAGAAGGTTAGATAACTTTATAGATGGGGATGATATGTGTTAATGAATATGGAACTCCCTAGTGTAGGCCTTGTGGTCTCCTACAGTCTCCCCCTTTTATATGGTTTTATATGGTCTTATGTTAGATATTATATAAAGCTCTTGTGGTCTTTCCTTGTGCACCCCACCTAACAGGCATCCTTATAATTTGCCAAGGAAACCCCGCCGGGCTGCAGGAAGTTGGGAATGCGCGATTGTGCTCTATCACAATGTTGACTCTCGTTAATGATATTCATCCACACGTGGAAACCTTAATGACACGTCTTCCCCATCCACCCGCCCGTCCTCACTTAAAAACATAAGAATGGAGAAGCCTGGAGGTGGTGGTGTTTAATTGCTCCTTGTTGTAAATGTAGGAGCAATTAAACAACACCACCTCCAATACCACCAGGCTATAATTGATAGGGAGACTATCGCGAAAAACACTAAGATAGTCGCACATTGTATCAAAATAAAGGAATTAAAAATGCTTGAAGCCATCTACATAAGGGAAAGAGCTCCAATAATTAATATTCAACCCAACATGATTTCTGCCATCTCGGTATTTAATTCTTCTTCTCCTTCCTCTCCCCTTCCTCCACCTCACCAACCCCCACTTGATCAGCGGGGTGTCCCTGCGAGACGGACTATTCTACCTGACTCCCACCTTCTCCCTCCCCCATCCCCTCCCCCTCTACGGCGAAGTGTCTGCCTACGCAGAGGGTCAAGATCCTTCCAGCGTTCCCAAGCGGCATATATTTAATCCATGTTGACTGTACAATTTTGTCAACTGTGTATCATGTAGCTTTATAAAACTGTGACTTAATTCTTGTTAACTATTCTGAAGATGACTCCCTGAAATCGAAACGTCAAATTAAATATGGAAGGCTTGTATTTGCCCACCCCCCTGAAATGAGATCTGTGAGAAAAATTGAAACCCTCAGTAAGAAGATTAATCAGTGCCAAAATAATGTCGTGTTTAACACAGGGTATACATATATATATATATATATATATATATATATATATATATATATATGCAATAAAAACACTAGGAGCGTGTGTTCACAAATGCGTAAATAACCACTAGGAAAAGTAAACTAACGAAGCAGAGCGCTTTCGTATAATTACATCTTCAGTGCAGATACATATATCTGCACTGTAGATGTAATTATACGAAAAGGCTCTGCTTCGTTAGTTTACTTTTCCTAGTGGTTACTTACGCTTATATATATATATATATATATATATATATATATATATATATATATATATATTTTTGTGTGTGTGTGTGTGTGTGTGTGTGTGTGTGTGTGCGTGTGTGTATACGTGAAGATTTGTAGTCTGGGATCCATATTGGAAAAATGTAAACACCAGACTCAATTGAATGGGTTTATTTGGCCGACGTTTCGATTCCCGTCCAGGAATCGTCTTCAGGGGGTATAATGGTTACAAGATTGTGAACTCCTTATAAATCGTCGAAGTGGTAAACCTGGGAAAGGTTCACCATCTCAATCACATGTACAAAGGATACCTCATTGCAATAATAAATACATTGCAATAGAAATGAAATATTGGTACCAAAAAATAAAATACAAACAAAAAGTTACATGGCTGTGAACAAGCGTAGCAAAAGTAACAAAACGTGACACTACCGTAAAAACATCAGACAATAGGACAGAGATGCAAATGGAGGTGGACCATTCGGCATCCTATAGATATATAGGGCTTCACCAAATATAATGAATAAGGTGACATTAGAGAAATATCTCGCCAGAAACCAGTTGACAGGGGGGGGGCCGAGATTACTGCCAAAACCCCTTCATAGCGACCATGAATGGTACAAGCAAAACAAAACCTGTTGGATCGTCGTCTCCTAAAGATCCAGCTCCATCGCCTCGTGTGGTTACGGGCAGTGTGCCACCAAATGTAAGTACTGTCCAAACAGATCCAATTCTTGGACAATAAACAGCATGAAGTAAATGAAGATCTATACTTACAACGTAAGAACTCAGAAGACCACAGACTGGAGAGTTTAATGGAAGAACTAGACAACATCAAGTGGGACATTGTAGGACTGAGCGAAGTCCGAAGAGTGGAAGAAAAGCTGATACAATTACAAGATGGTCTCCACCTGTTCTACTATAGAGGTAAGGACAAAGAAAGATTTACTGGAGAAGGATTCGTGATAAACCGAGAGGTTGCTGGTAACGTAGTCAAGTTCACTAGTTTATCAGACAGGTTAGCTTGGATTATGATTAGGCTTTGTAAAAGGTACATACATACATACATATACCAAAGGCTTTTTCCCCCTACATGGGGGGTAGCCAAAAAGAAAAAGGCATAGAAACCACTCACTCTAAAAATAGTTTAGGTTTATGCATAAACTTCACAGAGTTCAGACGATGAAATTGAGTCGTTCTATGATGATTTAAGTCAGGTAATGGATCAAGAAAAAAGTAAATACACGTTGGTAATAGGCGACTTTGCTAAAGTGGAGAAGGGAGATGAGTCGTGCATTGGGAAGTTTGGAGTAGATAAAAAAAAAATGACAGGTGAGATGTTGGTCAATTTTGGACAGTGAGGACATTAAACCCTTCCAAAAGCGTGTAGGTTGTAAATGGATCTGGAGGAGTCCATATGGAACAACAAAGGACGAATTAGCCTTCATATTAGGAGATGAGAGCAAGAGCGTTAGCAATTTTATGGTCAAAGTCAACATAGGTAGTGACCATAGAATGGTAGGTTGCACAGCTGTATTCAATTTCAGACCCGAGAGAAATAAACTAGTTTTAAGGAAGAAAATAAGCCTTGCAAAGGTTAAGGATAATAAGAAATTTCAGTTAAAAATAAAAAATAAATTCGAAGTTCTAAGAACTAACGAGGACACCGTCGAAGATATGAATTTGAATTTAGGGAATATCATTAGGGAATCGGCAGAGAAAGTAGGAAGTACAAAAAGTATCAGAGAAAACAAATACTCCAAAGCTACAAACGACCTAATTAAAAGGAGGAGGACCATGCCAATTAAAAGAGAAAAGACGAAATAGAAAGATTAGAACTAAACAAGCTCATCAACAGAAGGCAGAGTTCAGAGAAAATAAAGAGAAACATGGATGAAATAGAGGAAACTATTCGGAAAGGTAAAAGTATTAAAGGGATCGAGCACAGACATTCTTTAGGAAGACAGCAAACGATATGTTTGAAAGATGGAAATGGAGAAATAATTAAATGCAAAAACAGAATGGTGAAAAGAGTAGAAGAATTTTACTAAGAGCTTTACTAGTCGAAGACCGTTGTTGAGTCAGTAAATTCAACTGTAGAAGTTAGTAGTGTACCAGAGATTACAAAGGAAGAAGTAGAATTTGCTCTAAAAATATGAAACGAAGCAAAACACCTGGGGAAGATGGTATATCGATAGATCTCTTGAAAGACGCAAGGAAAGAAGCTCATATTAAGTTAGCTCAATTGTACACCCAGTGCTTACGTCAAGGAAGCGTTCCTGAATCAAAGTATAATGCTATAGTGAATTTGCTTCATAAAAAAGGAGACCAGAAGGACCTTAGTAACTACCGACCGATTAGTTCGCTATTAAATGCACATATTCTCCAATATCCTTACAAATAGACTTAAGTTTTAGATGGAAACCAGCCGAGAGAACAGGCAGGCATTAGGAGTGGATATTCGACTCTAGACCATTTGCAAACGATGAACCAACTAATCGAGAAAATTACAGAATACAATATACCTCTTTGTTTAGCTTTTGTAGATTACGAGAAGGCCTTTGACTCGGCAGAACAAATAGCAATACTAAACTCGCTACGCAAGCAGGGTACAAGCGAACAGATCGTAAGGTTTTTAGAAAAAAAAATAATTCGACTACATAAAGATACAGAAAAGATCAAGACCAAGAAAGGAGTACGGCAGGGTTATACCATTTCACTCAAATTATTTACAGCTTGTTTGGAAGAGATTTTCAGAAGGTTGAGTTGAGAAGAGAAAGGTTTGAAGATTTTCTGCTGATATTTTTATTTCAGAAAGAGCACAAGACTTGCAAGATATGCTGAGTGATCTGAAGAAGGAAAGTCTCAAAATAGGTTTAAAAATTAATAAGAGTAAAACCAAAATAATGTTCAACACGAAAGTTCAAAGTAAAGAGATTGTATGTCATAGGGGGAAAGTGATCCAAGTGGCTCAAATGATGCAAAGGACTTCTTAAAGTGCTCAACGAAATCATGATTAGGCTTAGTTTCCTCAAAAAGATCAGACTGAATGACATCACCAGCTAGTGTGTTATTTTTGTCTATTCAGGATGTTAGAATGGATATTTTACTTTTGTCATCTGTGATGTTTCTACGTGTTATTTCTTATTTAACCTCAGAGAAGAAACTATGCAAAGGAATGTTCTTCCCGTTAGATTTAGGTAATGTAGTTTCAACCTTGACAACAATGATAAGATTCTGTGTTGCCATGGTGTTTTGTGTGGCAGGTGAATTATCCGAAGAGGTGTTAGCAGAATTGGGGAGGTGGCATGTCTGGTATTTTGCAATTCAGAGCAGAGCGGCTGCGTGTACAAGGTCCGTATGTCGTGTCAGAAAGAGGTTTGGACAACTTCATAAAAAAAAAAAAAAAAAAAGAGTAATTGTCTCCTAGGTGATATTTGGAACGGAAATCTTATCACTTACCAGGGATGAAGAATTTGGATTTTGGGAGAATCTTTGCAGAATAGTTAACCCGAATGTAGGAATTAGTGTTAAGAATCAATGCTGTAAAATATATCGGGCACGAATATACAATCTTATATGGCTAGAGCTGGTGAGAGATAGAATTATAGGACACTGTTAAAAAGAAAAGGAGAAACATGCATGCGTGAAATATGGAATCACTAAATATAATAGTAAAAAAAAAAAAAAAAATAAGACGAATTGGTTTGATTGGTGGAAAGATGCCCCCTTTGAGGTTCCACAAGTCTTGCTGTTTTCAGGAATGGGGACGATTCTTTGTAGGCTGACCTGTTGCCTGCTGCTGGCGTGGTTGAGTCTCGTCGGCTGGTACGATGCGCTGTTGGAGACTTGTCGCTCAGGTGTGATGCTCGAAGATGCGCAGCGTAGAATTAGGATGTGAGCCCGTGTGGAATGAGGAAATGACCGGGGGTGATGTGTGCTATGTATACTCTTGTAGATGTCTTTTTGGTGAAGTCTTTCTCTCGTGGGAGCAATGCAGCGAAGATGGACTTCCTTGTAGCGGGGTGCTGGATGATGTAGCAAAAAGCGTTTGCTCGTAAGTATGATACTTGACGCAGCTCAGCGTAGAGTTAGGAAGTGGCTATGTTCGACTGCAGTGTAGATCTCTGAAGTATCTTCTCATCACGTGGAATCCGCTTGGGTGACAATTAGATCAGGGAAGTAGGAATATTCATGACCGGAAAGACATGTTAAGAAAATCACAGGAGATTATTATACATAATTGGTGATTATGAAGGTGGCACTGCATTTCATTGACGAGATGAGAAAAATAAAAAAAAAATCTGATCCGACCTGGATTGGAGTATGATGTAGTGATGAAAATAATATATATCAACTGCAATGGTTTTCAGTCAAATTGACAAGACATAAATGATATTTTGACGCTGCCCGAAGGGATTTCTCTCCGTCTTCTCTTTTTCTGCCTGACTTTTGCTACATTGCCTCTGCCCCAGGGTAGTGTGCGGGATACGATGATGACCCGTCATCCATGAGGAGCTAAGATGAGGACGGGGGGAAAGGGTGGTGGATGGGAGTGGAATGTGTGGGAATGGGTCCGTGGCTAACTCCCTTATAAGGGGAAAAAAGCTCTTGGTGTATATATATATATATATATATATATATATATATATATATATATATATATATATATGTGTGTGTGTGTGTGTGTGTGTGTGTGTGTGTGTGTGTGTGTGTGTGTGTGTGCAGAAAAACCATCAAGGAAAAATTACGTCCGAGCGCTTTCGTCTATATAGACATCTTCAGGGTACATGTTATTTCTCATGCATATATATATATATATATATATATATATATATATATATGTGTGTGTGTGTGTGTGTGTGTGTGTGTGTGTGTGTGTGTGTGTGTGTGTGTGTGTGTGTGTGTGTGTGTGTGTGTGTGCAGAAAAACCACCAAGGAAAAATGACGTCCGAGCGCTTTCGTCTATATAGACATCTTCAGGGTACATGTTATTTCTCATGCATATATATATATATATATATATATATATATATATATATATTTTTGTGTGTGTGTGTGTGTGTGTGTGTGTGTGTGTGTGTGTGTGTGTGTGTGTGTGTGTGTGTGTGTGTGTGTGTGTGTGTGTGTGTGTGTGTGTGTGTGTGTGTGTGTGTGTGAACCAAAATAGTTTCCAATTTGACAAGACGTTTGAAGACAGATAAATAATCTGAAACTGTCAGCTTAAGAAGAAAGAAGAGAGAGATGATAAGAACATAAGAATGAAGGAGACTGCAAGATACCAAAGGGCCTACACTAGAGAAGAAGTACGACAATTATCTTCAGAACCATGAAAAAAAAGATCACCTAGTATGAGTGAAAAAAATGTTTGAAGGATATATCGAGGTCACTGATATTAAAAAAAAAGGAAGGGAATAGCGAATTCAAAGCTAAGTTTAATCAGTGGAAGCTGAGAGATGGTAAAACGTGATCTTTACCTGCGTGTTACAATTAGGTAATTAACATTAGGCTTCTGTAAAACCGCACTCGTTCACACCAGACTACATAAGCAAACACACACACACACACACACACACACACACACACACACACACACACACACACACACACACACACACACACACACACACGAGAGAGAGAGAGAGATGTAGGATGCTCTTTTCATTTTTCAACGCTTGTTTTTAGCGAGAGAGAGAGAGAGAGAGAGAGAGAGAGAGAGAGAGAGAGAGAGAGAGAGAGAGAGAGAGAGAGAGAGAGAGAGAGAGGTAAAGATATGCTTCTGGAAGATTTATGTTGTTGTGGATTTTAGTTTACCAGCGTATCTATCCTTCTTATCTGGAGGGATAAAGTGGACAATCAGCCATAAAAGGTTAGAGAACTTTGGGATGGGGATGACAGGTGGTAAGGTCCATGGAACTGCCACGTGTAGGCCCTATGGTCTCCTCTTGCAGTCTCCTCTATTCTTGTGTTCCTATGTTCCCCTGCACCTGTGGCGGAAATGTTCCTGTGAACAGGATCAACGGCATAGAGATAGAAAGAAAAGAGAGAGATATACTGTAGGGCGATCTTGTAATTTTTCAAAGTCTAATCTTTTTCAGAAAGAGATTAGATGAAAGATGACAGGGACAGAGTAAATATAGACAAACATTGAGAGAGAGAGAGAGAGAGAGAGAGAGAGAGAGAGAGAGAGAGAGAGAGAGAGAGAGAGAGAGAGAGAGAGAGAGAGAGAGAGAGAGAGAGAGAGAGAGAGAGAGACTGGATGAAAGAAAACGGGAACAGAGAAACGATAAACAAACAAGAAGTGAAAAGGTAGTGTGAAGGTGTGTGTGGGGGGAGGGGAGGAAGGAAGTATCCGTCTTTTCACTTGATCCCGCGTGCCCAGAGACGGTCAAATTTCAGAATTGATGGTTGGTCGTGGCGACCGAATGAAACGTAATGGTTTTTGTATTGGGCTTATTCAGCAACCGAAACTCGACACGGTTCAATACGGCTCCACTATCATCAGGCTATAGTTTGTAAGAAACGGTATATCGTCGACATATTTGGTGTCCGTTGATGGGCGGCTGAAGCGATGGTAAACGACGAAAAAGGAAAATAGTGAAAGGAAGTGAGAATGAGGCAATTGATAGTGACAGTGATAATGACAGTGAAAATGATGACATTGAAAAATTATAACATTGACAGCGACATCGAGAATAAAAATGACAATGACAGTGACAGTTACAATGACAATGAAAATGACAACAACAGTGAAAAATTATAACACTGACAGCGACATCGAGAATAGAAATGACAATGACAGTGATATTTACAGTGACAATGATGACATTGAAGATAACAATAACAGTAAAGAATAAAAACGTTGACAATAACATGGACAATAAAAATGACGACATTGAAAACAAATAGATTCAATTTGGAAGTGGGTACAAACAACTTTGCCAACCGTGTAGTTAATGAATGGAATAAACTTCCTGCAAAGGCAGTGCAATGTAGTTCAGTTCGAAGCTTTAAGAATCATTTAGATAAACACCTAAGCAAGATGCTGTAATGATTATCATTTATTTTATATTATTTGTTTTTGTTTTCTTATCATTTGTCTGTTTGATTCTCATTTATTATTAGTTATATGTCAATTTATTATTATTTACTATTTACCTGTTTGTTTATTATTTAGCTATACCTATGCATTTATTTATGTATTTTATTTGTTATTTATATTATTATAGTTTTTATTTATTCATTTATTATTATCATGATTTTTTTTACATCCGACCTAAATATGGACCAAAAGGTCTCCTGTCGGCATGCTCCGCCTTTGTGATCATTTGTTTGTAACGATATTCATCCTCCATGGGAACCTATGATGTAACACGAGTGACCAAAATGAACACAAAGCATCAAGCAGAACATTTTGATATGGAGAACAAAAACAGAACATCATAGAACAATAACAAAGGTCTATAATGGAGGATCATTTCAAAAGATGTCTTTGTCCAGGACTTGAACAAAAGTATTTTCAATTTGAGAACCGACCGCAATACGACATCGATCACAAATTCATTTCTGCAACCGTGATTTACAGTACAAAAGAATAATGAAAACTTACAACAAAGAAAAGAGATAAGAAAGGTAGTCAACAATTACGAGAAAGAAGAGAGAGATAGGAAAGAGGAGCAAACAAGTAAAATTAATAAAGTTTCAAATGGGTACAGTTTACATCAAGTTGGAGTCCCTACACTACAAAGTTAGCCCACTATCTTGAGTTCTGCGGTTCAGGTACAATTCAGTTATGGCTATTATCTAATTTATTAGTGTGGAACTTGCTGGCATATATCACCATAATTGGTTCAACAGTTTGGAAGCACAGGGTGGTGCAAAAGTCACTATGAGGCTGCAATTTGTGATCATTTCTTCATTCATTGACCTTAGGCCAAATATGTGGTTCGAACAAGATAGGGCAACTACTTACACGACAAAGGAGATAATACAGCTGCTGAGGCAATATTTCTATATTGTATTAAGATTCCATACATGTATTTGTAACAAGGCAGTTACTATAAATTAAAACATCTCAGCGACTTTTGGGCCACGCTATTTGCGTTTAGATGACTAACAAAGGATTGCTCGAATCTTAGAACCTTTATAGTAATCGTTAAGACGCAGCGTCATTATCGATTTGATAATAATGATGATATGGCGTCTCGATGCTTTTGGTACTAAGCGCCTTCAGTGAATCATGGAGTATTGCCGGAATGACTTCGTATCAAACCAGAGACTGTATTGTGAGACTCCGTCAAGGCCAGCTACCAGCATAATTCGTGAACATCAATCCCGGATATATGGCATGTTTCTTTGATGTTGATCCTACTCACAAGGGGCATCACTTGATGGAGGAGACGAATAGGACGACGCCCACAGAAGAACCCATGGCTGGAGGGGGCAAGTGGACGGAACATATTGGGAGTTGTTTGGAGTGGGAAGGAAGGGTGTCTGCATGGAAGCTTGCTCGGAGAGACCCACGTGGGGACTGACGACGGCGTGTGCATGAAGCAACGCGTCCCCTGGTGTATGCCAACAATTGATGACGATGGTGGTGGTGATGGTGGTGGTGGTGGTGGTGGTGGTGGTGGTGGTGATGGTGGTGATGATGATGATGATGATGATGATGATGATGATGATGATGATGATGATGATGATGATGATGATGATGATGATGATGATGATGATGATGATGATGATGATGATGTTGATAGTGATAGCACCACCAACAACAAAATGATAATTAGGATTACCTTACCTTACCGAGGTAGGTGCCATGTCTTTGACGTCGGCGACTATGGAAATCCGTCTTTTCCGATACTGAGCTAATCTCGTCAGGTCTTTAACATCCATTCCCCCTCCAACGTCCTGCAGTAAGCTACCCATATATGTCTGTCGATGTCTACCAAATTTCAAACAACAACAACAACCACGAGCCCTGTTCCCTTCAGTCATTCCTAGTGGGCTGACTTTTTCCAATTCTGCGCGTATTATATGGCCAAGGAAAGAAAGTTGTCTGCTTCTGATGGTTCCTGTGAAAGATCTTTTTGTCCTGGCTCTTAAAACCACCATTACCAATGTTACTAACAATGACAATGATAATAACAGCAATAATAACGTTGGTCAATCAAGAAACGACGCCTGATATCAAAAACATAGATAATAACGAGGACACAATAGTACACCAGTAATACATTTGCACCAAGAGTTTCCTCGTCTTCGTTGGACAAATTTAGGTTTAGGAAGGAAATAGGCAAGAACTGGTTTACCAGTAGAGTGGTTAACAAATGGAATAGACTTAGTAACCACGTAGTAAGCGTTGAAACAATTGGTTGTTTTAAAAGAAGATTAGATAACTTTATGGATGGTGATGACAGGTGGTAAGGGGGGATGGGTGTGGCTAGTGTAGGCCTTATGGTCTCTTGCAGTCTCCCCCATTCTTGTGTTCCTATGTTCCCCAGGACCTGTGGAGGGAATGTCCCAGTAAGCAGGGTCAACAGGACCCAAGAGGACCCCTTTGGGCGATCTCGCCAGTGAACGAGGTCAGCCACCGAACTAAGTGGCTGTTTCCGTGACAGTAATTCCAAAGGGTTATTCTCCAGCCCGAAACTCTATTCGAGGGAGTGGGGGAAGGGGAGGTGTTGTGATGACGTCATGTCCCCAAAGGACACCAACTTGAAACTGTATTAGTAAAACGATATCATCAACAACAACAACAGCACCAACAACAACGAAATCTATACTCGTATTTGCATAGTTTTCATACAGGGAGCTTTGGAGGCTACCTGTAGCAAAGAACCTTACACACTTTTATTCATCTATTTATTTATCTATTATTTGATCTGCAAAACTGAGTCTTCCAGCCAGGCGATTCTATTCAGCTGATGGGAACACTAGCCCTCCCATGCCTTAGTCCCTTCCTGTAAGAGGCTCGTAGATATAGACAGATAGGTGAAGTAGAAAGAGGAGTAGATAGTGAGAGTTTCATTTTTATTGGATCGGCTGTTTAGTAAACAACAGTTCGAAGGTGAAAAGGCAAGGAACTATATAACTTCGTCTCAGCGTTATGTTTATAAACAAGTGCCTGAGGACTCGATTTTATTGCTGTATATGGGTTTTGCTTTTGATTATGTAAACTAAGTCTTTGTGGAGTGAATTCGAGATTGCTTAAGTAAAAAATATGGCATGTGGATTTGTAACGGCGGATCTGATTAGAGAAAGGGTGGAAGAGAAGAAAATTCAATTGGTTCATGGTTGTAGGACCACGCGCTTAGGGGAGGCTCTTAAATATAAATTTAAAGATCACAGGACTAAAAAAATTATGATGTCATTGTAGAACAGACCCAAATTGAGTGTTCAAGACGGTTCTTGCAAGAGCTTTGTAGAGTGCCGTTTGCTAAAATTAACAGAATATAGATATAGAAGAAAAGAGAAATGTTATCCACCTAGAAAGAAGATCATAGTTGAAGGAAAATAAATTGAAGTGAGTAGTAAAAGCATGACTGTAATACAAAGTCTAAATTTGTGACTTGAATGGGGCCTACCGACTAAAATTGTGAGTGAAAATCGTAAGAGGGATAAACGCAGTGTGACAACTAGGGCACACACTTCCCTGCACTATACAGTATTTGCCCTGGTTACTAGCTCCCCCTACCCCATCCGTGCTATAAGGGCTTATATGCCAGATCAGCCACAATGTCCTTAATTACATCGGTAATGGCAAGTGTCTGCTGGCGGAGTGTGTGTGTGTGTGTGTGTGCGCGTGTGCGTGCGTGTGTGCGTATGTGTGTGTGTGTGTGTGTGTGTGTGTGTGTGTGTGTGTGTGTGTGTGTGTGTGTGTGTGTGTGTGTGTGTGTGTGTGTGTGTGTGATAATAATAATGATAATATTAGTGATTATAATGATAAGTTTATCGAGTTAATAATGATATAGTGATACACTGAAAATGTTCAGTTTGAGCTAGTTTTAGGAGTAGATTAAATTGAGTTGATAATATACCTTATGAACGGAATGGCGCTGTTCTTGTGGCGGTCAATCCTCGGAGCTCTGATGGGCACAAATTTGTTGTTGTGGTTGGTGGAGTGGCGTGGTAGTGTGTGTGTGTGTGTGTGTGTGTGTGTGTGTGTGTGTGTGTGTGTGTGTGTGTGTGTGTGTGTGTGTGTGTGTGTGTGTGTGTGTATTCACTTCGGATCTGCTGCAGTCTCTGTCGAGACAGCCAGACACCACCCTACGGCAGTGAGCTCAGAGCTCATTATTTGCCGATCTCTGGGTAGGTCTGAGACCACTCACACACCACACACCGGGACAGCAAGGTCACAACTCCTTGACTAACGTCCCGTACCTACTCACTGCTAGGTGAACAGGGGCTACACGTGAAAGGAGACAAACCCAACTTATCTCCGCCCGGCCGGGGAATCGAACCCCGGTTCTCTGGCTTGTGAGGCCAGTGCTTTACCAATCCGCCACCGAGCCGTGTGTGTGTGTGTGTGTGTGTGTGTGTGTGTGTGTGTGTGTGTGTGTGTGTGTGTGTGTGTGTGTGTGTGTGTGTGTGTGTGTGTGTGTGTGCGCGCGCGCGCGATAACAATAATAATGATAGTATGGTATTAATGATAATCAGTTAATTAAGTTAACAGTGATGCACTGAGAATGTGCAATTTGAGCTAATTCTAGGAGTAAACTAAATTGAGTAAATAATGAGCACTCTGGACAGAATGGCGCTGTTCTTGTAGCGGTCAGTCCTCGGCGCTCTGATGGGCACAAGCCTGTTGCTGTGCCTGGTAGCGTGGCGTGGAAAGGGAGTGTCAGATTTGTGTCTGTGCGATTCATCATGGTCTTTGGATCACGTTGGACTCGTGATCGACAGCTATTTGCCTCCCGGAAGAGAGCTCAGAGCTCATATATGACCGATCTATGGGTAATGCTGTGACCTTACACGCACACACACACCCAACTCCCCGCCCACGAGAGTTGGAGTAACGACTCTCAGCGCAGCGATACTAAAATTATTTCAGCCCTGGGCGGGATTCGAACTCGGTCCGCCGTAGTGGCGCCCACAAATGCTACCACTACGCCGTCGAGTCTCGTGTGTGTGTGTGTGTGTGTGTGTGTGTGTGTGTGTGTGTGTGTGTGTGTGTGTGTGTGTGTGTGTGTGTGTGTGTGTGTGTGTGTGTGTGTGAGATAGTTCCTCCCTTCGGTTACACACCAAGTGATGCATTGTCTTCCTCGGCGCATTGTTTGGCTTAATCTCCTTTCGCGACTCAATATTCCATTGTCTAGTCTATCTCTCCCTCTCTCTCTCTCTCTCTCTCTCTCTCTCTCTCTCTCTCTCTCTCTCACACACACACACACACACACACACACACACACAAAACTCGTGGCGCAGTTGGTAGAGTTCTCGCCTGCCACTACGGCGGTCCGGGTTCTAATCCCGCCCAGGGTTAAAATAATTTCAGTATCACTCCACTGCGGGTTGTTACTCCAACTCTCGTGGGCGGGGAGTTAGGTGTGTGTGTGTGTACGTGTAAGGTCACAGCATTACCCATAGATCGGTCATACGAGCTCTAAGCTCTCATCCGGGAGGTTAATAACTGTCGATCACGAGTCCAACACGTGATACAAGACCATGGTGAATCACACGCACACATAAGGGAATCTTGGGTACGTAGGTCTGGTCCGTAGAGGCGTCATCTAGTTGCCTTGTACAGAAGGAGCTAGCTAAGATGGGGTTGATCTCTTCTCAATGCCTATATATGGACCTCTCCTCTTCACTTCACTGCCAAAGGTGATGCAGACAAGGTCATCATATTAAGACATTGGGCAGGACTCAAAGTAATAAGTCTAACTTGATCAAAGTTAGGTTTAACCCATTAAACTCCGATGACAAGATGTCTTGTCATTTGGTCAAATAAAACAAAAAATCATAAAACACCAAAATGTTTGATCAAACACCAGAAAAATATGACGTCAGTCCTCACTTCGCTCGCGAGCGAAGCGAGGACTGACGTCGTATTTTTCTGGTGTTTGATCAAACATTTTGGTGTTTTATGATTTTTTGTTTTATTTGACCAAATGACAAGACATCTTGTCATCGGAGTTTAATGGGTTAAGAAGGAAATAGGCAAGAACTGGTTTACGATCAGAGTGGTTAACGAATGGAATAGACTTAGTAACCATGTAGCCAGCGTGGAAACCATTGTTTGTTTTAGGAGTAGATGAGATAATTCTATGGAAAGGGACATGGAAGAGCCTAGTGTAGGTATTATGGTCTCCAGCAGTCTCCTCAATTTCCATGTTCTATGCTTACCAAATAATGATAATAATGATGACATTAATGATAACAATAATAATGATAATAATAATAATGGAATGATGATAATGATAGCGTTGAAAAAATAATGATAATAGTAATAATAAAGATAACAATGATGATATTAATACTAATAGTTATGATAATAAGATCACAATGCCGTTAGCAAAGGACCCCTCGGAGTTGGCCCCCCCTCCCCTCCCCCCTCTGGCTCTCCTCCACTTGCAAAGGGGATCGATAATGAACGTAACTACAAGGCTTGCATGATAGGCCATTCTTGCTCGGAGCTTCCCCTCTCCTCCTCTTCCTCCTTCTCTTTCTCCTTGTCCTGTTTTTCGTACTCTCCCTCCTCCTCCTCCTCCTCCTCCTCCTTCGCTTCTTCCTCCTCCTCTTATTTTTCTTACTTCCATTCTTCTACCTTCTCCTCCTCCTCCTATTTCTCTTCCTCTTCCTCTTTTTCTACCAGTTCTACTCCCTCCTCCTCCCCTTTCTTATCCTCCTCCTGCTATTTCTCTTCCTCTTCCTCTTTTTCTACCAGTTCTACTCCCTCCTCCTCCTCTTCTTCTTCCATTTTCTTATCCTCTTTCTAATTCTCTTCCTCCTCCCCTTTCCCTTCCCCCTATCGTACTTAATTAGATTAAACTATCTAGCGAGATAAGTATCGTATTCTATGATAGAGATAAGGTCGAAACAAGAACACTAATAGTCTCTTATATTCTAAGAAGCCGATTTTCAAACGTTGAAAGTTTTTAACCCATTCAACTCCGATGACAAGATGTCTTGTCATTTGGTCAAATAAAACAAAAAATCATAAAACACCAAAATGTTTGATCAAACACCAGAAAAATATGACGTAAATCCTCGCTTCGCTCGCAGCGAAGCGAGGACTGACGTCATATTTTTCTGGTGTTTGATCAAACATTTTGGTGTTTTATGATTTTTTGTTTTATTTGACCAAATGACAAGACATCTTGTCATCGGAGTTGAATGGGTTAAACCATCACGGTTAACAGAGATGCCTTAAAGCTTGTTTACCCATCTCAGATTTCTTCATCTGGTTTAGGGTTATGAGATTAACTCGCTGAATTACACCATCACGGTTAGCTGTTGTTTGTTTTAATGACCCGTATCTAGAAAAGTTTCTAGAATAGCTAATTAGATCACGGATGCATTTGTAATGGGCATGGAACTGCTTAGTGTAGGCCTTATGGTCTCTTGCAGTCTCCTTCATTCTTATGTTCTTATGTAGTATTTCATTCTCGCATAATCAATTTTTTCCTTATTAGTTTTTCTTTGGTTAATTAAATCTTTGACAATTCTTAATAAAAAAAAATTCTTATCTTTGTGGGAATTTCGTCAGTTTTTTAGTATTTTCGATTTAATGGTCAAGGAATTTCCTCAAATAAATTTACGCCATTTTTGGTGAGCAGACTTGAGAGGCAGCCCCTATCCTCCTCCTCCTACTCCTCCTCACCTCTTCCTAAACTCCTCCCCTTCTCCCTCCTCCAATTACTCCTCCTCCTCCCCCTCCTCCTCCTCCTCCCCCTCCCCTTCCTCCTCCTACCCCTTTTCCTCCTCCTCCTCCTCCTCCCCTTCTCCTCTTACTCCTCCTACTACTCCTCACCTCCTCCTCCTCCTCCCCTTCTCCTCTTACTCCTCCTACTACTCCTCACCTCCTCCTAAACTCCTCCCCCTCTCCCTCCTCCAACCATTTCTCTTTTCCCTTCTTCCTTTCCCCTCCTCCCTTTCTCCTCCTCCTACTACTCCTCCTCCACCGATTCCTCCTCCTCCACCTATTCCTCCTTCCCTCCTTCTTCTCCTCCTCCTCCTCCCCCTCTTCCTCCTCCAACTACTTCTCCTTCTCCTCCTACTACTCCTTATCCTCCTCTTCCTACACCTCTTCCTCCCCTTTCTCCTCCTTTCCTACTCCTCCTTCTCTTTCTCCCTCCTCCTCCTCCTTCAACAACTTCTCCTTCTCCTCCTCCTATTACTCCTTATCCTCCTCTTCCCCTCCTCCTCTCCCACCTATTCCTCTTTCTTTTCTCTTCCTCCTCCCTCTCCTTCCTCCTCCTCTTCCTTCCCTTCTCCTCCCCTCCCCTTCTCTTTCCCACTCCTTCTCCTCCTTCCCCTCCTCTCCTCCTTTTCCTCTTTCTCCCACTTTTCCTAGTTCTCCTCCTACCACTCCTCCTCTTCCTCTTCCTCCTCTTCCTCCCCTACCTCCTTTCCCTCCTCCTCCTCCTCCTCCTTCTCCTCCTCGAAAATAATTTTCCTCCAGCATATAATCAGATTCCTTCCCGAAAGCTGCGGGGATGCAGATCCGCTTCAAGAGTCGAAGGTAAAACAGCCCAGTGTGATAATAACGCTTTTAGGCCCCTCGCTGGCTAGAGCACAATCTCCCTTAGCCTACGAGTCATTAGATCCGAAAGGCTATAAGTGTTCTAACCAAGGAAGAGGGGAGATGGTGATCCTCCTTGTTATCAAGGTCTGGCTTCTGTCGCCAGGCGATTTTATTAAACTGATTATTGAACTTACAAACGTCGTCTGGGGCGCACCCGGCCACGCCGCCGTCGCCGCATAGTGTGACACCACCGGCGTTGCGTGACTCCGGCCCATCACCCTGTGGTCCCTCCGGCACTCGTTTTCTTTAACCATAAGGTTGCCAAGCCCCTGCCTTCTATTTTACTCAAATTAGACCTGATGCATCATCTGAACACAAACACTGCGTCCACGCAACCTCGATTTTTTTTTTTTTTTTTGGGGGTGGGGGTCATCTCTTTGCCTTCGTCTAAATTTTAGCAAAATAAATAAATAAATAAATAAATAAATAAATAAATAAATAAATAAATAAAAATAGATAAAAATGAAATAAATGAAAAAAGGAAGGCTTTCTCTTAATTACATACAACCTTTCCTCTCAACCCTGCCCATCCGTCTGTCTGCCTGCCTGCTTGACTGTCTGCTTGTATCTGCCTGCCTGCCTGCCTGCCTGCCTCTCTTTTTGTATCTGCCTTCCTGTCTGCATCCCCCTGTCTATCTGTCTGTCTATCTGTCTGTCTCCCCCTGGCCTAAGCTAAATGAGAGAATCTGACCTAGTCAATCATCACAACATCTCCGAAGCCCCTGTCATCAGGACAATCTAAGAAGGCTGATTGAACCAACAGGGGCTCCTGCCATGGGTTACCAAATCGCCCTGCGTTAACCAGAACAAAATATCTAAAGAGAGCCCCTCCCCCCCCACACCCATAGTGAAGGGGGAGTCTACTTGGAGGGCTGAATTCTCATCCCCTTTCTTACCTTATACTTTCAGGAGGATTAAGGGCACTTTATATATATATATATATATATATATATATATATATATATATATATATATATATAAATATATATATATAATATATATATATATATATATATATACTGTATATATATTCCTTCTGTGGATGCTCGCTGGAAGAGCGGGTTAGAGCGTCGCTACCTGCTGCAGAGGGCAAGGTGACGGCAATTCGATCCTTGCCGCCAGCAAGTTGGACCAAGGGCATGGTTGATTAAATTCCATGCTACAAAGTCCTCTGTAAGGGGCGCCGTCTTAGCCTCCTGACAAGGAGGAGTTGGCGACGTTATACCGAATCGATCAGCCAATCATCTTTTCACGTGACGTCCCTCTCTCTCTCTCTCTCTCTCTCTCTCTCTCTCTCTCTCTCTCTCTCTCTCTCTCTCTCTCTCTCTCTCTCTCTCTCTCTCTCTCTCTCTCTCTCTCTCTCTCTCTCTCTCTCTCTCTCTCTCTCCTTCCGGATCTTATCCGGGCACCCGAAAGCTCCGGTCCATCACCCCCCCCCCGACATGACCTGGAGCAGCCTTGACCTGTGGAAGCCCAAATGACCTTTCCTCTTCGGGTCACGGGGTCAGGCCTGGTGGGAGAAAAGCATAACCCACCTGTGTATACATGTGTACACATGTATATGTATGTGCGCATGTACATATGTATGAATATACGTGTATGTATGTATGTGCATAAATATGTACAGTGTGTATGTACGTTTGTATGCATGTTTGTGTGTATGTGCGTATGTTGTAGATTTGTGTGCATATGTCTCCCCTACACCAGAACTTTACTTGGAACTGGGTTCTCAAGTATAGAGAGTGGCAGATGTTTTGTGGGGTTTGTATCTTTGTTGTCGATGGCTAGTCAATATTAATATTGTAAATATAGTATTACAACATTTCATACATGTACTTATCACTTGTCAAAATAGAGCATTGTATTTTGTCGATTTGTTTTACCTAATTTTTAAAATTATAACCAGAGTAGACGAAATGAAAAAATAGGCCAAATTGGGAGGCGATCAAATAGGAATTTTGGAGTAGACGAAATGGGAGTAGACCAGATTTTAGTTCATCTATTCCCACCTTGAAATAGGTCCAGCAACCACGCCTAGACATCTAGAGGAGCAAAATGAATTTGGGGGAACTTAGAAATATCCTTACTGTCAGCCATTGCACTCTCATTAAAAATATCGAGAGAAATTCGTGTAAGATAAACAATGATCTCACTGTTGTAGACTTCAACGATGATTGTATTCTGAATAACCTTCTTTCACCCGTCCTTCAATTTTTTTTTAATTTTAAGTATTCACATTCACACTAGCTGTCGCCAGGTGATTTTATTCAGCTGAGAGAATCCCCGGTCTCCAACCCCAACCACCCCACACTCCATGGGGAAATGATAACTCCCCAGTTTGAGCATTATATCAACTATATTTATTTTGGTATAACAACCAGTATAAAAAAAAAACCATTATAACCTTTTTTACAGATACACATTTACAATCAGTTTAGCAAAAATTTTGTGATTGATTGTGGAAACGAAAAGAAAAACCGATTTGCTTGAGGCTTTCGTGTCTTGAAGCAGCTCTGGAATAGTGGAGGATTATTCTGTCCGGCTCAGCCAGCTCGGCTTTCCCGGCTGGAAAGTCCTTAAATGGAAGGAGGTCGCTTCTGCAAAGTGCAAGCCAACAAGATTCATGATATTCTTACAGGCTTTCATTGGCTTGTCTTATTTCTTTTCTTCTTTTTTAACAAGAAAGATAGAGATGTAGATAGATAGGTAAATAGGAAGATATATATATATATATATATATATATGTATATATATATGTATATATATATATATATATATATATATGTATATATATATATATATATACATATATATATGTATATATATATATATGTATATATATATATACATATATATGTGTATATATATATATATATATATATATATATATATATATATATATATACACATATGCACATATATGATGCTCTTGTAATTTTTCAAAGACTAGTCTTCCCATAGAGATAGAGAAAGAGAGAAAAAAGTGAGAAAGACGTAAGGGTAGAAAGGAACAACCACAACACGGGTTTCTAATGGCCTCTTTCTAACACGAACAACGTTTTTGCGCCGCAGAGGGAGGCCGGGGGGAGGGAGGGGGTGGGAGGGGAGTCGTTGCAACTCTGGTTGAGTCCAATGGAACAGGTCGGTTGTTTGGATTTTTTTTCTCAGGCCCTAAATATTGTAACACACACACACACACACACACACACACACACACACACACACACACACACACACACACACACACACACACACACACACACACATACATACTTGGCGGGAATCGAGCTCAGATCGGAGAATTAGCGATGGTAAACGGAACTACTGCACATTCGAGCGTGTGTGCATGTGTGTGTGTGTGTGTGTGTGTGTGTGTGTGTGTGTGTGTGTGTGTGTGTGTGTGTGTGTGTGTGTGTGTGTGTGTGTGTACGCGCGCGTGTGTGTGTTTGTGTGTGTGTATGTGTATGTATTCACTTGGTCTTTGGTCTTTGGATCACGTGTTGGACTCGTGATCGACAGCTATTTCCCTCCTGGAAGAGAGCTCAGAGCTCGTAGGTCCGATCTATGGGTAATGCTATGACCTTGCACACACACACACCCCCAACTCCCCGCCCACGAGAGTTGGAGTAACACCTCTCAGCGCTGCGATACTGATATTATTTCAGCCCCGGGCGAGAGTCGAACCCGGACCTCCGTAGTGGCAGGCCAGAGCTCTAACCACAGTGTGTGTGTATGTGTGTGTGCGTGTGTGTTGCAACCATGATTAGCACGTATCAAAGATACAAAATAATTGAAAATAGTAATAGGCAGTTCCGCATACAGTCACTGCGAAATGTTTGAATTACACGACTTCAGAGTAAAGAAATAATAATGATAACAATGGTAATAATACGATATGGTTTAACGTCACAAACTCACCCTTATCGGAAGGCTAGGACGGTGCCTTTTGCAGAGGACTTTGTAGTGTGGAATTTAACAAACCACTCCCTTGGTTCAAATTCGCCGGCAGCAGGGTTCGAACCGCCATCCCTGCGACCTTCACCGTAGGTAACGACTCCGTAACACGATCGGCCAGCGAGCTTATGGTTTTAGTAATAAATATATAAGCAAATTATAATAATAATAATAATGATAATAGTAATAATAATAATGATGATAATATTGTTGGTGAGGATAATAATGATGACATTTTAAGTAGGAGCAGGAAACACAGGAGTTTTAGTCTAAGTTTATACCTGACTAGTTTCTCAGCAGTGTTTTTTTTCAGCGCATACTTGCGAAACTAGTCAGGAATAAACTCGGACTAAGACTCCCGCGTTTCCTTCTCCTACTTACGTCAACTTGTCAGAATGTATCAACAATGATGACAATAATGATAATGATGATATTGGTAATAGCATTAATATTGTGTTTTATTACATATTATTGCCAGGGAGTCAGTTTCGGCCTTCCCTTCCTTCTAAAAATCTGTTATGACCCAGTAGGTCTCTATGAGGAAGATATTCTTTATCACTGTGTAAGGGGGCTGTACGTGTCTTTCCATGAGGTGAATTAAATCACTTGACGGCAGCGAGGTTAGAAGTATAAGGTGCCAGTCACAATGAGAACATTAGAGACACTAACCTAACCTCGGCGAAGAGGAGTCAGAAAACAAATCTACTACTTGGGTGACGTGACATGAATAAGTTATTTCCCTTCCTATTCCCTCCCCCTCCCTCCGTATCAACTCCCCCCTCCCTCCCACCTCTCACCTCCCCCCAAACCCCTCCCTTCCACCTCTCACCTCCCCCTCCCTCCCACCTCTCACTTCCCTCTCCCCTCCACCTCCCGTCCCTCCATCCCAATTCCCTCTTCCCCCTAGTCTCCCCCTCCCACCTCCTCCCTCCTTACCCACCTCCCCCTCCCCCTCCCCCTTCCTCCTCCCCTTTACACATTCCTCTACCTCCTCCTCCTCCTCCTCCTCCTCCGCCCACCTCCCCATTCTCACCCTCCCAGCAGCTACTTTAGATAAGAAGGGCGTTATCGTGGACGTTATCGATTCCCTGTATCCGGGCCCTCGGAACCCTCGGAACCCTCGCCCCCACGGGGTACTCAAGTCACGCGAAACAAGGCCAACTTCTCCCTCTCCCCTCTCCTTTTCTCTCCTCTCCCCTCCCCTTCTCCCCTCTTCCTTCCCCCTCCCCTCTCCTCCCCTCTCCCCAACCCTCTTCTCCCCTCCTCCCTCCCCCAGCCCTCTCATCCACCTCTCCACTTCCCCCTCCTCACCCTTTTTCCCCCCTCTTCCCCCCGCCACCCCGACTCATTCTCCATTTCACCTCTTCCCCTGCTGGCCCTTGGCACATCGAAATTATGTACGCACGTACGTACTCCTTTCCTTTTGTATCGTTCTTATACTTCTTCATACACAGTACGGACGTACTAAAGATCCGCAGACCAAGAGTACTCGAGGGTTGTTTGTCTTTACAATCAAATGTTTGGGGTGGCTATATGGAACTGCCTAGGATAGGCCTCATAGTCTCTTGCAGTCTCCTTCATTCATATGTTCTTGACAAGCTGAATCTGAGGACCTAACTAATCTAATCTAGCCTAATCTTATTTAAGCAAACTTAATCTAGCCTAATCTTATTTAAGCAAACCTAACCTAATCAAACATAACGTAAACCTAACCTAACCAACCTAATCAAACCTAACCTAATCTAACCTAATAAAACCTAACCTAATCTAACCTAACCTAACTTAATCTAACCTACTGTAACCTAATCTAACATAACATAACCGTCACTGTTGGGGCAATATCAATTACCAAGCTCATACCTGGGGCTGCTATTCTTTATAAGCTAATATGTGGAGGAAGTAGCTTATCTTTATATGGGTACTCTGGGGTTACCAAACTTTACAAAGTCCCTCGGGACTTCTTACGTAATATGAATAATTGTTTTGTCAATATATCCTGTGAATACAACAGTAGCAACGAATGGTGTTGTTTCCGTTGCCGGAACAAGCTCCACCGCAAGGACTCGAACCTTTGCATAAGCGACTGCTTATCATGAAGCAAAGACGATAGATTTGAGCTACCTTGACCGTTTCTGTTGTTACGGCACGTCTTGGGTCAGATTCAAGTGTACGCTCGAGTGCCCTTTTTCTGGGCAGAGTGAATGTGACTAGACTTAGACGAAGCGTTTGATAGAGTACCACACAAAGGGTAACCAGGAGTACTGAACAAAACATATGGTGTCAGAGGGTAGATAACGGAGGTAAAGAGATATTTCATGTAAAGTGAGAATAAAAGAGGGGGAGAGTGAGAGAGAAATAGTGGATGAAAGAGAAATAAGAGACAGAATAAAAAAGAGAGAGTGATAGGTAAATAATTAGGGACAGAATCAGAGAGAGAGAGAATGAATGAGAGTGATAGATATATAATTAATAAGAGACAATCAGAGAGAGAGAGAGAGAGAGAGAGAGAGAGAGAGAGAGAGAGAGAGAGAGAGAGAGAGAGAGAGAGAGAGAGAGAATGTCAGTTATAGCTAAATAAGAAGGAATAGATTCAGAGTGAGAGGGATAGAAAAATAATATGAGGCAATAAAATAGAGAGAGTAAGAGAGAAAGAGAGGGAGTTTGAGGGCGAAGGTGAAATTACTCCTTCGGAAGGTCTTCCCCCAAGTTAAGCTCCATTATGGATAATTGAATTTGTATTGATGAGTTTTTGATGATACGAAATGAAGTCCCCTTGTCTTTAACTCACTGGTAGTCTCTGCCTACAAAACGATTTTGGTGCTACGAAGTGGTGACGGCACACAAGACTAGCATGCTACTTATTTTTGCTTCTTTGTTTGAATAGAAATTACCTCTGTTACAATTTTGTAGACTTCCGTAAGAACATGTCAACAATGTGTCTAACATTCGTATTCTAGGTTTAACTTCTCTTAGTTCGTCATTCTAATTCTCAATCTATGACGCAAAAGTAATTTGACGTTTGGAAATTTGAAAAAGCAAAAGATCGTCACCGAAGTCGTTTCTGGCCAAACGAAGTAACAAAAGCGAGCTGCGTGCTAGCGAGAAATGCCAAGTGTGCCGCCACCGTAAGTCAAGAGCCGGTAGTGGCAATCGTAACGCGTTGTCTTGGACAATCTACTTCTTCCCAGCACACGAATTCATTGACACTACTGCCGAGGTGTACGATCTCCCTTCAAAAGGATGATCTTGTTTACAGATTTCTTGTCTCTTCTGATTTCAGGTGATTTCAGTCTAGATTCTAGAGTAATGGTTCTCATCTAGAGCAGCGTTTCCCAACCTAGGGGTGCTGGGAAGCGATGCATACGAGGGTTGTCCGGAAAGTATCCAACTATTTACGATTTCAAGAAACGTTTCTTACCTAGGGCATTGGCGATCTACTCTCCTTTAAAGTTGTCTCCTTTGGACCTCACACGTTTCTCCCAGCGTCCCTTCCACCTTTCAAAACATTTTGCAAAGTCCTCTTTTAGGATCTTCATCAGCTGGCTTGTCGCATTCTTCTCTTACATACACCTTCCTTCATCCTTCTAGTAACAAGATATTAGCTACTAGGGGTTGGTGCTGGACTGCTTAGACTTGACTACAAGGGGTGCTAGGGTCGGAAAAGGTTAAGAGACACTGTCCTAGAGACTATGGACACCCTAGTAGAGGTATTCTTAAAATGGGGCTTCAATACCCCTAAGGGGTATCGAAATCGGTTCTTGGGGTACCCAAAAAACATCCTGGAAAGTATTAAATCAATAACTTCGTGTAAGAATTATACTTTATTCATTTACTTACTGAAATTTAAAGTGAAACGAAAACCTAGAATGTAGCTGCTTGTTCATAGCCGTCCTGTTTTCTTTTTCAAAGTAAATTAAAAGTTAAACTCGGGAGCGAGCCGTAGGCCAATATCGGAGACAGCGTATCAAGTTGACTTGGAGTTGATCTTTGGGGTACTGGGGCTGAAAAAATAAAAATAAGATAAGAACCTCTGCCTTAAGGTGTGGGACCTAAGGTGAGGGACACTGCAAGACTCGAACAAAAGGTGACGCCTTGGGTTCGATTCTTCGTCGGGAGGACCTTATCGAGTCTCGAGGACTCTTCGAAATCGCTTTCACACCTGTAGGTTCCCGCGGGAGTTAAAGGTCGCTGAGGAAGACTCACTACCTCCTCTTCCTCCTCCTCCTCCTCTTCCTCCTCCTCCCTCCCATACTCCTCCTTCTTCCCCTAATCCTACTTTTCTTACTTTTCCTCCTCCGTGTCCTCCTCCTACTAAGTTTACTTAGTTTTCTTTCTCCATGTCTTCCTCACTCCTATTTTTCTTGCTTTTCTTCCTTTGTCCTCCTCCTCCTCCTGTTTCTCTTCCTTTTCCTCTTTTTTAACCAGCTTCTCCACATTCCTCCCTATCGTCCTATTCCTCCTCCTTCCTCCCATACTCCTCCTTCTTCCCCTGATCCTATTTTTCTTACTTTTCCTCCTCCATGTCCTCCTCCTCCTCCTCCTACTAAGTTTACTTAGTTTTCTTCCTCCATGTCTTCCTAACTCCTATTTTTCTTACTTTTCTTCCTCTTTGTCCTCCTCCTCCTGTTTCACTTTCTTTTCCTCTTTTTTAACCAGCTTCTCCATGTTCCTCCCTATCGTCCTATTCCTCCTCCTCCTCCTTCTCCTCCTCCTCCTCCTCCTCCAATTTTTGTTACTTTTGTTCCTCCAGGTCTTCCTCCTATTTCTCTTCCTCTTCCTCTTTTTCAGCCTATTTCTTCACGTTCTCCCTCTCGTCCTCTTCCTCTTCCTAATCCTTTTCCTCCTTTTCCTTTACCTTCTTAACGCCCACTTCTCCTCCTTCCACCTCCCCTTCCTCCCCTTCCACTTCCTCCTTCTCCGCCTCCTCCTCCTCCTTTTCCTCCCCTTCCTCTTCTTCCTCCTTCTTTTGTTCCCCTTCCTGTTCTTCCTCCTCCTCTTCTTCCCCTTCCTGTTCTTCCTCCTTCTTTTGTCCCCCTTCCTGTCCTTCCTCCTCCTCTTCTTCCCTTTCCTCCTCCTGCCCCTCGCCATCCTCCTCCTCCTCCTCTTCTTTTTGCATTAATTGCAATTCAGACAGCGTCTGGAAGGGTCTCTTAAGAGATTCTTCATTGGCATCGGTCTCGCAGCCGCAGATGGATAACGTCTTGCACGAAGCCACTTCCCTCTGCCCAATAGATCGCGCGGTGGATGGAATGGGATTCGAAAATCCGATTTCCAATCCCGCGGCTCTCATTTTGAATTAAAAAGATGAACAAGGAGATGAATAAAAGGAGGAGGAGAAGAGGAAGGAAGAGGAGGAAAAGAAGGAGAAGAGGAAGAAGAAGAAGAGGAAGGAGAAGAGGAAGTAGAAGAAGAAGAGGAGAAAGAAGAGGACGAAGAAAAAGAGGAAAAAAGACGAAATATAGGTAGAAGAAGAAACATCATTATCATGATCATCATCATCATCATCATCATGATCATGATCATCATCATCATCATGAGCATCATGATAATGATCATCATGAGCATCATCTCTCACACAAGATCTTTTTTCTTTTCATTGTAAACATTGAGAAAAAAAAAAGTTCCCGTGGTCTAGTCAGACCGAGTTCGCTTTTTGACAAATGGAGTCTGCTTTTGATGCAAGAAAACAAAAATCGACCACCATTCTCTCTGTCAGGGCCTTCTGTTTATGGTTCAAACAAACCAGGAGTTTTGTGTGCTCTGGAAACACACACACACAGGGAGTTCCAATGCCGTTCTTACTCTTTCAAAAGGTTCGAAACATTGTTGAATCCATTGGTCTGTGTTGTTTTCACCTGAAAACGATGGTCATTAGATTTACATTAATTTTCCATTTAGTCTAGTTTGCAAACGTTTAAACTGATAACAACTGTTTTCCAGTTATAGCTGACCAATGGATTACCGTATATAGTAAATAACAACACCAGATTAATAATACAAAGTAAATAAACTAATAATTAAATAAATCAATAGATAAATGTAAATGAATAATAAATGAATAATGTCGAATAAATAAACAAACAGAAAGATAAATAAATTAACAAAGGAACAAATAAACACATAAATGAATAAATGAACATATAAATATAAATAAATAATATTACTACTAGATAATGTAGAATTGATATAAACGAGCAAATAAAAAGATAAATGAATTAAAAAAGGAACAAATAATCAAATAAACGAAATGATTAGCTAATCCAATGAATGAATGAATGAATGAATGAACGAATGAATGAATGAATAAAAATGTAAAGAATGG
>NC_134795.1:49624215-49639215 GCF_046742065.1 Oratosquilla oratoria
CCACAAAACTTTGTGTAATCCAGCTGCATTCCAAGTAAAAGTGCCACAACCTTTAGGTCACCAACGATATTCCATTTATGCTCTTCATATTTATTTGTTTATTCATTTTTGCGATAGAAACTTCATACTTTCATGTTTCCTTCATGTCAGCTGCATGGGCCAGAGGAACAGAAGGAAAAACCTATTTCCATTGTGTAGCAAAGAAACTTATCCTTGTCCCCCACTTTGCAGCCAAACTAATGTTCATAACACTTTTTAACCAATGGCGTGAAACACCGTCTTTGTGAATTGAATGTGAATAGACCGCAAATAAAGCAAAAATTGTTTGGTTGGTTTATACATTTTCTTATTGCCACACAAATACGCACTACACAACTTCACACCAGTCACACCAACACTTCGAACACAGTACTTCCAAATATATAACAACCTCACGCAGTGTTGCCAATCGTTTGATTGAACTTTATCCCATGTAACACACGTAATGTAACATACCGTGGAACACAAAAAATGTGGGTGATGAAAAAAAAAATTGACATTAATCTTGGATTCTGCATGCAAAAACATATAGCTATTGTTTTCCTTGGGACAAATTCCTTGTTGACCAGTATTATCGGAGTTAGGCGTCTTATAAAAATTTCTTTTTGCCTTCTTCAGAGCTCTGGACAAAAAAACATTCCTAATTTTGATAGTTGTTAGCGCACCAGTTTTAACTCAGTGCCCAAGTGTTGTGGGCTACATATCCTAAGGACTCTTAGGTATAGGCCCTACGCTACACTTTATTTGATCCTCTCCGGATGATGCCTAAAGAAATGTAAATAACTGCCAGTGTGGGTATGCTTCCTGTATACAGAAAAGGACAATTGGTCCGGACACCTAATCACCAATATGTCCAGAAATGGGATTTTTCCTTATCCCTTAGCCTTATGGCTATATTTATTTTTGTTCACTATTTTTTGTATCTGCTGAAGAGCATCACAGATAGTGGTCGAAATATACAGATCTTTTTATCTGATCTCATTTCTCCGATAGTGGCTTAAAAGTCTTATTCTACCAGTGTGCGACTGTATTATTTTTCTGTAATATATATATATATATATATATATATATATATATATATATATATATATATATGTGTGTGTATGTGTGTATAATATGTATGTATGCATATATACATATATATATATATATATATATATATGTATTGTATAACCATATCAATATCTGTTCTTGTTCAGTGTGAACTGCTTTAAACATAACCGCGGTTTGCGTGTATGTGTATGTGTGTGTGTGTGTTTCTCTCCTTTCCTCTCCTTCTCTGCCCTTCCTTCCCTCCTCTCTCTCTCTCACTTGCCACATTGCCGTTATCTTGATATGATTGGCCAGTCGGCAAAACCTTTTGACGTAAGGCATTTCTCTTATCTTCTGATTGCATACATGTCATTAGGTTATCCGAACTTTTAGAAATGTTCACTGTTCAGTTATAACGAAACGTCGTGTCAATTTCTGTTCTTCTTGTGTTTTTCCTTCGTTCACATTTTTTTCAGTTTGCCATAAGCATCAGAGTGATGTCAATCCGAGGATTCCTACTTCCAAAACGACATCATAAAGAAAACTACTCGTGTGGTAACTGCCTCAATTGGATTTCGTTAGATTAGGATTAGGGTTAGGTTTAGTCACAAGTGCTGATGACGTGCAGGTCATATAAAGGTGCCATCCCTCCATCTTTCTTTGAATACGATTCATGTGAAAAAATAATAGACAAAAGTAAGCATATAGATAAATGTTTGTCGTGTGACCTGCATAGGATAGGTCAAACGTTGTTATCCAAGGTCATCTACACCCTTCAGGTATCTATAACTTGATGCTTGTCTTCCCCCCCCCCCACTGCTATCTCACCCATTCCCTGATAAGGAATGGTCACTTGGCCTTAGGCGTGGGACGGGAGTGTGGGCGTTACACTTAATGCAGGACCATGCCCTAGGGACCGTTTGTATGCGCTGCCCAGTCCCGGTGGGAAGTGTCTAAGCCAAGGTTCCTCACGTACCCCTAAAGGTGGCGGCACACTAGGAATTTCTCGCTAACTTACTACTTGCTTTTTGCTACTTCGTTTGAGCAGAAACGACTTCGGTGACGATCTTTAGTTTTTCAAATTTCCAAATGTCAAATTACTCTTGCGTCATATGGTGAAAAGCTGAATGACAAACTAAGAGAAGTTAAACCTAGAATACGAACGTTAGACACATTATTGAGATGTTTTTTTTTTTTTATGGAAATCTAGAATATTGTAACCGAAGTCGTTTCTACTCACACGAAGTAGCAAAAGCAAGTAGCACCTTAACTTATGCGCTACTGTTCTCTGGCCTCCTCAAGATCACTTTAACATCAGAATGAAGGAGACTGTAAAAGACCATAAGGCCTGCACTAGGCAGCTCCATATCCATTACCACCTGTCATCCCCATCCATAAAGTTGTCTAACCTTTTCTTAAAACAACCGATAGTTTCAGTGCTCACTACATGGTTACTAAGTCTATTCCATTCGTTGACCACTCTATTGGTAAACCAGTTCTTGCCTATTTCCTTCTTAAATCTAAATTTGTCCAATGAAAATCCATTACTGCAAGTCTTGCCCTTTTGTCTTAATATTGTTTGCGTTACCCTTGTTAAAGCCATTGATCCACTTGGTCACTGAAGAGAATCGTCGTGCATTCACTACCACTTGGCTTGTGGCACCAATTAGGACACTCGGTGGGACCCAGGCCATCCGGGCTGGGGATTAGTTTCATGAAGCCAAGATTGGGAAGCGCTGACTGGTAAAAAGGTCATGACATTTGTGTTTCACCAGCGCCGATAGTTCGTTAAATTAAAAACGACTTCTGTTACAATATTTTGTTTTTCAAATCTCCAAATATAAAATTCTTTCCGTCATATATAGCAAAGCTGAATGATGAACTAGAGACTGCGAACCTATACGAATGTTAGAAAACACTGTTGAAGTATTCTTAGAGAAGTCTAGATTTCCGTAAGCGAAGTCAGTTATTCAAATGGAGGTTGGAGATAGGGTGTCGGAGGAAAAACAGTCCAATGTCATAACCTCTTAATGAGGGATGATTTATTCAATTGAGGGAAGACCTCGGTGATAAGGTCTTTATTAGTGAAGGTCTTGTTTTTATCATAGACTGCGTCCAAACCACTCAACAAAATCATCTGGCAAGAACATATTACAGACTTCATGTAATAGTTTTTGGCCAGATCATATTACATGAAGTCTTTCAGCGTGAAGAAGAGGAGGAAGAGGAGGAGGAGGAGGAAAGAGAAGATCGGCACAACGACGCGACCACAACATATCAGGGGTGGAGGAGATCTGGTGACGAGACTCACAGTGAGGGACAGTCAACACCAACACCACAAACGCCAGTACAACCAACCACACCAACACCACCACCAAACACTTTCACTGAATCACCATCACCAACATCATCACCGACAGCCCTAAAACCACCACCGCCAAACACGAACGCTAACACCAAACACCACCAACAACAATACTACCACCACCATCATCAACAACAACACTAACACCCACGACCACCACGACCATCACCACCACCACCACCACCACCAACAACAACAACAACAACAACTTTTGCCAACGCCCAAGATGTGGTTTGAGCTCTTGGCGCCAGACATACTAAGTAGCGGAGGGCCCGGTAACGACGCCAAAGACGAAACACTTCATTTGTCGCACAAACTGTTCAGTCTTTTCCCCCCGTAGAGGTAAACTCCAAATTTCCTTAAGGAGATAATCTCGGTAACATTTTCTACTGAGTTAACCTTGGTTTTAGCCCAAAGCTCCAATTTCTCTGTGCAAATTGAAAAACACACACGCGCGCGCACACACACACGCGCGGATGAAGTGTCCCCGAAATATGGAAGCACGTCTTCTTCCTCTCCCGGATCCTGAAAAATTAATGTCGTTAGAATATGTCCTCCTTCCACCCCCACCCCCCACCCCCGAAGACTGAATTTTCTGTGCTTCCATGGTGTACTTGATCTCTTCTACTTTTGGCTACAAATTCTTAGGGATGGAATACAGTTACCATCCATGATTTCGTCTTGTCATGTGTGTGTGTACAGTAGACTTGTATTGTTCTACATTGGTTGGAGGCGTTGGAGATAAACTATTTTTTAGTTCTTCTCTTTATTGCGTCGCCTCTGTGACTGCGCTTTCCATCAGCGGAGGTGACGAAGAAAATGGTGGCGGTTGCCAACAATATATTTTACACTTAGAATTCAAATGGTGGCGGTTGCCAACAATATATTTTACACTTATTATTGTAACATCTTCTGTCTGTTTATTTACATTTATATACAGTATGGAACTGAGTATGGACACTCAGTATTTACTTTAACTCTATATAAATTTATATATACAAGAAGTGATGAATTATAATAACTAATATAATTTATATGGTTGAATCTGCCGGTTGAGAATGCAGGTGTTCTCGGCCGTTGAATCTCAGGTCAAGCCAACTTGACCGCGGGTCAGATCAGACGATAGATGGTTCGTTGAAGCTTGGTGATACCACCAAGATCTAACGTCGTGTAGCTAACGCGTGCGCGTGTTCACGCTAGTATAGAACGAATGAATGACACTCAATCTACAGGCATTTCTTGCAACATGTGTGTGTGTGTGTGTGTGTGTGTGTGTGTGTGTGTGTGTGTGTGTGTGTGTGTGTGTGTGTGTGTGTGTGTGTGTGTGTGTGTGTGTGATTCACCAAGGTCCTGGATCATATGTTGGATTCGTGATAGCTGTTACTTCCCCAGATGAAGGCTCAGAGCTCATAGATGGCCCAATCTTGCAGTATGTATGAATGCATGTTTGTGCGTATGTAAGTATTCATGTGTGTACGCATGTACTATGCACCACCAATGAGACAAGCCTTGGGTTCTTTGTCCTCTAGTTTGTTTCGATCATAAACTGTCCTCCCAATACATATCATCCGATTTCCCAAAGCGACTTCCAAGTTTCAATTTACTCATCAGTATATTCATACACCCATGTATCAATCTATTAATACATGTATTTATTCATGACGTAATTCTTTTATGTATTACTTTATTTGTTCTTCCGCATTCCCTCAAGATGATGTGCCTGTTGATTGGGTTATGAGTTGTCTAGTCTCTCTCTCTCTCTCTCTCTCTCTCTCTCTCTCTCTCTCTCTCTCTCTCTCTCTCTCTCTCTCTCTCTCTCTCTCTCCACGAGGACCTGATTGCATATTAGGAGGTTCCAATGAAGCATCTCGTGTGTACTCCAACTTCTTCACTCTCCTCCGGGAGATGCGGGTGAGGGTGGGCGAGGGGCGAAGGGATGGAGGGGGGGGCGCAGATCCTGCGCAGTGTACGGGCGGGTGGACGGGCGTGGGGGTGTGAGTAGGGGCGAGGCTGACTGCACACACCCGAGGCCACGTTGCCACGCCCAAGACCTGCTGATGCAGCTATTCCTACTTCCCCCCGGCAGCTTGTACTCTTCTTCTAAGAACAGCTGCTGGAAATCACTCATTTTCTTCTTCTTCTTCTTCATCTTAGTCTTCATCATCATCATCACCATATCATCATCATCATATATTTTTTCTTTTTCTTTTTCTTCTTCTTCTTAGTCTTTATCATCATCATCACCATTACCATCACCATATCACCATCATCATATATTTTTTCTTTTTCTTTTTAGACTTTATCATCATATATATATTTTTTTTTCTTCCTCTTCTTTTTTTGGTCTTCTTTTTAGTTTTCTTCGTCTTCTTAATCTCCTTTTTATCTATTTTCATTTTTTTTTTCTTATGTTTTTGGTCTTTGCTTCTTTTTAATCATTCTATTCTCACTTCCTCCTCCGCCTTCTCCTCCTTCTCTTGGTTGTTCTTCTTGTTCTTATTGTTGTTGTTCTTCTTCTATCCTTCTTCTTCACTTACTCCTTCGCCTCCTCCTCCGCCTTCTACTCCTTCTCTTGATTGTTGTTGTTGTTGTTGTTGTTGTTCGTCTTCTTCTTCTTCTTCTTCTTCTTCTTCTTCTTCTTCTTCTTCTTCCTCTTCTTCTTCACCTCCTCCTCCGTCTTCTTCTTCTTTTGGTTGTTCTTTCTGTTCTTATTGTTGTTCTTCTTCTTTCCTCCTTCTTCTTCACCTCCTCCTCCTTCTGAGGTAGTGTAGTGCCCCAGGGAGCTGTGGCCACTCACATTGATTTTACGACGTGGGACAGCTTAATGTTCCACACACACACACACACACACACACACACACACACACACACACACACACACACACACACACACACACACACACACACACACACACACACACACACACACACACACACACACACACACACACACACGCACACGCACGTACACACACACACACGCACACACACACACATACACACACTTCAATCAGGTTGTGTGAGTTACTTTTTTGTCAGCAAGATAATTAGATGATAATTATCAATAAAATGTATAAGAAATAGAAAATAGAATAAAGGAAATAAGATAGTAAGATAATAATAAATAGCAATAATGAATAAATAATAGAAAATTTGAATGAATTAGATGATACAAAATAGAATGAAATAAAACGAAATTGTCTTGCTTTCACCAGAATAAAATAAATATTATTAGAATATTTTTCTTGCCGTTGTTAAAGATAACAGTGACCACCCTAACCAATTGGTGTTATCTCCAACACAAGATAACAGACACTTTTGTATTTCCATGGTCACCATAATAAATAATATCAAAAAGAAAAAAAAGATAAAAAAAGATAAAAAAAAAGATAAAAAAATCGTCTCCCCCCCATCCCGTCACTGTTCAGAGGCACAAATTTGAACAAAGTGGGACTGACTTACAAGATTAATTTGTCTAGGCTTAACGAGGATTAAAGCCGCGTTAACCTAACGGTTTCCATAAGCTCCTTAGACGGGCCAGCTACGCAATGGAGGGGAAGGGTGGAGGTGTTCTCTTGGCTGGATGGAATCGTCTGTCAGCAGGTTGAGCAGGTGTTCAAGTGAACAAGAGGGGAAGGAATAGATAGATTTAATCTTCTCGTTACGTGGGAGGGTCTTTCCTTCCCGCAGCCCCAGGGTGATGATGATTCGGTTTAACGTCGCGAACTACCCCTGTTAGGAGGCCAGAACAGTGCCCCTTACAAAGGACTTTGTAGCGTGGCATTTAATGAACAATCCCCTTGGTCCAACTTGCTGGCGGCATGGTTCGAACTGACGTCACCTCGATCTCAGCCGCAAGTAGCGACGCTCTAACGTAAATTGTGAATGTTAATCAGGGATCTTTGTTGGTTAAAGCGTCTTCACGGAAATCAGTAAAATTCTGAAGGAGAAATGCTGCTTGGTACATAGGGAGTGAACAAGAATATCTCTCTCTCTCTCTCTCTCTCTTCTACTCCCCTCTCTCCCCCCTTTCTCTCTCTATCTCTCTCTTTCCTCTCTTTCTTCTACTCCCCTCTCCCCCTCCTTTCTCTCTCTCTCTCTCTCTTTCTCCTACTCCTCTCTCTCGCCCCTCTCTCTCTCTTTCTTTCTCCTACTCCCCTTTCTCTCTTTCTCCTACTCCCCTCTCTCTCTCCCCTTTCTCTCTCTCTCTCTTTCTCTCTCTCCCTCTTTCTCCTACTCCCCTTTCTCTTCCCCTTTCTCTCTCTTTCTTTTTCCTACTCCCCTCCTTCTCTCCCTTTCTCTCTATATATATTTTTAACTTGGCTAAAAAATCACCCGTTCTTGATGCCTCCCAGCTGATTGCATGAGAACGTCCTATTGTGAGTCAATGATATCCCACAGAAACGCCTTGGTCAGCTCGTCAGCGGGAGAAGCAGCAAATTGTCACATTTCCACCACATGAGAAAGAATATATTAATATATTTTCCTTAAAGAACTGAGAACAAATATGGAGTAATTTTGATTCATTGACCCCCTATAGCATCGGAATTTGACATGTAACTGCCTAGTGTAGGTCTTAAGGTCTCGTGCAGTCTCCTCCACTCTTACGTTCTTGTAATGACAGTGATTCGGCACTTCAAAAATGTGTACAACTGAGAACACAAGTTCCTCCATGTAATTTGGTGTGTAGACTCAATATGTGGTGATTACAAAACAAGACTCGTTTTGTCATTCTTCACAACTATACAACGGAGTCTCTTCTTGTCTATCTCGCCCATCAAAACTAATATCAAGTGGTTCCTGTTGATACACATGTTAAAACCCTTTTATAGCTTATGCGCCCCACGGAGTCCATTAAAGGTGTGGTGTTGTGAACTGCAACGGTAATTATAACAAGAATAACAGGTGCCGAGTGTTTCGACTGCCAAAGGACCGTTATGAAAGACAGAAGTGGATTGATGTGCTGCCACCACGTGAGAACTTTGTTGTTGATTCTGACATATTTTTCATTTGTGAGAAACACTGGGGTCCCAACACGCCTTCTATCAAATTACCTGGTGGTTCTACGCGACCTGCGATCCCTCCCAGTGTCTTCAATGTGCCTGCTTCATGTCTGCCATCTTCAAAACCTGTACCTCGCCCGGCGAAGGCCGAAGACTAGCAACTGAGGCTTTTTTTTTCAGAAAGATACGATTACTTCGTTTGATGATTTTAGACCTGAACGTGACCTACAGAAGCAGTACAAGAACTTAATTATTTCAAGATCGGAAGAAAATTTACTGTGTCTGTTCATGACAGAAAATTTCAGTGAGTGCAGACTGTCTGTGATTGTCGAAAACACGCCCACGTTGTGTAACCCACTGATCTGCCGTGCATTCAAGAAGGGCATTTGTGTACCACTGGGTAAGACACTTCATTCCAACAATGGTTTGAGGTCGTATGGTCAGTTCTCCGAAGCTGTGCGCTTAGCAATTAACTATGACATCCCGTTTGTCAAAAAGATTGAGATTATTGACACTCTTCATCAAACCCACACGTCAGCCTGTGTAAACACCGAGAATGAGAAGAAGCTGGTATTTTTGACACGTCAGTTGGAACTTTCATCACAGAAACAGTTTTCCATGAATGATTATTGTTTTGCTCTTGAATTATACCCCAAGTGTAGTTATGAACAGCTCAGAGACTTTTTGGTGCTGCCAAGGAAACGCAAGCTGCAGTACATCACTTCATCTATTGACAAGGATCAGGTGATGAGGGAAACATTTGCCAAAGTGAAGACACTGCAGCAGAAGAATGTATTTCTCTTGATAGATGAAGTACAGATTCGGCCAACTGTTGCATTTTCTGGTGGGGTTCTGAGTGGCATGGCAGTGAACAAGCCAGACTGCAAGGCCACTTCTATGCTATGTATTATGATGAAGTCGCTTGTATACTTGTAGCAAGTCTATATAACACTGCTCCTTATATTGATATGCTAAAAATGTCCTTTAGCAATCAGATCGCATATCAGATAGCAATCCCACAATATTTAAAATCTATAAAAAAAATCTATTTAAACCAAATAAATCTGATTTAAATAAAATAAAAATCTATTTTTTTTCTTAAAAATATAAGAAAAATCGCCAAACCTGGTGTCCACTAACCTCATATAATAATACCTGTTATGTCCGGCTAAAATTGGCATTTCAAAGCATAACAGTGCCTTAAAAATAGTTTCTTATTTCACTATAAAAGTTTATATTAACTTATACTGCATTGAATAAGTCAAGAGTTGATATATTTGTCCTATATACAATGTTAGGTTTCTAGTTTTGATATATTTGTCCAATATAAAATGTTAGGTTACAAAGAAAGCAATGGCCTCCGCTAGCGGAGCCAGGAATCTAGGTGCGCACGTCCTGTGTAATAGTAGTCCTTGATATATATATATATATATATATATATGTATACATATATATATATGTATACAAATATATATATATATACATATAATATATATATATATATTTATTCATATGTATATATGTATACATATGTATATATAATGTGTATATATGTATATATATATGTATATATATATACATATATATATGAATATATGTGTATGTATGTATATATATGTATATGTATGTATATATATGTATATGTATGTATATATATGTATATATATATATATATATATATGTATATATACACACATATATATGTATATATATATATATGTATATATGTATATATATGTACACACACACACACACACACACACACATATATATATATATATATATATATATATATATATATATATATATATAAAACCTTGCGCAAGGTTGCTGTGAGAACGTCGTACCAAGCAAAGCCCGTCACTCGATTCTATTAGAATATATTTTGTAGCTCTTGCCGACAAGATGAGAAACAGATAAAAGAAATTATACATAGAAATTGTAAGCCAATGGGTTATCAAAATAGATTAAGAGTAACCATATTCTACGGCAACCCCCGTCCCTGTTCCCTGGCCATGAAAAACAATCTGTTTGGTAATGCCGGCACATTATCAGTAACCAATGTTATATATGAATACCGTTGTACTTCTGGGGGCTGCGCACCCCGTAATTATACATACATTGGGTTCACGACGTCCCAACTAAGTAGACGGTTGTCCTTACATTTACAAGAAGGAGCAATTAAACAACACCACCTCCAATATCACCAGGCTGTAATTGATAGGGAGGATATTGTGAATAACACTAAGATAGTCATATAATGTAATAAAGTAAAAAAAAATAATAATAATAATAATAACAATAATAATAATAATAATAATAATAATAAAAATGCTAGAATCCATCCACACAAGGGAAAGAGCTCCAATAATCAACATGCAATCTAACATGACTTCTATTGTTCCTCTAATTCCTCATCTAGATTTGGAGCCCATCGGCAGCAAAACCCACCTCCTTCCTCTCCCCCTCCTCCACCTCACCAACCCCCTCTTGACCAGCGGGGTGTCCCTGCGAGACGAACCATCCTACATGACTCTCCCCCTATCCTTCCCCCTTCCCCTCCCCCTCCTGAGCGAAGTGTCCGGCCACGCAAAGGTCAACACGATCATTTCAGTGTTCGCAAGCGGCCCATACTTAAATCCATATTGTCTGTACAAAACTGTCAATTGTGTATCATGTAGCTGTGTAAGAATGTGACTTAATTCTTGTATACTGTTCAGAAGATGACTCCCTGAAGTCGAAACGTCAATTAAATATGGGAGACTATGGAAGGCTTGTATTTGCCCACCCCCTTGAAATGAGATCTACTGTGAGAAAAATTGAAAGTCTCAGTGAGAAAATGAATCAGTGTCAAAATGCTATCGTGTTTAACACAGTATATATATATATATATATATATATATATATATATATGTATATGTATATATATATGTATATGTACATATATATATATATATATATATATATACATACATGTATATACATACATATATATATATATATATATATGCATGTATATATTTAATATGTGTATGTATGCATATATGTATATATAACATAATATATGTATATATATAATATAATATATGTATATATATATGAATATATATGAATCTATACATGTTTATGCAGAATGATCACTAGAAAAAATCGTGATCCAAAAATTTTGCTGGTACCTACAAAGGAAATCGGAAAGAAACTATAATTCCCAAACGCTTTCGTGTTATTCACATCTTCAGGGAAATATAGATAAAATTAGTAGTGCACTAAGGTTTATAAGACAAGAGACTAAACACTAGGAGAAAGGAACTGGCAATGCACCAAGAGTCACAAATGAAAAAGAATAAATCTTAGAGAACAACACAAATCACCAAATTACTTTTGGTTACCTACAACCTGATTACAAAGTTTGTTGATGATGAATTTATCTAACTTATAAATGCCACTACTGATATTAGAATTATAACCTTCAGAATGTTTTATAATACTATTTTTATTGTGTTTCTATCGACAAATTAATTACAGTAAAAATAGAGAAAGCATTAGTCCAATTAATTCAGTGATTGAAATCTTTCATGTGAACAAACAGAGCATTGGATTCTTGTGCCGTTTTAACACTATATTTGTGTTGTTTAATTCTGGTTGATAGTTCTTTGCCTGTTTGTCCAATGTAATACTTTTCACAATCTCTGCAGGGGATTTTGTATATGCAGCCATCTGAATCAACAGGTGAATTCTTAATTATTAATTTCTTAAATGTACGTGAGTTATTAAAAGTTACTTTGATATTCCATGTTTTAAGTAGATAAGTAACTTGAGAAAGATTGTTACTAAAAGGTAATACTAAAAGGCTCTTAATGTCAAAAGGGGGAGAGGGTTGAATTCTATAGATTTTTTTTCGCTGAAGATAGAGCGTTATCTTAAAATATTCTAGGGTACTTTAATCCCAAACCTAGATTAATAATAGACTCAAATTCTTCATCAAAGAAACCTGGGCTGTATATACACAAGGCACGTAAAAACATGGAGGAAAATACATATTTATTTTTTACTTTATCATGGTCTGCAGAGTAATAATGTAAATAAGAAAACACATTAGTCGGCTTATGTGTATATATATATATATATATATATAAATATATATATGCATATACTCACACACACACACACACACACACACACACACACACACACACACACACACATATATATATATATATATATATATATATATATATATATATTATATATACTATAAATATGTGCATGCGTAAGTAACCACTAGGAAAAGTAAACTAACAAATAGAGCGCTTTCGTATAATTACAACTTCAGTGCTTCATTGTATCGGCCCTGAAGATGTAATTATACGAAAGCGCTCTGCTTCGTTAGTTTACTTTTTCCTAGTGGTTACTTTCGCATTTGTGAACACACGTCCCGAGTGTTTTTATTGTGTGTGTATATATATATATATATATATATATATATATATATATATATATATATGTACATATATATATATGTATACACACACACATATTTATATAGATATATATATATATATATATATATATACATACATACATATATATTATTGATGTCGAGACATTGTGACAGGTTTGAGGAAGGAGGAGGAGAAAGCGAAATCGGTCAGGAATAAACTCGTCCCTAGACCCGTGTCTTTCTCTTCCTCCATCTTCATTTATATATATATATATATATATATATATATATATATATATATATATATATATATATATATATATAATTCAGGGATGGAATGGGTGGGAATGATTTTATGCCTTTTCCTTTTTGGCTACCTCCCTTGTAAGGGGGAAAAGCCTTGGTATATGTATATATATAAACATATATATATATATATATATATATATATATATATATATATATATATATATATATATGTATATATATATGTATGTATGTAGTATAAAGTAGAGACAAATGAGTGGAAGGTGGTAAGGGTACGCAGGATAATGCAAAAGTGAATATTCTCTAACGTTTCGACAGATGTTTCCTCAGAGAGACTACAGACTATCAGATTTTGTAGTCTCTCTGAGGAAGACATCCGTCGAAACGTTAGAGAATATTCACTCCTGCATTATCCTGCGTCCCCTTACCACCTTCCACTCATATATATTTATATATATATATATATATATATATATATATATATATATATATATATATATATACATATAAATATAACCTTACGTATTATGTATAAATATACTGTACATATATACCCCTCTCATTCTGAACAACAGAATAACAGGACGAAGCCATGTAGGAGATTCAGTGTGGTTGTGATTGGGTACGTGAGTAGGGGTTGGGGGTGGGGTTCGGGTGGGGGTGGATACAGATCTGGCTCGAGGGCGCCAAGTTGGCGGGGACACCAGCTCTTAGAGGACTTTGATGTTGAGCCTGATGCAAGTCCTCCTCCTCCTCCTCCTCTTCCTCCCCCTTTCCTATTCCTCCCACTCCTCGTCCTTCTCCTCTCCCTTTCCTACTTTTTATCCTCCTCCCCTACTTCTCTTCTATCGCTTCATCACTCACCTCATCCCCATACATCTATCCCCTCCTCCTCCTCACCCTTGTCCTCCTCCTCCTCCTCGTCCTCCTCCCCTCCTATCACCTCTTCCTCTTATATCCCTACCTCCTCCTTCTATATCCTCCTCCTCCTCCTGTTCCTTCATTACCCTCCTTTTCCTCCTCCTCCTCCTCTTCTTTCCTCACTCTCATCCTCCTTATCCTCATCATCACATTTCTCGTGTTCACGTAAGTGGTCGAATTGGGTACATGTGAACCACCTAATGATAACAGCATAATGGTGCCTCCTCGTGTTTTGAGGTCGATGCTCCTCCGCTTCCGAGAGGGGTGGGGGGTGGGGGGAGGAAGGGGCAAGGGTAGGGTTCCTCGAAGAAATGAACGAAATCGCCTGACGGCAAGATATTTTCATTTTTCTGGTTTAAGATATGAACAATTTGCGTTTACTCACATGTGTGTTGATCAATTAAAAGTACAGTATATACGAACACAGATTTAGACAAAAAATTAATAAAAAAAAATAATATTGTTATTAATAATTATCTATTTTATCCCCCCCGTCCATCAGGACAGAAGAGCTGTTAAACTGCATACCACAACAACAATAATAGTAGCAACAACTACAACAACACAAATCCTCCAGACATCCTTGCCTCGTCTCACAAACTCCTCCCCTTCCCCTCCCCATCTTCTCTTTCCCTTCTCTCTCCTTTCTCTTTCCCTCTCCTCCTTCCCATTCTCCTCCCTTTCTTCTCCCTCCCCTACCCCTCCTCCCTTCCCCTTCTCTCTCCTCCCTTCCCCGGCCCTCTCCTCTTTCCCTTTCCTCTCTTCTTTCCTCCTCCTTTTCCATTTCCTCCTTCTCCTTCTCCCTCCTCTCTTCCCCCTCCCCCTTCCCTCCCCTCCTCCCTTCCTCAGCCCTCTCTTCTTTCCCTTTCCTCTTTTCTTTCCCCTTTCCCCTCCTTCCTTCCCCTTTATTCTCGTCTTTCCCCTCTCTCTCC
>NC_134795.1:49641715-49646715 GCF_046742065.1 Oratosquilla oratoria
AACCCAGGCTGTTTTATTTATCCCATCGTGTTCCCCAATGACGAGATTTCTTTCAGCTTATGAATCATTCCTATTAATCTTAATCATTTCAAAACAGTACTTATGATTCAAGTTGTTTGTGTTATGATGTGTGTGCGTGCGTGTGTGTGTGTGTGTGTGTGTGTGTGTGTGTGTGTGTGTGTGTGTGTGTGTGTGTGTGTGTGTGTGTGTGTGTGTGTGTGTGTGTGTCCCACTCCATCCAAATTAATGTTCTAAACCGACTCAAATCATTTGAGGTCCATTCCACACGACCCCCCCCTCCCGACCGAATAATAACCACTCCAGGATACGTTTGCCTCATTAATTGCCGGCTAATTAGTTCTTAATTAATCGCGCACCAAGAGACCCGAGGTCTAACGCGCGGAAGTGCTACTAAAGGGTATTTGGGTTAGTTCAAACAGAAAAAGGAATGTGAGGAGCATACGCCAGGAGACACCGAGTAGTTCCGATCGAAGCCGCCAACTTTCACCCCTTTATCCTCTTCAGGCACTGTTGGGGCAGGTCATAGTGTGCTGGGAATCGGAGAAGAGTGCGGGATTCGAACTGTCCAGAGAGAGAAAACATTGACAAGTACTTTCATGTGGTGGTCTTGCAGGAGAGACTTCGGAGAGAAGAGTCTCCCTAGTGATCATCGTCAAAACTCAATGCTTTCACCTCCATCCGGAGGTGCAGCCCCATAGGGATGGTATTTGGTCTCCGGGCTGGACCCATGAGCTCTCTTTATCAACTCCAATTGCATTGCTCTCCTACTTCTGATTCCATAAGCAGATAGTTATTTTTTTCAGTTAAATGTATTATTGTTGTGTTTTTCTTTTTCTTCAATACTGTTTAACACTTTATAAATGAGCTCAGTGCAAACTTATGTGGAAAACAACTCACATTATGACTTACAACGACCAAGAAAAAACAACGTTTCTCATGGGAAAGATCTTTTAATGGAAGTTCTTAGTATCAGATCCAAAAATACTTTATATGGTGGCACACTAGGCTAGCATGCTATTTGCTTTTTGCTATTTCGTTTGAGTAGAAACGACTTCGGTTACTGTATTCTAGACTTCCGTAAGAACATCTCTTTGTTCGTCATTTAGCTTCTCCCTCTATGACGAAAGAATTTATAATTTGACATTTGGAAAAACAAAAGATTGTAGGCAAAGTCGTGGCAAAAGCAAGTAGCAAAAACAAGTAGCAAAAGCAAGTAGCAAAAGCAAGTAGCATGCTAGCGAGAAAGGCCTAGTGCGCCTCCACCTTTAAATGAAATCAGAAATCATTTCTGTCTGACGGGAGAAAATTCAATTACAGAGGTCGGTGGCTTTCTCGACAAAGATAAATATTCTCAACTTATGTCATCATCATCTCTCTCTTCCCGAAACGTGTTTTCTTTCCTTCTTTCTTTCTTACTATTTTTTACTGTCCTCCTTCCCTCCCTTCCCCCCTCTATCTCTTCCCTTCCTCTCTTCCTCACTGCCCACCCTGCTCCTTCCACCTTCGCTCATTTCCCCCCCCCCTCTTCCTCTCTTTTCATCTCTTACCCCTCTCCCTCTCCCCTCTCTCTCCGACTCTTTTTTTTTTGGGAGGGAGGGGTTAATACCAGATACTCTTGTTCATCTAAGAAGCACCTCATATAAACCATTGCCACGATGAATCAGTGAATCAGGCTTTTCGCTTTTTCTAAAAAAAAAAAAAAAAGTTAATGGACTGATTGAGAACTCCCCCTATCAGGAGAATAGGACGGTGCCCCTTACAGACGACTTTGTAACCTGGAATTTAATCAACCATGCCCTTGGTCCAACTCTATGGCGGCAGGGTTCGAAATGCCGTTACCTCAACCACCGCCGCAAGAAGCGACGCTCTAACCCACTCGGCCAGCGAGCATCTAGGTCAATGGACCAAGATTTTTTTTTTCTTTCTTTTTAAAGTCAGGTCAATGAACTAGGCACTGTGTTTTACGACTAGCTATTTGAGCTTGTGTCGTTTTTTTCGTTTTTTTCTTTCTTCCTTTCATATTGGGTCCGCTGTCGCTCACAAGGCGTTCTCGGGGTCTTACGAATACGATGGAGTTGAATTGTGACCCCAAAGTAAAAAGGGACACATTTTCTATTACCATTATAGCTCTATGGACGCCAAAAATGACGAAAACTTCCCTTTCCAATTATATATATCTATAATTAAATTCTTTCAATTCCTCATCGATTGAATGTTTTCCCCTTTTTCTAATTCTCACATCATCTTGCACTGGCTGTATGGGAACATATGTCTCTGTATTAAAACCATATTCCCTCCCCTTTCCCAAAAACGTTGACCAAAAACAAATCTATAATAGAGTCCCCTTCTTTCACACCTGTATATTTCTCAATTAATGGAATTTGGATTAAATTCGAACCAACATTAATTCTCAGTAATTGTGGCGGCTGGAAAAAAAAAAAATATATATAAATTGACGCAGCCCGAAGACATTTCTCCCCGTCTTCTCCTTTTCTACGTGAAGGGACGGAGAGGGGGGGGGGGCGTCGCCGAATTAATGAAGCGGCCTTGCTGTGGATGTACTGTGTCTTGCGACACTGCTTCTGACCCAAGGCAGTGGACAGGATGCAGGAATGACCCGTCATCCAGGTGTCAAGATGAGAAGGAGGGAGGAGGGTGGAGGGGAGTGGAATATATAGGGGATGGAATGAGTATGAGTGGTTTCTATGCTTTTTTCTTTTTGGCTACCCCCCGTGTAAGGGGGAAAAGAGCCTTTGGTATATGTATGTATGTATGTATGTATGTATGTATGTATGTATGTATGTATGTATATATATATATATATATGTATATATGTATATATGTATATATATATATGTATATATGTATATATATATATGTATATATGTATATATATATGTGTATATATGTATATATATATATATATATATATATATACTGTATATATATATATATATATATATATATATTAGATCAAGAATAAAAGGGTCAAGAGAGGGAAGGTGTAAGGGTAAGTTGCTTTACTCAACGTCATTGCTTCCTGAAGGGCCTCTCAGCCACGTGACCATGCCTCAACTAGAGAAAGGCCTTCACACTGACAGATACATGTGATCACGCGGCTTGCCAGTCTGGTAGACAGCGTCATGACATGTCAACACTTAAGTACCGGGTTCGCGTCTCAATCACTGACACTACTATTGACGACTCGTGTATTTGTTGTGTGTGCTGCCAATTAAAAATTATATAAAAAGGGGGGAAATATATATACAAGGTTGAGAATCTTTCTAAAGCCTTATTCTATTACTTTCTGTAATAGACTATTAGCACCTGCCTTCGACAAAATGAAATTCTAATCGACACTTTTTTTTCATGTTAACACGAAATGACGCCCTGGGTTGATTACTATTAAATGAAAGGTTGTTTTGAAAGTAATTATAAAAATATATATATTAACGGGAGCATGAGAACCTTGTGTCAACATCGGAAACTATTGTATCGGAAATTGTCGTATCTTTATCATTCATATTAGAGATGTGACATCATTACCTATGATCCAGTGACTCACCATATATATATTTTTTTATTTTGTTGAAAGTTATCCTACTTTCTGTGTTGATATTTTTCTTCAGATGTTTGTTTAGATCTAAATAGAATCTAAATTCTGTAGATTACATCACAGTGATTCACCTGATATTTTTTCTTCTTCAAATTTTGTTGAAAGTTATCCTACTTTCTGTGTTGATATTTTTCTACAGATGGTTTCTTTAGATCTAAATAGAATCTAAATTCTGTAGATTACATCACAGGTGTAATTGGTGCTGTAATTAATCGCTATTTACAATCTACTATTATTGATAAACCAAACCAGTATCACTATCATACCGAAAAGTGTAGACAGGTTAGCAAGGCTTCTGATAGACAAATTTGTGATAAAAATAAATAGAGTATTTGAACATTCAAGTTCAGATTAGAATTTTTGATTATCATTTCTAACCCTCTTGGGTATGTACATCTTTTCAAAAGTTTCCTGTTATTTTCCACGTTCTTAAAAAATAATCCAGCTTTCTGGTGTACTTTCTCCGTTACTGTGACTGAATATTGCCCATAAGTGACATCATCATCTCCCGGAAAGAGCTCAGTTGAGCAGAAATACGGATCGGAGATTATGGACGCCAACGCACGTACAAGTTCTACAGAGTCTAGACCAGTGGTTTCCAATCGGTGTGCCGCGGCACCCAAGGGTGCCGTGAGATCAGCTGAGGGCGCCGCCAAAAATTGAGGGCAAAAATCATATTCGTATTACCGACTCTCTCTGTCATCCATTTTTGTTCATTAAAGCAGCATCAGTGTAAAGATGAGTATGTTCATATTATCCAGGGACAAAATTTTGTTACACTGATGTTGAATCAACAAAATACTGACAAACTAGAATTTAGATTTTCTAATAAGGGTGCCGGGGACTTCTGAAAGGCTTGGCGAGGGTCCCTCAAGCCAGAAAAGTTTGGGAACCACTGGACTAGACAGAAAGTAGCATCACAAAATTTGCCTATCAAAAGACTTGCTGCCTATCTACAATTTTTTTATTTTCATCCTGGGTCATACTATTATTGATTTCGTTTATCAGTGAGTGTCAGTAGATTGCAAATAGCGATTAATCATAATACAAACATCTGTGATGCTATCAACCATGACAATTCTGATAACCTAGATTCATTTCCCAGTTGATAGCACGTATTTGTGTCTGCTATAGAAATATCATTGACCTTTTTACTGTAGAGTAGGGGAGGGTGTTCCTCGTCCCTGAATGAAATCACCTGCCAACAGCATAATCTCATAAAACACTAAAAGGGAGAGTGTGTCGGCGCGGCGGGTCGAGCGAAGTGGCTGCTGCGAGTAATGGTCACATAGAGTGAACGCCTGGGAGGTCCCAGCCTGATGAGTTCCCAGTTCCAACGAGAAATAGGTCCTACGGGGTTGTT
>NC_134795.1:49651715-49661715 GCF_046742065.1 Oratosquilla oratoria
GCACATAATCACACACACACGAAGTTGGAGCCAAGAATGAATTTGTAACAAGGTTATATTAATTGGGGAATGAGAGGCAGGATCCCATAAGTCTTCTTTCATCGAGACTACAATTACATGAATACAATTGCATATACACGCACGCGTACACACACACGCACACACACACACACACACATACACACACACACACACACATGTGCGTGCATTTATGGTTTCGTATACGTCTGTTATGGGTGGGTGTGCTTTTCTTCCACGGGGCAATGTGTTTCCGTATGCACAATAGACGTCCGCCGTCATGTTTATATCTAGTAAGAGAACGAGACAGGTCACGTCTTTCGACCTCTTGACCTACAATGCCCTCGCCTCGCCTCGCCTCGCCTCCCACCAAGCAAGCAAGCAAGGGGCTTCGACCTTCGTCCGCTGATGCTGCAGGAAGTTCAATACGCTTGCAGACCTCCGCCGCCGCACGGTCGATGTTCCTCTCTGGCGTCGAGGGATCTGGATGTCTCGCTTGTCGAGCCTCTTGCATCCTGACCTCAGACTCAGAGCCCTGACCTCAAACTCGGAGTACTGACCTCAGAGGAGGAGTACTGACCTCAGAGGAGGAGTCCTGACCTCAGAGAAGGAGTCTTGACCTCAGAGGAGGAGTACTGACCTCAGAGGAGGAGTCCTGACCTCAGACTCGGAGTACTGACCTCAGACTCGGAGTCCTGACCTCAGACTCGGAGTCCTGACCTCAGACTCGGAGTACTGACCTCAGACTCGGAGTCCTGACCTCAGACTCGGAGTCCTGACCTCAGACTCGGAGTCCTGACCTCAGACTCGGAGTACTGACCTCAGACTCGGAGTCCTGACCTCAGACTCGGAGTCCTGACCTCAGACTCGGAGTCCTGACCTCAGACTCGGAGTCCTGACCTCAGACTCGGAGTCCTGACCTCAGACTCGGAGTCCTGACCTCAGACTCGGAGTACTGACCTCAGACTCGGAGTCCTGACCTCAAACTTGAAGTCCTGGCCTCAGAGAATGAGTGCTAGCCTCAAAACTCGAGGCTCGACCTCAGACTTTAGATTTAAGATTCAAGAAGGAAATAAGCAAACACTGGTTTACCAACAGAGTGGGTAATGAATGGAATAGACTTAGTAACCATCTAGTGGTCAGCGCTGAAACTACTGCTTGTTGTATGAGAAGGTGAAATGTCTTTATGGATGGGGATGATAGGTTACCGGAAATAGACATGGAACTGCCTAGTGGAGGTCTTATGGTCTCTTGCAGTCTCCTTCACTTTCATGTTCTTCTGTTCATATGCAGACTTATTTCCAGTAATTTTTTGCACCAGCGTTTCTATCCTTGTAGACTGCATCGCACCAAAGAGTTGGAATTAGAGATGGTTAAAGGAGAGATTTAAGAAGGGAGGGATAGTAAACTCTAAACTTACCATATCCCATTCCCACAACGTGGGAAGTGAGAAACCCTGGCAGTTACGGTAAGCCGCTGGATTCTTTTGGCCGATGTTTGGGTCGCCTACTCGCCTGGCCAGGGCTGTCGAGAACCAACGCGACATAGCCCACAGCGGGTCACGGGGATCGAACTAACGACCACCTGTTCGCGAGTTCGACACAGCATCTCCTAGAGCATTGATTCGCAACCGGTGTGCCGCGGCACCTAAGGGTGCCGTGAGATCAGCTGAGGCGCCGCCAAAATTGAGGGCAAAAATCCTTTTCGTATTACCGACTCTCTTTGTCATCCATTTTTGTTCATTAAAGCAGCATCAGTGTAAAGATGAGTATTTTCATATTATCCAGGGACAAATTTTTGTTACACTGATGTTGAATCAACAAAATACTGACAAACTAGAATTTAGATGTTCTGATAAGGGTGCCGGGGACTTCTGAAAGGCTTGGCAAGGGTGCCTCAAACTAGAAAAGGTTGGGAACAACTGACCTAGAGGAATAGTGTAAGATGAGATTCCAATCGTAAGATAATGCTACGTGACTCTGGTCCATAGAGGTCTCCCTAAAGTCCCTGTGAGGGGGCAGAGGGACTGGGAACAGGTGCAGTAAGGCCCTGTTCACATTAACGGTTTCAACCACTAATGCAGTTCAATTATAAAGTAAGTCAATGGAGGCGTTCACACGCAACCGAGCATTTTTTTCCTTGACAATGTTGTACCGCCGCGGTTTCCGCGCGGTTCAGACCGCTAGTGTGAACAAGTTCTAAGAGACTGCAGTCTCAACCCTTAGCTTTTCATCTTTTGTTACATGTACATCTCTTATTTCAGCAATTCCTTATACTTATCTACCCCTTATCTGGTGTAATGATATTGCACAGAACCGTAGCAATACACGTGTACTGAGCACTACCTAATGTCGTACAGAATTCGCAAATGTCTGGATCCATAGACAAGCATTGCTTTCCTCTCTGTAACAACATGAGCAATGAAATGTCCAGAAATGTCCAAAAGGCTCAATTTCATTGACTTGCACAAACAAACGTCGTCTTGAGTTCAAAGGGCAGCTAGATTGAACAGTTGTTGTAACATTTGTATTTGAATTGATATTTACTCAACGATGTTTGGTGAACAAACTAGTCTACATGATGTCACAGAAATCGTGACGTCACCGAAAAATCATGACGTCATTTAAGTAATATTGTCATCAGTGGCATGTCGTAGATGGTACAGATTTTATGACGTCATAGAATGTCGACATGACGTCACTAAGATTCCTGTCGCAATTGTCATTCATTTATCTTATCTATTTGTTTATTTACTTACTTTCTTTTACGTATCTATTTGCCCATTTATATACATACATATATATATCTATATATATATATATATATATATATATATATATATACATATATATATTTATTCTGACGCCAGACGATTTCATTGGGTTCCCAGCAGCACCTCGTTCTTAAGGCTTAAGGATTGAGCCCACGTTCGATTCCCAACGGCCGCCGTCGACTTCCCCTTGCCCTGGGCCACCGAGCTCCCAGGGCAAAGCGCCTCTTGCTGTATTTCTTTGGGCTCCCGTGGCCGTATCTTGCGCAGTGAGGTTTTCCCTGCTGCGCTGTTGAAGGCCATTTCAAAGGAGATTTCGTTTTCTTGATATCCGTCGTTGTGCGGAAAACTTTATGTCTCTGTGCTTCCATGAAGACCGGCATTCCCGTGCAAGTCTTCGGAGAATTGCCTCTCTCTCTCTCTCTCTCTCTCTCTCTCTCTCTCTCTCTCTCTCTCTCTCTCTCTCTCTCTCTCTCTCTCTCTCTCTCTTTCTCTCTGTATGTATATTTGTATGTACATAACTGTGTGTATATGTATATATGTATGCATGTGTGTGTATGTATGCATGCATGTATATATTTGTGTATGTATGCATGCATGTATAAATGTATGTGAATGCGTGTATGTATGCATGTTTTCACCGTGGTCTTTGGATCACGTGTTGGACTCGTGATCGACAGCTATTTCCCTCCCGGAAGAGAGCTCAGAGCTCGTATAACCGATCTATGGGTAATGGTATGACCTTACACGTGCACACGCACCCAACTCCCCGCCCACGAGAGTTGGAGTAACGACTCGAAGCGCAGCGATACTGAAATTATTTCAGCCCTTAGCAGGATTCAAACCCGGACCGTCGTAGTAACAGTGTGGGACTCTACCAACCGCGCCACCGAGAGTGTATAGATGTTTGCATTTATATATGTGTGTATGTATGTATATATGTATGTATGTACGCACGTATGAATGTATGTATGTATGTATGTATGTATGTATGTATATATGTATGTATGTATGTATGAGTGTATGTATGTATGTTTGTATGTACGTATGAATGTATGTATGATTGTATGTATGTATGTATGTATGTATGTGGGTAAAAGTAAGGTGATGAGATGTACAAGGGGTGAAAGTGGCAGTAGACTGGAAGTGAGCATTAAGGGAGAGCGACTGGAGGAAGTGGATAGTTTTAGATACTTGGGTGCAAATGTGGCAGGGAAAGGTGGAGTGAAAGTGGAGGTAGAATGTAGATTGAGAGAAGCGAGTAAATGCCTTGGTGGATTAAAAAGTGTAATAAGGAATAGACATTTGGCAATGGATGCGAAGAGGAGACTGTATGAAGGAGTGATTGTGCCAACAGCACTGTATGGGGCAGAAACATGGAACATAAGAGAAGAAGAGAGAAGGAGTTTGAATGTGTTTGAGATGAGGTGTCTGAGAAGTATGATGGGGGTTACTAGGCTAGATAGTGTGAGAAATGAGGAGGTGAGGAGGAGAACAGGGGTGGAAAAGGAGCTGGGAGATAGGGTTGATGAAAGAATATTAGGATGGTTTGGACACATGGAAAGAATGAGTGAAGAAAGACTAGTAAAAGAGGTGTGGAAGGCAGATGTGGAGGGAGTGAACATGAGGGGACGTCCTAGGATGAGGTGGATGGATGGGGTGAAGGGGGCTTTGGGGAAGAGGGGAATGTCTGTTGAGGAAGGACGGGAGAGGACAGAAGACAGGGGTGAATGGAGAATGGTTGTATATAGATGATGTTGTGATTGCATGAGGTGGATGGGGGGTGAAGTAGTATGTGTGAGCAAAATTTGACGCAGCCCGAAGGGATTTCTCCCCGTCCTCTCATTTTATGCAATGGGGGGACGGAGAGGGGGGTCGCCGATTTAATGAAGCGGCCTTGCTGTGGATGTGCTGTGTCTTGCGACACTGCTTCTGACCCAGGGCAGTGACAAGGTGCAGGGATGACCCGTCATCCAGGAGGTGCTAAGATAAGAGGGAGGGTGGAGGGGTGTGGAGTGTATTCAGGGATGCAATGGGTGGGAATGATTTTATGCCTTTTTCTTTTTGGCTACCCCCCTTGTAAGGGGGAAAAAGCCTTGGTATATGTATGTATGTAATGTATGTATACACGAAAGAATATTTAAGTTCGTTGTTTGGGCCGACGTTTTTGAAGCTATGGCGAGTACATCATAATCTACATAGAACTTCCTTTGAGCCGGTGAAGGGAAGAAAATCCCAAATGTTGACGCACGAAAATGATGTTTGCTCTTCCCTTCACGCTGGGTGAACCTGAGCCAGAATTCAATATGCCCTAACTCGTTTAAGATTTACACAAATACTTATCCAAATAAGTATAACGATGCACTTGCCTGTGCATACACGTAGACGTACACACGTACACGTATATACACATACACATACACACACATAGACGCATGCACATACACACACATATACACGCATGCACATCCACACACGTACATGAATACACATATACACACACACGCATGTACATATACACGCATGAACATACACACATACACGCATACACTTACACACACATACACGAATACATATACACACACACATATACGCATACTTTCTTGTTACTTGTTGATTGAGTTCTAGGGGCATTCCGTTACAATGTAACGCTCCATGCCCCGAACGATAACTTCCTCAGCACTTGTAGTTGTCTCTAATCACCTTGTGAGCCAGATCATAGGACTCCGCAAACAAATAGGTTTTCAATTTCTTCTTAAAATCGGAAATCGTTTCAGATGATTTGACGTTCGCTGGGAGTCTATTGTATAGTCTAGGTGCACTTCTCTCGAAGGCTCTTCGTCCCGCTTCTGTACGGTACCGAGGTTCCTGTAGTCGGTGCTGTTCAACACTATGTCTCAGAGTAACATCGGTATCGACTTGAAAGTCCATCAACATGTCCTTCAAGTATTTTGGTTTCCCGAACTTCATCACTTGATATATAATGACACATTGTTTGAAAATTATCCGTGCCTTAACAGGCAGCCAGTGTAAGTCAATGAAGATAGGGGTGATTCGCTCCCTTCTCGATACACCCTTGATCAATCTTGCAGCTCGATTCATAATCATTTGAATTTTTTTCAAGAAATAGTTTGGAAGACCATAATAAAGAGAATTACAATAATCAATTTTGCTGAGCACATGATTATGAATCAGCTTTTCCAACGTACAATCATCAACATACTTCTTAACAAATGCAATATTTCGCAAATGATACCCAGCTAAATTCACAGATTGAGTAATTTGATTCTTAAGGGTCAGTTCACTGTCCAGCAAAACTCCAAGATCCTTTACACTGTCACTGACTGCAAGTTTAACCTCATTGATACACAAATCTCGAATTTGTAGTCTATCGAAGTCCATCCTTCGTCCAACAAAAAGGCACTCAGTTTTACTTTCATTAAACTTGAGTTCGCGATGGTCCATCCATTGCTTAATGTCCAACATGATAGCCCCAAGGTGTGCCTCCGTTTCTTGTATATTGTCCACTGACAAGTAAAACTGCGTATCATCCGCAAATAGTTTAAAACCCACTCCATGCTTCTCTAACACATTGGATAGTTCAGCCGTGTACAGACAAAAGAGGATAGGACCAAGGACACTGCCTTGCGGAACCCCCCTTAATAATGGCTTCATATCCGAGAAACAGTCTCCAATCTGCACTCGGTAAGTTCTATCTTTAAGATAACTCCTCAGATATTGTAGTGCAGATCCCTCAATCCCAAAGTTCTCACAAACATTTAGTAAAGTTTCATGTACCACGGTGTCAAAAGCAGCACTAAGATCTAATAGCAACAGCATACCACATTTACCATCATTAAGGAGGCCTCTCATATCACTAACCACTGAACATAATACAGTCTCCGTAGAGTAGAGTCGTCGGTATGCAGATTGAGCATCGGGGAGCGCCCCCACGGCACTAAGATGTTCATTCAGTTGAGACAGCAACACATTTTCTAATATTTTCGACTGGAATGTCAAATTTGAGACTGGGCGGAATGAACTCAGGCTTTGGGGATCAAGTTTCCCTTTGATCACAGGTTTCACAATAGCCTTTTTTTCCGAGCTAGGAAAAATACCACTTGATATACTAGTATTCACCATACTTGTAATAACATCCACTAATTGTTCAAAACTTCCACAGTTGTTAATCTGATTCATGGGCATCGGATCATTAGCACAGTACGTAAGCTTTGCTTGCTTCATAATTTTCCGTACCTCAAGTGTCGTAACAGTACTAAACGAAGACAATTTCTGTTCAGGCACGCCCACATTTACTATATCATCATTATCATTATAGTCAAAAGATAACAAAATCCGGGAGATTTTAGTTTCAAAGAATTCCAGAAACATATTCGCTAGTTCACCATCCGCATAACCTTCAGGTAACTTAGATTTCTTTTCCTTCCAGTTAGATTATTAAGGATTTTATACAATTTATTCATACTAGATTCGGCTTGTACAATCTTATCCTTGTAAAAATCTCGTTTTCGACGCACAATCAGTGTTTTCTCAAAGTTCCGCGCCCTCGTGTATTCTCTCCTAGATTCAGCAGACTGATGCCTTCGCCATAATCTTTCCTTCCTTTTTGTGTCTGTTTTACCTCGCAGTATCTCCTCATTAAACCACGGTGAACAGACTCTTACAACAACCTCTTTCGTAACAATAGGACACATATTGGCATATTCTTCGCCTGCTATTTCATTATATAGGCTATATATGCAATCCGGGCAATCTTGCTTCATAGAGCCATGTATACACACCTCATTAATTCTAGCATTTTAACCAGTGACGATAGTAAATACCAATGAATCAGGGTCAAAATTACGAGTCGGGCGGAACTTTATAATCCTCTTCTCTCGAACAGGTATTGCCAAGGACAAAACAAAAGTTATAAGTATATGCGTGGGAGAAATAGTGCATACTTCATCAACACTATGGCCCTGTACAAGATCACGAGATCTGTCAGTGAAAACCAGGTCAATAATGTGACCTCCAATCGATGTAGGTTTATCCACCAGGTTTACAAAGTTATAGATAATTAACCATGGTATCAATGAAATGGGATACATAGCGAGCATCAGGATCGTCCAACATACACATACACATACACGTACACGAATACACATATACACACACACGCACATGCATTCACACATACACGAATACATATATACACACATACATGCATATACATATACACACACGCATACACATACACACACATACACGAATACATATATACACACATACACGCATATACATATACACACACGCATACACATACATTCACACATATACATACATTCACACATAAATACACGCATATACATACACACACACACACACACACACACAGCACGCATACGCATAAACATACACACATACACCCACACCCAGCTGGGTACGATAAATTGGAGAGTAGAAGGCGGAATCCAGCGAGCGTTGCCCCTTTCCTGTGAACTATAATTAGGTAAATACAATTAGGTAAATGCACACAAACAAGCTATGATAGACTGGAGAGTAGGAGACGGGACCCAACAAGTGTTGCCCCTTTCCTGTGTGCTATAATCAGGTAAGTACAATTAGGTAAACACACACACACACACACACACACACACACACACACACACACACACACACACACACACACAAACACACACACACACATTAGGCGTATTACTCATATAATTACTGTATTGTATTATTGTCAGTGTATCACTGCTATTTCAATAAATCTATTATTACTATTATTATTATTACTATTATTATTATTAAACAAACATACACACACACGCACGCACACTTCATGATTGCACAAGGATAGAAACGCTGGAAATTATAGTTCATAACACCCTAAACCCCTCAAGGACTAACCTAATCCAGTTCTTGGTTAGACTCTCTTGCCACCACTTAACTTGATTAGGCGAACCTTAGTTTCAGACTTGGTGTCGGGACTTCATATTACCTCTCTGCATCGTCCACGTTTTTTTTTTTTTTTTCATCCAACCAAATCTTAAAAAAAAAAAAAAAAAAAAAAAAAAAAAAAAAAAAAAAAAAAAAAAAAAAAAAAAAAAACATTTCCCGCAGCTAGATTCATCCTGAATAAGACTTCCCCTTTTCGACTCTTCAGCACGTTCTGGCCGACTTGTTTAGCTAATAGTGTTACATCTTACATACATACACATATACTCTTTCTTCCGACTGTGGTGTCAGTTGATATATATATATGTATATATATACATATATATCTGTATATATATCTGTATATATATACATATATATCTGTATATATATATACATATATATCTGTATATATATATACGCATCTATATATCAGAATTATTAATTGTGGAATCAGGAAATTTATGGTAAATTCCAGAAGTTATAACTAAAGTGCCGTGATAACTGCAATGACTCCATAAAACACAAAATAGCGTTATAACAAAACTCTTGAAGTTATGTGAAGTTGCTTCTATGTTTCAAGGAAGGTCATGACTAGGCTACATTCAACGTAGTTTCACTTTCATTTATTATTATATATATTCTTTAATCATTTGTTTGAAATAGCCATTCTGTGTGTGTGTGTGTGTGTGTGTGTGTGTGTGTGTGTGTGTGTGTGTGTGTGTGTGTGTGTGTGTTTGTATGTGTGTTTAGATTCTCTCGCAATTGTTGTTTTCAATTAAAAAATCGGTGTTTTTGTTTTGTCAAGGAGAAAGAAGGTGGTGAGATAGAGAATTCAAACGACATGACGTCATCATAACATTACAAAGTCAACGGCTTTCAACCCTTCCTCCATCATTTATCACCTCAAAATAAATCAATCTCACTCCTTACTCCTTTACTTTCATAGACAATTTGTTTGTATGTATATATATATATATATATTTGGATGATGGAAAACATAAACACAGTGGAAGGCTCGGAACCCTAAACTAAACGCTCTATCGTTTCGTTCGCGTAGAACTTCTTCAGAACGAAACGTTAGAGTGTTCAGTGCTCCGAGCCTTCCCCTGTGTTTATGTTCTCCATCATCCAAATATTTTGTCTAAAATACTTATCAGTATATATATATATATATATATATATATATGTGTGTGTGTGTGTGTGTGTGTGTGTGTGTGTGTGTGTGTGTGTGTGTGTGTGTGTGTGTGTGTATTCACTTGGTCTTTG
>NC_134795.1:49666715-49689215 GCF_046742065.1 Oratosquilla oratoria
GGCTTTTAATTGTCTGTTGGTGTAGTGGTCTAAAGCTCTGTGAAATTAATCTTACGGGTGGCCGATAGCAGTGGGTTCGAATCCTTGCATGCGACTATCATAAAAATTATCGAATTGATGTCGCTGTTACTAGCGAATTTCTCTCATAGTTACAATGGCGATAAGCGTGAAAGGGATTTGTTCCGATCCTTACCCCTTGCCAACTGGTGTACTTGGGCCTTGTGTAAAACAGGAATTGGGGTCGCAGATTAGTGATCTTTCCTATCCTCGGGAATCATTTCGATACCAGGTTTCAAGGCTTTTAAGTGTCTGTTAGTGTAGTGGTCTAAGGCTCTGTGAAGGTAATCTTACGGGTGGCCGATAGCAGTGGGTTCGAATCCTGCATGCGACTGTCATAAAAATTATCGGATTGATGTCGCTGTTACTAGCGAATTTCTCTCATATATATATATATATATATATATATATATATATATAAATATATATATATATGTGTGTGTGTGTGTGTGTGTGTGTGTGTGTGTGTGTGTGTGTGTGTGTGTGTTATATTCATTATATATATATATATATATACAGTATATATATATATATGTATATATATGTATATGTATATATATATATATATAATTTATCAACCACAATTCACTTTAATTCTAAGCCATCAACATCGAAAAACTCGATAAGGCATACATGCAGAAATTGATACGTGATATAGCAAAAGTCTCGAACCCCCGCTAGCACGTAACAATTGAGAGTGACTTAACCTATTGCGGTTTCCGGTCCAGTGTAGATCAATATCAACAGGAATTCTCTTATTAGTATATATATATATATATATATATATATTATATATATATATATATATATGTATATATATATATATATATATAACATAATTCCGACAGTTGTCACCAGACTCGAACCCAGGACTTGCATCGTGGTAGGTCTATGCTTCTACCGACTACGCTACTGAGACTATAAAAATTTTCAACCTCGGGGTTAATGTAACTCCCGCAAGATTTGAGTTGACTGCTAATTGCCGTCCTAATCTCAATTTTACGAAGAACCAAGCCCTGGGTTCGAGTCTGGGGACAACTGTCGGAATTGTTTGACATCGTCGTCACTGGCGATTCTATTCGGGTATTACAACGACGAAAGTCTATCAAGAATACGTACCAGCTTAACCACTAGCTACAAGTGGGCTTGGTTCTTCGTAAAATTGAGATTAAGACGGCAGTTAGCAGTCGACTCAAATCCTGTGGGAGTTAGATTAACCTCGAGATTGAAGAATTTTATAGTCTCAGTAGCGTAGTCGGTAGAAGCATAGACCCTCCAGCGTGCAAGTCCTGGGTTCGAGTCCGGGGACAACTGTCGGAATTATTTGATTGACATCGTCGTCATTGCCGATTCTATTCAGATATATATATATATATATATATATATGTGTATATGTATATATATATGTATATGTGTGTGTATATATATGTGTATATATAATATGTATATGTATATATATATGTATATATATATGTATATATATATATATATATATATATATATATATATTATATATATATATATTATATATATATTATATATATATATATATATATATATATATATATATATATATGTTCATTTGTATTTATTCATCTATCTATTTTCATTTCTTTTTTTTTCGGCTTCCTTTGACTGCCAATACTCTAGCTTTGGAGTGTAGGTTTATTATCTAATATTCCTAACATCCATTCGTTAATAGAGTGTTTAATGAGTGGATTAGACTTAGTAACCATGTAGTGAACTCTGAAATGATTGGTTGTCTTAAGAGAAGGTTAGATAACATTACGGATGGGAATAATAGTAATGGGCATGGAACTGCCTAGTGTAGGCCTCATGGTATTCTGCAGTCTCCTCCATTCTTATATATTAATGTTCATAACATCTGTATTCACGTCATTGATTTTTAGCCGGGATTTATAGGGATTAACCGAGTGTTATGTGCAATAATATTTTCTTTGGCAAACAATAGAGTCAGTTTGTGGGCGGGGATCGAAACGCTGGGAGAAGGAACGATAACCCAAAGCTGGACCCTCCGTGTAGCGTCAATATAATTCCCTGACTCCACAACTACACAAGTCATTTGTGTATCACCTCTGTACATTTAGAAAATTACTCCCGCGCCGGTTGTCAACGTAATTGCTCTGCCTGGGTTGATAGCTGGAAGTGGTGTGTAGTTGTAAAACGACTGTGGTGAGGACTGTGATAGCAGCGGTGACGGTGGTCGTTGTAGTGGTGTTGGAGATGACAAAGGTCACACGCGGGATTTTACGGTGATTACAAGTTGTGGAAGACGCTGGCGGCAAAAGGACAGTGGAATATAAACGGAAAGGCGGTGCAGTGGAACCGTTCTCGACCTCTGATTCAGCGATCCGAGTTTGAGTCCCATCCAGGGTTAATGAAAAAAAAATCGCTACATTGCGAACCGGCACTCCAACTCTGACGCGAAAGGAGTTGTGTGTGTGTGTGTGTGTGTGTGTGTGTGTGTGTGTGTGTGTGTGTGTGTGTGTGTGTGTGTGTGTGTGTGTGTGTGTGTGTGTGTGTGTGTGTGTGTGTGTGTGTGTGATGGTGCGTATGTGTGATTGCGATGATGATGATGATGATGACGATAACAATGACAATGAAGGACCCTTTCCTGACGACCAGAGGTGGAAAGTGAGGGGTGCAGGGTGAGGGATGATGGGTGGGGGGTGAAAGGTGAGGGGTGGTGAGGGGCGGAGGGTGAAGAATAAGGGGTGGAAGGTGAAGGGTGAAGGATGGAAGGTAAAGGGTGAGCAATGATTGAGATGTGAAGGGTGAGGAGTGGAGGGTGAGGGGTGGAAGGTGAAGGGTGAAGGTTGAAGGATGTTGCCTGAAGGATGAGGGAGCGACAATGTGCTACCTTGACAAAATGGTAGTGGTGCCTACGGTGATCGTGCCATAGTGACAAAATGACAGAACGAATTTTGACCTGAAACCTCAGGAGGTGCATCTCAGGGGGAGTCCAACACGAAGGAAGAAGAAGGAATGTACCTCTGGAGGAGTCCAACACAGAGGAGGGAGAAGAAGAAGAAGAAGAAGAAGAAAGAATGTATCTCAGGGGGAGTCCAACACGGAGAAAGAAGAAGTAATGTATCCCAGGAGGAGTCCAACACGGAGGAGGGAGAAAGAGGATGAGGAATGTATCTTAGGAGTCCAACACGAAGGAGGAGGAGGAGGAGGAGAAGGAAGAAGAAGAAGGAATGCACCTCAGGAGGAGTCCAACACGAAGGAGGAGGAGGAGGAGGAAGACGAAGAAGAAGAAGAAGAAGGAATGTACCTCAGGAGGAGTCCAACACGAAGGAGGAGGAGGAGGAGGAGGAGGAGGAGGAAAAAGAAGAAGGAATGCACCTCAGGAGGAGTCCAACACGGAGGAGGAAAGAGGAGGAATGTTGTGGGTTGGAAGGAAAAAGGAGAACAGAGTTTTCGCCCGAAGATTGGTCTGCAGAGACAATGTAGCTACCCTCCCTACCCCCTCCCACAAAAAACACTACCTCCTCTCTCTTCCTCCCCATCCTCCATTCTTTGTGGTCTCTCCCTCTCTCTCTCTCTCTCTCTCTCTCTCTATATATATATATATATATATATATATATATATATGTGTGTGTGTGTGTGTGTGTGTGTGTGTGTGTGTGTGTGTGTGTGTGTGTGTGTGTGTGAGAGAGAGAGAGAGAGAGAGAGAGAGAGAGAAATTCGCTAGTGGACAGCAACATCACTCAGATAATTTTTATGGCCGTCGCGCATAGGACTCGAACCTACCGCTCTGAGGCCAAGAGGCTACTGAGACGGTGCCTTAAACCACTCGGTTAACTGGAGATACAAAACTCTTTGAACTCGAAACATTATATATATATATATATATATATATATATACATATATATATATATATATATATATGTATATATATATATATATATATATATATATATATATGTATATATTCTTCTTTCTCCCAATCTGTTTTCTCTCTTTCCTCCCCTGTCCGTCTGTTTATTTGTCTGTCCTCCTCTTTCTCCCTCCTCATTGCACCTCATTCTTACCATGTTCTCCTCCTCCTCCTCCTCCTCCACCTCCACCTCTATCCCCTCCGTCTACTCTGGACTAGGTCGTATTTCCCCCAGCAACCTCCCAATGCGCGTATGCCCTTCTTCCATCGTTCTCCTCATGGATATATTGATTACATTGCCTCTGCACATTCTCGCATTATGATATGTTAAATCCCTGGGATGCGGGTGGGAACCCCTCGGGAGCGAGAAGCCTCCTGGGGGAGCACGATGCACAGCGAGCCTTACACCTTCAATATTATTGCGCAATATTCCGCACTGCGCAATATTATTGACGGTGTAGGGATGGTATAAAAAAGACACAAGTGTTTGACCTGTACATTTGATCTCTTCAGAATATTGTCACTCTTCATTTCCATCTAGACACCATCAATAACATTGCGCAATATTCCGTATTGTACAATATTACTGACGGTGTAGGGATGGTACAGAAGAGGCACACGTGTTTCCCCAGTATATTTGATCTCTTCAATATACTATCATTCTTCAGTACTATTCCCCCACCATCAATAATATTGTATGATACGAAATATTGCGCAATAATATTGATCCCCTTGTGCGCTGGTGGCGTTATCGCAAGAGTTCTGGTCTCGTATTCGCTTAGTTGAGGGTTCGATTCCCGCGCTTCTGTCTGATTCCTAGGAGTGACTGTCACCTGCCACACGGTGACGTCATCGGATACATGCTAGACTCGCATTCGCTTAGTCATGGGTTCGAATCCCGCACTCCCCTCCGGTTCTCAGAAGTGAGTGTTACCTGGCCCCCACCAATTCCCAAAGCGTATCGTAGGGCAAAGGTGACGGCTTTGGCCGCAGCTACTCAGCGGTTCCTGGCGTAGACTCCTCATCTTCTACAGAACACTTCGAGGTTCAAACCAGTTCATACTAGCGGTTTGAACCGCGGCGGTTCAATTACAATGTAAGTCAATGGAGGTGTTCACACACAACCGCGCAGTTTCTCCTTGACTATGCGGTACCGTCGCTGTTTCCGCGCGGTTCAAACCGCTAGTGTGAACAGGGCCTAAAGTTAGACACTCTCGGACATAGGAAAAAAAAACTGTCTCACGATAAACAGTCTATTTTCTTGTGTTGGTGACTCATAAGAAAACACGAATGAAGAAGACTGCAAGAGACCATAAGGCCTACATTAGGCAGTTCCATTGGCTTTTCCTTGACAAGTGGATTCAAACACATCATAACGTGTGTTGACACAAGCAAAATGTCGAGAAATTTTTCCTTCCACCTGTAGGTCGGTGTGGTGCAGTGGAATGAGGAAATGGAGAAGGAGGAGGAGGAGGAGGAGGAGGAGGGGGTGATGACAAGGGGCCTGTGGTGGGAGTTGAATGATGATGAAGGGTGGAGGGTGGAGGATGGAGGGTGAGGTGTGGAGAGTGGAGGGTGAAGGGTGAAGGGTGAGAGGTGAAGAGATAAAGGATAAAGGGTGAATGAAAGTTGGAGGTTGAAGGGTGAGTTGTGAGGGTTGAAGGTTGAAAGATGGAGGTTGAAGGGTGGAGGTGACCTCTGGCTGGAACGGGGTCCTGATGGATCGCGACCCCCTTCAGGTTCGAATCCCGCACCCTTGAGCTGCATAAAGTGCTGGTTTCGAGCTTTTGCCTAGACGTCATGATTTGTGTGTCTTCGACTATCGGGCTTTTTCAATCTATCACACTCCCAACACTCCCAGGGCTGGAAGACCCCTCAACTCAAAAGTACCTGAGAGTTGTTTATCTTTACAAGCTAACATTTGGGATGGATGATCTTAACAAGTTCAGTCTGAGGATGACCCGTCATTACGAGCTTGTTAAAAGGTTAGGTCAGGTTAGATTACGTTAGGTAATGTTACTCATCTATCTTTAATTAGATGATCGTTACTGTTGGGTCGATTTATACTTACAAGTTCATTTCTGGTGTTGCTGCACTTTACAAGCAAATTTGTGGGGTAGTATCTTATCTTCCTATGGGAATTCTGAGGTTGCTGATCTTTTCGATGTTCGATAGAAGCGCTGGGAAAACTAGTTCACAACAACTCCCCACCCTCCCTTCCCATTCTTCTGTATTCCTCATTCTTTAAGTCACAATATGTGTGGTACTCCATGAACAACTCATTGTGAACACTTTACTCCACAGCGTAATACTCCATCATCTTATAGACGATTCAATTACAAACACTCCTCTACTTACGAACATTCGACTTACGAACTATCAGACATAAGAACAAAGCCTTAAGCCTACTTCACTAGATTCAAATGTCAGAAATCCAACATTTACTTCCTATACACTTCCTCAGCGTAATACTCCATCATCATCTTATAGACGATTCAATTACAAACACTCCTCTACTTACGAACATTCGACTTACGAACTATCAGACATAAGAACAAAGCCTTAAGCCTACTTCACTAGATTCAAATATAAGAAATCCAACATTAAAGTATTAGTATTACAATTTAATTTTGTTTCATGCATCATTAGTAACGTATTTTAGGATAAAAATGTGTATTGAGTTTATATCATACTTACTTATGCATGTTCGGTTTGAATCAATTTAAAATGATTTTGAATTCGACTTCCGAGCATTTTGGGTTACGAGCGGCCGTTCAGGACGTAACTCGTTCGTAAGCTGCAGCGCGTCTGTCTTCTACGTAACAAATATTCCATTTCCTGCAATCGTTTCAATTTATCGTCGTCATTCCTTCCCTTTATGATCTCTCCCTCGCACACCCTCCCCCTCCCCCTCCCCCTCCTGCCACTTCACACTGACACGTGATACGTGACACTCATACGTAACATTTTTCGCCTCCATTATGTCACGTCACGTTGGCATTGTGCTTCACGATCCGAATGCCGTTTTCTGTTCCTACATACCGTTTTCTGTGTTCGCACTTACCGTTTTCTATGTCACAACATCCATATTTCTGTATCCCACATCACGTTCTCTGTTCCCTTTCCTCGTATTTCCTTCGCTCACCGTTATTCTTATATTTTAACTTCGTCTTCTGGAAGCCTTGGAGCTCTTTGGGTCGCATACATATTAGCATAATGTACAAAATCACATGCATAATTACATATATATTACATACATAGTTCTCTGTGTCTCTTAGGTAGTTACATATTACATATATACGAAGTTTTAAGACCGATACTACACTACTTTTGCTCTTACTAGCCTGTCTATGAACCTGTAGGTCTCTCCATGTGCACGGGGTATGGGCAGTTCAACTGAACTTTATGGGAATTTTCTTCACTCGTTGATTTTGCGTATCCCCCCCACCCTCTCTCTCTCTCTCAGTTCAAGATTTTTTGTCAGTTTTCAATTTAAAGATTGTGTTTTTCCTTTTACATATTTTTCCATGTTAAAGTGGATCAATTCGAGTGGTTGATTGGAACTAAGTGGTGGATGGGGAAGAGATACGAGTCAGATGGAGAGGCATGGAGTTATTCCTATTTTATTTTATCTTGATTTACATTATATTTTATTTTGTTTTTCTAATATTTTCTTTTATTTTCATTCTATTTGTTTTATATTTGTTGTATTTAATCTCATCTTTATTTTACTCTTTTTCGATTTGATTTTGTTCTATTTCATATAGTGCCGCACAGTATCCCAGTGGATACCGTGTCGAACTCGCGAACAGGTGGTCGTGAGTTCGATACCCGGGACACGCGCTGCATGTTTCTTGCGTTGGTTCCCGTCAGCCCTAGCCAGGCGGGGAGGCAATCCAAACATCGGCCTAAAAGCCCATTGGTTTGCCGCAACCAAGGGGTTTCTCACTTCCCACTGCGTGGGATGATGAGTTATTTTATTTCATTTTTTCAACATCTTAACCATTACCAACTCTGCGAGGTGGATAGACATGAACGCATTTTTTTCGGAGTTCAAGTATTGAAGACAGTACTATGCCCTTATTAGTGCCGTCGCGTGTTGACTCTTTAGCGGGACTCGAACCGCCATCTAGCCTCTCGCCCTCAGACGCCAACGCTCTAGCCCACTCATCCAACACGCTGTCATTCTGAGTCGGTTTAACGTCGAAAAATCCACCTACCAGGAGGCCATGACGGCGCCTCTTACAGAGGACTTCGTTGCGTAGTATTTAATGCCCTTGGTCCAACTCGCTGGTGAGAGGGTTCGAACTGCCGTCACCTCGACCTCCGCCGCAAGTAGCGACGTTCTAACCCACTCGGCTGTCGATCATCCACGTTATCTGTAATTTGTATAAACTTAAATTTGTCAATTTGTTAAAAAAAACGCGTGCAACACAGCTGATAAGATTTTCCTTATATGCTACTTGACGTGCACTGGTGGCGTCATCAAAAACATGATAGTCTTGCATCCTCCTCCTAGTCGCAGGTTCGAGTCCCGCACGCCTCCCCTATTCCCAACAGTAACTCATTGTTACCTGCACCAACAGTTCCCCAAAGCGCTATAGTACAAAGCTGAAGACATCAACCTCAGTTACTCAGCGCCTACTGGTGTGTGCTCCTCACCTTTTAGCTTTAAGAAGGAAACCGGTAAAAACTGGTTTACCGACAGAGTGGTTAACGAACAGAATAGACTTGGTAACCATGCAGTGAGCGCGAATATAATTGGTTGTTTTAAGATATTAGATAGACGGGGATGGCTGGTTACTAAGGGACATGGATCTGGTTAGTATAGGCCTTATGGTCTCTCGTAGTCTCCTCCATTCTTATGTTCTGTTCCTTCCTCACCTTGGCACCCTCCTCCTCCTCCTCCTCTCCTCACTGATGTTCCTCCCCAGAGGACTTGTTGCTCGAGACTTGGATGCCAAAGAGATCGCCTCCATCCATTTCTGTACCACCTAGGCAAAGGCGCCTCCACATTTGTTGTGATCTCCAAGATGAAGGCCACATGGTCTTCCTGTTCCATTCCTATAATCTTCCATTAAAGGAGCACGTCTCTATTGTCTATCAAAATAAAATCCATGTGAGGACGGAGTATTTATTGATAAAACGTTTGGCTTGTTGCAGCTTTATCGAGTGTATTGCAAATTCCATACATCTCTATTGTGTTTATAAGAATCCATGAAAAAAGGTTTAAAATGTTGTTCATGTGTTCAACATAGTGAAATTGAGGGAGATGAACATCAGTCTGAGGACCACCTCAGTCAGTTCAAGTCTCCCTTGAAGAATAACCTCAGACCTTTAATTGCACTGAATCAGCCGTCTTTCGCAAGAATAAAATGCATGAGTCACCGTGTTCAAGGTATCGAAGGAAGAAAAGCGTATCCCACAGGTTTTCAGTGAGATTTTTCCCAAGTTCGATTTAAACTTTTAAACGAAGTGTGGGAAGTTGACTCTTTTTTTCCAAGGTTGAAAGTTGGCAAGCGTGTGCGGAAGATTAAATTGATACAAGCAACGTTGGCCCTACAGCGATCTAGAGAGGAAATGGAGCTTTGTCGTGGGGGAGGGAAGGATCAAGTTAGCACAAAGGCGGAACTGTCCCTGAGGGAACGAGGAACGTAAACCGAGGTGCGTCTAACAACGGAACGTCCTCGACTTACGTCAGATACCGAGAACTAGGTATTGGTGAACGAAGGACTACTTTTCCAAGTACAAGTATCATTGTAGATACTCAAACACAGGGTCCTGGAGTAGGAGTTACGAGGAGCATACCAAGACGTTAACAAAGGTAATGACTCCATTGGAGTGGATCTTTAGCAAAAAAAAAATAATAATAATAAATAAATAAATAAATAAATAAATAAAAAAAAAAAACATGGGAAAATATCGGAATGGGAAATTTTTCCAAGCAATCCAGTAAGATCATGACTGAGAAAGTGAATGCCTTCCTCTTACCTATAGATGACATGAAATCTTACCTATATATAGCACAGGCTCTTTGAGATAGGGAAGTTGAGGACGCAACCATTGTGATACAATAGTATTAGGTTTCGAATTGGCTTATTCCCCTAATCCTCTCAGAAGGTTGCCTTGTAGTTTTTTTTTCGTTTTTATTCTCTATTTTTACTTCTCTCTGAAATATGTGGTAAGAGTTGGAGCTTTATCAAAAAGTTGATCACGAAATGGACACAGGTGGCAGGTTACGAATAGTAAAAAGAAAATAGACTAAAAATAGAGGTGATGTGTAGAGGCCATGCAAACGGACACACCCCTCTTCTCCTTCTGGCTTCCTCCAACCATTTTGATTCTGTCCTTCGGCACTCCTCTCCCTTCTTCGTGAGCTATTGTTGACAACACTCCTTCGGAAGTAATCTCCCTTTACCCTTTTCCTTCCTCACTCTCCACTCTCCCTTTCCCACTCTCTTCACTCCGTCGCTTCCTTTCTGCTTTCACTTCTGAATGTGATTGTCTATTCACTTTATGAGACGCTGTTCTCTCTCTCTCTCTCTTTCTCCAACCTTCGTTACACTTCTTCGCCTTTCTTTCTCTCTCCCTCGCTTACTCTTCACCTTCACAGCCCATTTCTTCCTCCAGAAGCTACTTTGCATGTCATCATCGGTGCTGATCCTTCCTAAGAACGAGCTATTTCTCCTCCTCCTCCTCCTCTACCTAAGTGTCCACCATCCCCAACCCTTCCCCCTCTCCGGTTCTACTGTACACCTACTCTATTGGCTTGTCTGTCTGTATGTATGTATGAATCTACATATGAAGTGTACGTACGTACGTATGTGTGTATGAAATGTATGTATGTGTATGCATGTATTTATGTATTTAGTGTACATATATGTATGTATGCATGCATATATGGTTGTAGTGTATACCTATATAAATGCATGTATACATGTATGTGTGTACATTTGTATGTAGTGTATGCATATTTGTATATATGCATCTCAATTTTTTCTCTTTAAATGCCTTTGTAAATAAATGTTTCTTTCATTTTTCCATGCAGTGTCTCCATTTATATTACATTTTTATACATTTCACATCAGGAAAAAAAGGTCCTTTAGAGTTCTATTGGCGGCTCAATGTTCGGATTTACTTTGCTGAATAGCAGAGGCGTGGTCGTGGATGAGACCAGTGCGCGGGCGTCTGGAGGAAAGCGTTTGGGATGTCATCGATAGAAAAAAAAAATGGATACGGAAAGATGCGACTTGGGACAATTCGAGCGTATTTCCCCTTTTTCAAAAAAAAAAAAAAAAAAAAAAAAAAAAAAAAAATCGCATCGAGTAGGGAGGGGAGAGTGGAAATTCATGGGTCGTAAAGTATTTCAGGAGATTTATCTCAAGCCCTTTCCTGATGTTTCTTTGGAGATCCTGAATTCATTACATGCTTTTGTTGCAGACACAACACCAATGGGCCCCTGCCCACTGCATAGTGATTCACCATGGTCTTGGATCACGTGTTGGACTCGTGATCGTCAGCTATTTACCTCCCGAAAGAGAGCTCAGAGCTCATATATGACCGATCTATGGGTAATGTTGTGACCTTACATGAACACACACACACCCCAACCCCCCCGTTCACGAGTTGGAGTAACGACTTGCAGCGCAGCGATACTGAAATTATTTCAGCCCTAGGCGGGATTGAAACCCGGACCTCCGTGGTGGCGGCCGGGAACTCTACCACTGCGCCATCAAGTAAAGGTTTTCAAGTGTTGATGTGTACAATAGAGTTCAGTTAACCAGGACAAAGTTATGGTCATTTTCTGAGTGTTCAGAGGACTTTGGTTAGGTTGGGTTGGAATTGGTTGGGTTAGGTTAGGTTTGGTTGTACTGGGCTAGGCAATGTTTGTTTAGGTTAGGTTGAATTAAATTATGTTAGGTTGTATTGGAATAGGTAATGTTTATTTAGATTAAGTTAGGTTGGGTTGGGTTGGGTTGGGTTGGGTTGGGCTAAGGTGGTTTAGGTAATGTTAGGCTGGATTAGGATATGTTTGTTTGTTAGGTTAGGTTGGGTTGGGTTGGGTTATATTTGTTTTGGTTACATTAAGTTAGGTTAAGTTAGCTTGGATTGGTTTGGGTAGGGACATATATTACAAAATATTTACTGTTGGGATTTTAAGTTAAATTAAGTTATTAGGTTAAGTAATGCTAGCCTGGGTTGGTTTGGGTTGGGATATATATTAAGAAATATTGATTGTTGGGATTTTCAAAATACCGATGACGATACTGATCAAAGATGGCGTTCTTTTATGGCGAAATCGTCATCTCATTTAGCGAGATCGCTGGCTCGTTTGGCGAAATCGCTGGCTCGTTCCACTTGGAACAGATCCAAACATGTCACTTACATAACAACCAAATTTAGAGCCAATGATCATTGTTATACGATTCTATCGTACTATTCTTTCTATTTCTATTCTATTTGTTTTGATTTATTTAATTTCATTTTGTCTTATTTTATTTCATCTCATTTTATTCTAATCCATTTGACTTGTTTCATTTCATATGGTTTTGTTTTACGTCATTTCGAGTTAGTTTATTTTTATATTAGTTCATCATCTTGTTCTTTTATTTTTATTTAATTTTTATTCATTTATTTTATTTTATTTCATTCATTTTGTTTTTATTTTATTTTAATATTCGCGAGGGTGAAAATATGAGGCGGCAAGAAAACACGGAAGAAATGCATCATGCGTCAGCGTGGAAATATTTCAACCAGCACACGTCCAGAAAATGAAATTACCAAAAACAGCAGAGAAAGTAAATTTGATATTCTTTACAAAATTTCGTGTATTTATATGCCATCTTAAACGTACCGCTGGAAACAAATACTTATTATTTTTACATTATATATATATATATATATATATATATATATATATATATATATATATATATATGTATATATATATATATATATATATATATATACCCGGTACACACACACACACACACACATATATATATATATATATATATATATATATATATATATATTACAAAGGATTACAAAGGCGGAGCATGCCGACAGGAGACCTTTTGATCCATATCTAGGTCGGATGCAAAAAAAAAAAAAAAAAAAATCATATTAATAATAAATTAAAACTATAATAATGTAAAAATAACAAATAAAATACATAAATAAATGCATAGGTATAGTTGAATAACAAACAAAAAGGTAAATAGTAAATGATTATAAATTGACATATAACTAATAATAAATGAAAATCAGACAGACAAATTATAACAAAACAAAAACAAATAATATAAGATAAATTATAATCATTACAGCATCTTACTTAGGTATTTATCTAAATGATTCTTAAAGCTTCGAACTGAACTACATTGCACTACCTGTGCAGGAAGTTTATTCCATTCATTAACTACACGGTTGGCAAAGTTGTTTCTACCTACTTCCAAGTTGAATCTATTTCCGGACAGTTTGAGACCATTGTTTCTTGTCTGATTCTCATTCAATGTGAAAATTTGGTCACTTTTGATGTTGTCAATTCCCTTTAAAATCTTAAAGACCTGTATCAAGTCACTTCTGAGTCTACGCTTTTTTAGGGAAAACAGATTCATGTGCTTTCTCAGAGGCTGAAATACACTGCTTGGATGATTTGAGGTCGTTACTGATAATTACGCCGAGATCTTTTTCACTATCCACTTTTGTTAACGAATTTCCAAATAACTTGTAATCGTACTTACTGTTATTTTTACCTATGTGCATTACCTTGCATTTACTTGTGTTAAATTTCATTAGCCACTTTTCAGACCATTGCTGTAATTGATCTAAATCTTCTTGAATATCTAATTGGTTTGAGTGATCATTTGCCACTCCGCACAGTTTTGTATCATCAGCAAATTTGGAAACAGTAGATTTTAGTCCATGGTCTATATCATTTATATATACTATGAAAAGAAGTGGCCCAAGAACGGAACCCTGAGGAACTCCACTTGCAACACTTTTCCATCCAGAAGTTTTTCCATTTAAAACAACTCTCTGTTTTCGACCTTTCAACCAATTACTAGTCCAACCTAATAGGCTACCACTTATTCCATGCAAAGCTAATTTAGTAAGTAGTCTTTCGTGTGGGACGGTATCAAAAGCTTTTGCAAAGTCTAGATATATTAAATCTATATTGTTTCTTTTGTCATAATTCGAGATAACTGTGTTGTATATATATGCGTGTACTTAGGCAGGAGGTTCTCCCTCTGGCAAGAAATGTTGTATATGATAGCATGATGACAACTCACAATTTTCTTGTTAACTTGTTCCATAATGCGAACAAGGCGACGTATTTCAAGAGACAACCTATGTAGAAGATCAGCAAAGGACATTTCAACACTGAAGCAGGATAGTCAAACTAGTAGGTATTTCGGTACCAACGCTTCGAAGTTACACAACTTCATTTTCAAGGCAGAATTAATACATACAATAGTTAATGCGTAAATATACAGAAATAGTGTTACATAGAATGAGCTAAGGAAAGGTCACAAACAAACAAATAATATGAAATAAGCACGAACCTAGGAGAGGTCGACAAAAGGACAAAACAGCCCAGCAATGACAAGTGATCACCCACGCCATGGGGTGGTCAATTGGTCACCGCGCCGTGGGGTGGAAGAGTAGACATTAACATGGAAATGTGCGATCTTGGCTTTAGAAGAAGGGAGAATTTGGAGATCTTAAAGCTGCTTATTCATTGACCACTCCATGGCGTAGGTGATCATGTGTCATTGTTGGGGGGTTTTGTCCATTTGTCGACCTCTCCTAGGTTCGTGCTTATTTCATATTATTTGTTTGTTTGGGACCTTTCCTTAGCTCATTCTATGTAAAACTATTTCTGTATATTTACGCATTAACTATTGTATGTATCAATTCTGCCTTGAAAATGAAGTTGTGTAACTTCGAAACATTGGTACCGAAATATCTACTAGTTTGACTCTCCTGCCTCAGTGTTGAAATGTCCTTTGCTGATCTTCTACATAGATACGTCGACTTGTTCGCAGTATTGAACAAGTTAACAATAAAATTGTGAGTTGTCATTATCACTTCCTCCTCTCATCCTGCTTTACAAATTCTATAACTCTACTTCTTCGGTGGTACATTCTCCCTAGGGATAGAAACGCTGGTTATGTGTGGTAAGGTACCTTCTCCCATCTTCATAAAACTAATCACTCCCAGGCGGTCGAGACTCCCTCCATCCCCCCACCACTAAACCCTCATCCCCCAACTTTCAATCGTCTTTCTCCAAACCATAGATCATTCAACCCCCCCACCCCCACCCTCCGAAAGTTTATGAGAAAGAGAGAGAAATTTTCTGGAGAAAAAGAAAGATAAGTTGTATGATCCACGGAAGGAATCCTCTCTCTCTCTCTCTCTCTCTCTCTCTCTCTCTCTCTCTCTCTCTCTTTTCCCCTTGGTCTTCATTGCTAGTTCTTCCACATTTTATTACACATGTCTTCGGTTCTATTCATTTCCCACATTAGTTTTCCTAGAAAATACTTCCTCGAATATCTCGTATTCATTTCAAGGTATTGATCGCATTCTCGAAACACATTCACTATTTCAAATTTACACTTTTGGCCTCTTCCTTCACTCCCTCCTCCCCCTCCCCTCCTCTCCTCTCTCCTCGTCTCCACTTCTCTTTCTTCTCGTTCCCTTTCATCCCATCACTCCTTTCTCCACCTGTTCTTCCACCTTCCACTCTCCTTCCCTTACCCCCAACTTCTCTCCACTCCCTTCCCTTACCTTTTTCCTCCTATGTCTTCCTCCTCCTCCTCCTCCTCCCTCCTCCATCTTCGTCTTCCCTGCTCCTTCTTCTTTTTTTATCCTTCCCCCTCCTCTTCCTCTTCCCTCCCCCTCCTCCCCCCTGTGACACGTCGCTCACGAAGGATGACGGGTGCAGCAACACAAAAGCCCCCCTAAGTCCCCCACGATTACCACGGGGGGGAGGGTGACCGGGAGAGGGGGAGGAGAGATGGGGAGGGGAGCGGGGGGAGGGGGGGAAGGTGAAAGGAGGCAGCCAGGTCGGCGGCAGTTGCCTGCCAGGCCAGGTCTGGCCGAAGGGACGAAGGACAGAGGGTGAAAAAGAGAAAATCAAGAAGAACAGACGAAAGGGAACAGGAGAGGGAGGAGTGGATGAAAGCAGAGGAGGGAGGGAAGAAGGGAGGAGGAAAGAAAGGAGAGGATGAATGGAAGGAAGGAAGGAAGGAAGGAAGGAGAACGGAAAGAGTAAAAAAGAAGGAAAGAAGAAATGAACGAAAGAAGGAAGGAAAAACAGAGAGAGGGACGAAAGAAGGAAAGAGTGGAGGAAAATAGGGAAGAAGAGAGGGAGGGAGGGAGGAAAGAAAGGAAAGGGTGGAGGGAGAGAAGAAATGGGGGAGAGAGGAAGGGAGGGAGGAGGGGAAGGAGAGAGGAAGACAGGGAGGAGGAGAGGGAGGTAGGGAGGGAAGGGAGTGGGGAAGGGAGACAGGGAGGGAGAGAGGGAGGGAGGAGGGGAGGTAAGGAGGTGGGGAGGGAGGGAGGAGGGAAGGGAGGGAGGGAAGGGAGACAGGGAGGGAGGGAGAGAGGAAGGAAGGGAGGGAGGTAGGGAGGAGGGGAGGGAGGGAGGAGGGAAGAGAGGAAAAGAGGAAGGGAGGAAAAGAGGGAGGGAGGAGGGGATGAAGAGAGGAAGAAAGGGAGGAGGAGGAGAGGAAGGGAGGGAGGGAAGGGAGAGAGGAAGGGAGGGAGGGAGGGTAGGGAGAGAGGAAGGATGGAGGGAAAGGAGGGAAGGCAAGCGTGGAGACAAAGTGGAGGAGAAAGGCAGAACGAAGGGAGGGAGGCAGCCAGCCAGCCAACCAGCCCAAGGTTTGCAAATGACGTGAGCACTGATCCGATTGAGAGACGAGTTTTCCAGACTCTCACACATTACGCTTTCCATGGCTGGCGCCAGACGATTTTATTCACACGGTGACGTCGCTGTAACAAGATATGCGAGCTACAAAAGTGCTCTTCATGAATGAATATCTAGGGTTGAAATTTCCTCTCCCAGAAACTCGTCATCATCCATTGGGGTCATAATACAACCCCCCCCCAGGGAGCGCGTTACTCCACTCACAAGCCGTCGCCAGTCACCATGTGGGTCTCTCCGAAGGGGGCAAGCTTCCATGCACCCACCCTTCCTTCTTTCCCACTACAAACAACTCTCGACAGCTTCGATGTCCTCCACCGTGGGTTGTCTCTGTTGGGTTGTAAACCCAATATCTAGCCTGAGACAAGACCCAAGTACCCTAAGGTCCCTCTCTGAGACCCTCTTGGTTCCTGATAGCCAGGGACAAGAAAGCTACAAATCCCTGGGTCGTCTGGTGGTTTTAGGGCAGCCACCAAACGATCTAAGACACAAGTAGGGCATGGACTATCTCTCTCACCCTTTACGTAGTCCCGAAGGGTCCTTTTTCTATTCCTGCGACTGCCGCCAGGCGATTTTAATCATCTCCTTGGCACCCCACCTCAGCAGTGGAGTTAAGGGCAGGGACTGGTTCACCAACAGACTGGTTAACGAATGGAATAGATTTGGTGACCATGTAATAAGCGCTGAAACAATTGATTGTTTTAAAAGAAGATAAAATGACTACGGATAGGGATGACAGATAGTAAGGGACATGGAAGTACCTAGTGTAGGCCATGCAGTCACCTCCATTGTTATGTTAATAGATATGACAGTGTAATAGAGGCTTATCATAGTGTGTGGATTAGGGTGATGGGAAAGAGGGTGGATGAGGGAAGGAAGAGGTGGACTACTGAGTGTAATAGCCAGCAGTGTACAGTACAGGTGGCTTGGCTAGAGTGGTTTAGAGCATTCCACAATCTAGGTCAACTACAGCGGATTTTGCGTGAATCTAAAGAGGATAGGTCACCAGGATGACAGACAAACAAGCAGGCAGGCAGGGTTGGAGGGGGGAGGAGGGAGAGGGGGAGGGGGAGGGGGGAGGGTCCCTCGCCGGGAAACAGTTTGACCCACCGCCTGGCCCTGGACCAGTGAGGCTACAAATAACGCTTTTCCTCCTCATGCCTTTTCTCCTGGTCCTCCTCCTCCTCCTCTTCCTCCTGCTCCTCCTTCTTCTTCTCCTACTCCTCCTTCTCCTTTCCCTCCTCCTCCTTCTCTTCTCCCTCCTCCTCCTTCTCTTCTCCCTCCTTTTCCTCTCCCTCCTCTTCCTTCTCCTCTCCTTCCTCCTACTTCTCGTCTCCCTCCTCTTCCTTCTCCTCTCCCTCCTCTTCCTTCTCCTCTCCTTCCTCCTACTTCTCCTCTCCCTCCTCTTCCTTCTCCTCTCCCTCCTCTTCCTTCTCCTCTCCCTCCTCTTCCTTCTCCTCTCCCTCCTCTTCCTTCTCCTCTCCCTCCTCTTCCTTCTCCTCTCCCTCCTCCTCCCAACTTTCCTTCTCCCCCTTTTTTTTTCATTCCATGTCCCCCTTCCTCTCTGTCTCCTTTTCCTGCTCTTCGTCCTTCTACTTTTCATCCACCTCTTCATCTTCCTTCCCCTTTTCTCCTCCCTCCTCTTCTTTCCCGCCCTCTTGATCTCTCTCTTCTTCCTCAACTCCTCCTCTATCTTCCACTTTGCCTCCTCCTCCTCCTCCTCTTTGTTCTCTTATTCCTCCTCCATTTCTTCATTGTCCTCCTTCTGCCCTCCCCCTTCCTCTTCCTCCAGCTTTTCATCTTCTTATTTCACCTCCTTTACACCTCTTTCTTCCCCTTTCTCTTCCTTCTCTTTTCTATTTTCCTTCCTTCTTACCTCTACTTCCCTTTCATCTCTTCTTCTCTTCTCTTCCTCCTCCTCCTCATTTTCATCTGTTGCATTGCATTGCATTGTAGTGTATTGTATTGCATTGTGTGCTAGTGTAGGAAAATTAGATCAGCTACGCATTCAGAAATACGAGTTTATTTAATCGCAGGTCAGACGAAAGGGAAAAGATCAGGACTTACGCACTAAATTACGTTGTCGTTTCGGTGTGTTTACATTTGTGTAAGAACGGAGATGTAATTAATACAAAGTGTTTGAAAACTTATGTTAAAAACATATAGAAAAACTAAACCAAATGTCTACTTGTCCAATCCACCACCCAACACCTCTTCCTCCTCTCCCAGGGCATAGTATTGTCCACCGTCCACTTCAAAGTCGTGTTCAATTCTCCCTCCCCTTCCACCCCTTTCTCCCTCCTACCCCTCTCCCACCACCTCCACCTCCACTCCTCGATCGTACTCCACTGTTCCAAATCGTTTCGTCCATCGAGTTGGTGATTTTAACGAAAAATCGGACCAGGAGAAGTTCCGACAATTTGGCGGACGCGAGCCGGTCCCAGAGGCCTTGGGACCTCCGCCACCCCCACCCACTCTCACGCACCCGCCGCCTACAACCTCCTCTCTCTCCCCACCACACTCCCTTCTAACACCGGTCATCACAAAGATGCCACTGTCATCATCCACCCTTTCATTTTCTCTCCGTCTGCCTGTCCCTCTCTGTCTCTCTCTATCTATACATACACACGCACGCACACACACAAACACACACACACACACACATACACACACACACGCACATAATGTGTTCGCAAGTTCGTGCGTGTGGACATTCGTGTATGAAAGACAGAGAAAGAGAGAGCGAGCGACGCCCAGTCGCCAGCAAAAGTAAGTCGGAGGAAGAGGAGAAGAAGAACCAGAAGAAATAGAAGAAGAAAACAGAAGAGCAGAAACAGAAGAAGAAAAAGAAAAGCAGAAGAAAAAGATACCACTGGTCTCCCTCCTCCTCCTTTTCTTCTTCTTCTTCCTCCTACTCTTCCCTTTCCTCCACCTCTTCTTGCTCTTCCTCTTGCTCTTCCTTCTCCTCCTCATCCTCTTTTTCTTCTCCCTCTTCCTCCTCTCTAACTTGACCTAATTTCGTGAATTCTTTGGAACCACTGTGGCGCCAATTTCCCCTTTTATTTTCCTTTTGGTCGTCCAAGACAAATGTTGCGTAGCACTGCGCAAGAGTCTTCCTTGGTTCTTGCTTACTTGTTTCTATTTCTTGTATTCGATACGTCCAACACACACATATATACATTCTATATATATATATATAAATATATATATATATATATATATATATATATATATATATATATATATATATATATATATATATATATATATTTTAAGGAGGAAGAGACACGGGTCTAGGGCTGAGTTTATTCCTGACTGGTTTCGCTTACAGCCTATATATATAAATATAAATATATATATAAATATATATATATATATATATATATATATATATTTATATAAAAATAAATATATATATTTATATATATAAATTTTTATATATATCTTTATATATATATATATATATATATATATATATATATAGATATATATATGCATATATATATACATGCATATATTCTTCGTGGTGGCGCAATAGGAAGCTGGTTTGAGCCCGGCAGACACTTCTCTCCGGTTCCCAGCAGTGGACCCCCCAAAAAATCCCCCCAAAATCCCCAAAGGGCAAAGGCAACGACTTCGGTCGCAACTACTCAGCGCCTCCTGGCGTAGGCTCCTCATTGACCACTTTGTTTATGGGCCTTCCCTCATCTGAAGAAGGGAAGATCTTTGGCGGCGGGGGGGAGGTCACAGCTCGGGTATGGCTTTGACCTGCTGGGTCTGTGGGAGTGATACTTCACTCCCCCCCCCAAAAATATATACATCCCATCACCTCCCTCTCCCCCTCCCTAATGCACTCATCATTTTTTGTGTTAAAAAAAAAAATCCCATCACCTCCCTCTCCCCCTCCCTAATGTACTCAGCATTTTTTGTTTAAAAAAAAAAAAGAAAAAAAAAAAAAAAATCCCATCACCACCCCCCTCCCTAATGTACTCATTATTTTTTGTGTTCTCAAAAAATAAATAAATAAATAAATAAATAAATAAAATAAATAAAAAAATTAAAAAATACCTTTTACCTGACTCCCTCACTACCTTTCTAATCCCTCGTTACATCCCAATCTCCATGTAGGACTACAATCCTCCCACTCTGCTCCACAACCTCCACTCCTACTCCACCCCGACGCCAAGCCCCGTTCTCTTCCACCAGCTCCACCGCGTCTTCAACCACCTCACCCAACTTCTTCCAGTCCCCATCATTTCTGTTTACATTTTACAAAGAAACAATTGGTCTCATCAATGTCAACAAAAGAAGCCCCGAAATTCCTTGTTTATGGAGGAGTTTTCATTCTCTCTCTCTCTCTCTCTCTCTCTCTCTCTCTCTCTCTCATTCAGACCACTCTGTATTCTCCTGTTCTCTTTGCTTATCTTTGCTTGCCTCTATTCTCTTCGTTTCTCTTCGCGTGTTACTCTTCTCATCGCCGTTCTTCGCTCTACCGTCAGAAAATTTAAAGAATTCAAATCACTTATTCGGAGCCTTGTGGTACTCCTGTCTTCTAAGGCCTCCATGATTACCAACTACCCAATTATTAAAAACATTTTACCTATTATCATTCCCACGAATCATCATATCTGTTTCTTGTCAATGACTCCATTGTCATTAAAAAAAAAAAAAAAAAAAAAAACGGTGATGACTACATCATTAGTCATCAGCATTTAACCATTCTATTCAATTTCGCCTCCTAACATCCAAGTAATGGTCTTGCCTCGACAAAAAAATAATTTATTACAATCTATTTAACTAACGATCAGTCTATACACTTTATCTTTTTGCTTATTTATTTATCTATTCATTTATTCATCAATTTATCTCCTTGTTTATTTACTTATTTACTTATTCTACCATTGTCATTATCTCCACTTCTTTCGGTCGTTCACCTCTTCCTTTTTATTGAGTTCTTTCCTCATCTCCAATTCCTTCTGCTCACTATATCCAATCACACATGCTTAGTGTGTAGTTGTCGCGCGTTTTGTTGTCATGGAATGTCATCAAACATGAGATACTGTAATCGTACATTAATTATCACAATCAGAGATAAGTATAATCACATTATCTGAATAACATAGATAAATATAGATTTAATATATCTAGACTTTGCAAAAGCTTTTGATACTGTCCCACACGAAAGACTACTTACTAAATTAGCTTCACACGGAATAAGTGGTTGCCTATTAAGTTGGACTAGTAATTGGTTGAATGATCGAAAACAGAGAGTTATTCTAAATGGAAAAACTTCTGAATGGAAGAATGTTACAAGTGGAGTTCCTCAGGGTTCCGTTCTTAGGCCAATTCTATTCATAGTATATATAAATGATATAGACCATGGACTAAAATCTACTGTTTCCAAATTTGCTAATGATACAAAACCGTGCGGAGTGGCAAATGATCACTTAAACCAATTAGATATTCAAGAAGATTTAGATAAATTACAGCAATGGTCTGAAAAGTGGCTAATGAAATTTAACATAAGTAAATGCAAGGTAATGCACATAGGTAAAAATAACAGTAGGTACGATTACAAGTTATTTGGAAATTCGGTAACAAATG
>NC_134795.1:49694215-49706715 GCF_046742065.1 Oratosquilla oratoria
TGTGTCTCTTCGAATTAATCCAATGTTGACTTGACCCTTATTCTTCCGGACATCAAAACTGACCCGTCATTTGCATCAGGACAACGCAAACAAGTCTTCCGTTGTTTTAGGATTAATCTTTGTTTACATAAATAATTACATAATTCATAAGAGACCTACAGCACTTAGGAATGCATTTGAAACTCAACAAACAATATGTAGACTTAATAACAATGTAGTGAGCTCCGAAACAAGACTTGGTAACAATGTAGTCAGTACTGAAACAACTGAGTCTTTTTAAAAGAAGATTAGATAATTTTATGGATAGGGGTGAAAAATGATAATGGTCATGGAACTGCCTAGTATAGGCCTTATGGTCTCTTGCAGTCTCCTCCATTCTTATGTTCTTATATCCTTATTCTCTCTCCATTCTCCAACATAGTGGTTAACGAATGGGATAGATTTAGTAGCCATGTAGTGAATGTGGAAACAATTGGTTGTTTTAGGAGAAGATTAGATCACCTTATTGGATAAGAACGACAGGTGACAAGGGTCACAGAACTGCCTGGTGTGCCTTATGGTCTCTTGCAGCCTCCTTCAATCTTATGCTTCTCAGTCCCTATATATATAATCGTATATCCACATGGATAGAAATACTGATAAATTACATTCCATAACAATAATAACGCGTTTGAACATTTCAAGAACAATAGGTATATTGCACAGTGCAGTTGAACACCGACCTTGTGTTCATCACAGCAAGCAGCAGAGAGAGAGAGAGAGAGAGAGAGATAAAGAGGGAGAGGGAAGGGGGCTTTTAAAGATGAACAAGCTTAATGTTCATTGTAATTTCCTACATTTCGTTGAACAACTGTTCTACAAGGCCGTGTTAACATAGGAGTAGAAAAGACTGCAGGAGACCATAAGACTTACACTAGGTAGTTCCATGTCCTTTAACCACACGTCATCCCCATCCATAAACTTATGTAACCTTCTCTTAAGACAGCCGATAGTTTCAGTGCTCACTAAGTCTATCTATTACATTGTTTTCTTGTTCAGAGTTCAACCTTTCCATGATAGTGTTCATCAAAGGAGGCATAACACGAGTATTTTAAAGATGAACAAGCTTCATGTTCATCATAACTTGCTACATTCCTCTGAACAAGTGTTCTACAAGGCCATGTTCACACCCAACCGCCTTGTTCTCTTGTTCACTGTTCAACCTTTCGATGGTAGAGTGAACAAGTTTTGTTCATCTAAGGAACATGTTGATCGAGCCACGTGTTCTTGCCGCGTTCACTATTACCTAAGTTCTGGTGGCGTCATCGGAAGCGTTCTGGTCTCATGGGGCTCTCACGGAGTCTCATGGATCCTAATGGTGGCTTCACGGGGCTCTCACGGAGATATCACGGGGATCTCACGTTGATCTCACGGGGTTCTCACGGAGTCTCATGGATCCTAACGGTGGCTTCACGGAGATATCACGGGGTTCACAAGGGGCTCTCACGTGGATCTCACGGGGTTCTTACGGGGGCTCTCACGTGGATCTCACGGGGTTCTTACGGGGGCTCTCACGGGGTTCTCACGGCGATCTCACGGGGCCGCATTCACGCGAACTTTGTTACCAAAGTTACGGCAGAACTGTTTTTGAGTCTCAGGGTCTTTCCTCAACAGTGACCGCCATTTATCCCGGCTGTCCGATCGCCATGTTTATCATGGTCGGGGTGGGGCAGGGATGGGCAGATCATTTTATTTTATTTTATTTTATTTTATTTTATTTTATTTTTATCGAAAACGAATTACACACATATTCACAGAGAGAAAATTTAATTTGCTTTGGATATAACAGGTCCATTGGGAAAATGATGATAATAAAAGAAAAAGAAATAACAAATACAAAAAATAATATTTATTCTCTTGGCGTTCCTTCTATTTCTTGCAGTAATTCCCACGACCAGGTCTTTACGCCGCGAGGCCTTTAAGGGTTATCACACTGGGCTTCCACGGGTTTCGCCAGCGCCGACGGTTGAGAGTTCGTTTGAGTGAAAACGACTTCGGTTACAATATTTTAATTTTTTCCCAGTCTCCAAATATCAAATTATAATTATCTTTCCGTCATTAATATAGCAAAGCTGAATAATAAAGTAAGAGATTGTAAACCTACACGAATATTAGACAAACTGTTGAAGTGTTCTTAGAGAAGTCTAGATTTCTGTAAACGAAGTCATATTCTAGTTATTCAAATGAAGGTTGGAGGTAATGATGTCGGAGGAAAAAGAGCCCAGTGTGATAGCCCTCTTCACGGGAGAAGATTGCTTGAGTTAGTGCCTGAAGGATGTCAAGGATTTCTTGATCCTGTGACGAATTGCGTGTCGCGACGAGCCTCCTTCCCTCCCTCCCACTCCCTCCACCACTTTAGAAGCCGTCACCCTTAATGAAGCCACCGCAGAGGCCTAGCCCAGCCGCCAAAGTATAATTTAATAAAGATAAAAGAAAATAGATAACTAAATTAATGAATAAATGAATAGATGAATAAAGTGATAAATAAATCAACAAATAAATAGATATATGAGGAAATACGTAAATGAATATGAATAGATGAATAAATGGATAGATAAACATATAAGTAAATGAATGAATGAATGAATAAATAAATAGATATATAAATAAAGCTAATAAATAAATCATGAAACCTGCAGTTCTGTTCGTATCGAGGATACAACGAAAGACAAGGAAAGACTAAATATATATATATATATATATATATATATATATATATATATATATATATATATGTGTGTGTATGTATGTATGTATATGAAATAAAAAATAATTAAAAATAATAATGATAATAATAGTAATACAAATGAAAGAAATCTAAAACCACGAAATAAAAAGTGTAGTTAGATCAAGCAGGCAAAACCCCTTCTGGGTTTCGGAGGCCCCCCCACCCCGCCTCCTTCTCCCCTCCTGGGAGGCGGGAGAGTTCCCAAACACCCCCAGACTTCTATTCCATGGGTTGGGATTCACCATTTCCCCAGAAGTATCTGGCAACGGGGGAAGAAAGGTACCCACACTTCCCCCCAAACCTCTCTACCACTGAGGCACGGATCGTATACACTCTTCAGGTGGAGGGGGAGGGGGAGGGAGGGGGACTGGGGGTGGGGGAGCTTAAGTACTGAGAGGGCAGACAGATAAACAAACTCCCCGTAGGGGAAGATATAGAGACAGACGAACAGGCAGACAGGCAGCCATATTGACAGACGGAAAGACAGATTGATAGATAGGTTGGCAGACATGCAGACGAAGACATGACAGAAAGACAGGTGTATTGATCTACAGACAGATAGACAGGTAGGCATATTGGGAAACAAGTAACAGGCGGCCATGCAGACAAAGACATGTTGACAAACAGGCACACACATGTATTGAGCGACAGACATGCAGGTAACAAATGATGTAGACACACACACAGGCAGGGAACACACTTAGCAACTATGTAGTGAGCGCTGAAACTATTGGTTGCTTTAAGAAAAGATTAGACAATTTTATGGATGGAGATGTCAGGTGGCGATGGACATGGAACTGCATAGTGTAGGCCTCATGGTCTCTTGCAGTCTCTTTCATTCTTATGTTATGTTCTTAGGAGATATGATAGGCAACAGACCAACATGCACGCATTCATGCAAACAGGCAGATATATATAAACAGACAGACATAGAGGTAAACAAGCAGACAGACTTGCATGATAGACATCATATGGGTAGATCAACATGCAAGCAAGCGAGTAAGTAGGCAGACATATAAACAAGAATAGAGGCAGACATGTAAACAGGCAGAAAAGCAGACACGTAAGCAGAAATTGAGGCATACAAACAGGCAGGCAGAGGTCGCATTCAAGTGTCACATTAAGTTGTCCGTCGTGTCGTTTAACAAGTCTCTCAGTTAACGGCTGAAACGGCTCCAGGCAGCAGCAGCAGCAGCGCTGTGTGCCGGGTCTTGTGTGTGTAATGTCGAGTTAGCTACGGTCCACGGAGCCGCCTTGTTTGTTTACTTGTTAGGTCGCTGTCATTTACACTTCCTTCACACATGGACGCACACACATACAGGAATTTGAGAGAGAAAGAGAGGGGGAGGGAGAGAGAGAGAGAGAGAGAGAGAAATAGAAAGATGGAGAGAAGGAGAGAGGGAGACAGAGGAAGGCATACATATACAGTAGCCATATTCACTACAGAAGTTAATTAATATAGTATTCCAAAGGGGGTTATGTGACTTTGAATAGAATACACTGGCGGTAAATAGAATAGAAACATTAATAGGTGTCACTCAGTCTCGACAGGCATAAAGGTCCTACTGTTAAAGAGGTTATCACACTGAGCTGTTTTTCTTCCAATCTCCGATTAATCGGCGGTACCGCCCACATCCATCACTTTCTCCCGCCGTAAAATCACTATGGCAGACTATTTTGTTCTCTCAACAACTTATATAGAATGTCATTTCATTTTAATTTTCCTCCAGCATATAATCAGATTCCTTCCCGAAAGCCGCGGGCTGCAAATCTACTCCAATTGTCGAAGGAAAAATAGCCTAGTGTGATAACGCATTTCTAAAAACTTTCGGTTGTACTGACAAAAATGCTTTTTGTAATTAGAAAGTCGTGTTTTTTTTTATCATTTTACTGGTTATGGTGCGGTTTAACATCATGAACTCCCTTTATCAGGAGGCTAAGATGGTTCCCTTTACTACGGATTTTGTAGCGTTGAATCTAATCAACCATACCCTTGGTCCAACTTGCTAGCAGCAGGGTTCGAACTGCCGTTACCTCGTCCACCGCCGCGAGTAGCGACGCTCTAACTCGCTCAGCCAACGAACAACTAATTCATTGGCCATGCTTTTGAAAATTATCGGTAATTCTTTAATAGGAAGGCTAGTAAACTAAATCACTTTAACTAGAAAACGAAGAAAAAGGTGAATGAAATTTTTTGAAATGTGGCCCAAACTTTGTTCCTTTTTTTTTTTTTTTTTTTATTCTTTGTAGGTGGAGGGGGGGGGAGTCTGAATTATGAAGCATACAATCTTCAATCACACTTTTTTCTTTTCTTTTTCGAATTTGTAATGCATCGTCCATCAGACACTGTCGTTGTCCCCTCCCCCTCCTCGCCCTCAAGTTTCTCTCCTCGATTCATGGATACTCAATATTGTACCACTCTATCTTCGTCTCTCCTCTTTTCTCTCTCTTTCTCTCTCTCTCACTCTCTCTCTCACACACACACACACTCTCTTTCATTCACTCTTATTATTCTCCTTCCCTCTCATATCCTTTCTTTCTTTTTAGTTGGAGTTGTTACCATCGTGTCTTTTTTCTTCTCAGGCCCGCTGAGGGTGAGGGAGGGAGAGAGAGAGAGAGAGAGAGAGAGAGAGAGAGAGAGAGAGAGAGAGAGAGAGAGAGAGAGAGAGAGAGGGAGAGAGAGAGAATACATGAATATATTTTCCCACTTGCTCAGACTCGAGATGAAAATAAGAGTGGAGGGATCAACAGAATCCTTATCGTCGGATTTAGACCGGATTTATGAAGCAGAAAATTGGTAAATGGAATCAGATATTCATAAATGCGTGCGTGCGTGCGTGCGCTTGTGTGTGTGTGTGTGTGTGTGTGTGTGTGTGTGTGTGTGTGTGTGTGTGTGTGTGTGTGTGTGTGTGTGTGTGTGTGTGTGTGTGTGTGCGCGCGCGCCTATGCGTCTGAAGGCGTAGCTACTTTTAATATGAGTATTATCTATTCGTTCATCTATCTATTTATTTATTCATTCAATTATTCAGTCAAGTATGATCAACTCCCGTGGCCCTAGGTGAAATAAAAACAGATGATGAAGAAGACAAAGACGAAGAAGAAGAAGGACAATAACAACAACAACAACAACAACTTTGCGAAGGCTTTGATACCGTCCCGCACGAAATACTACTTGCTAAGTTAGCTTCACACGGAATTAGTGGTAGCCTATTAAGCTGGGCTAGTAATTGGTTAAACGATCGTAAACAGACAGTTGTTCTAAATGGCAGAATTTCTAGATGGAAAAAGGTTACGAGTGGAGTTCCTCAGGGTTCCGTTCTTGGGCCACTTCTATTCATAGTATTTATAAATGCTACGTAGACCACGGACTGAAATCTATTGTCTCCAAATTTGCTGATAATATAAAACTGTGCGGAATGGCAAACGATCATTTAAATCAATTAAGATATTCAAGAAGATTTAGATAAAGTACAGCAATGGTCTGAAAAGTGGCTAATGAAATTTAACACAAGTAAATGTGAGGCTATGCATATAGATAAAAATAACAATAAGTACGGTTACAAGTTATCTGGAAATTCATGAACAAAGGTGGATAGTGAAAAGGATCTCGGCGTAATTGTCAGTAATGATCTTAAATCATCTAAGCAGTGTATTTCAGCCTCAGAGAGAGCAAATAAAATTCTAGGACTGATTATATGATCTTTTGATTTTACAAGTCCATCTGTCATTAACAAGCTATATATATCGTTAGTTCATCCACATTTGGAATATGCTGTATCCTTATAGTCACCGAATCTCATTAAAGACATTGACAGATTGGAAAAAGTACAACGGTAAGCCACAAAATTTATTCCAATTATCAGAAATAAGTCATATGAAAATCGACTAAAATATATGAATCTATTTTCGATAAAAAAAAAAAACGTAGACTCAGGGGTGATTTGATACAGGTCTTTAAGACTCTAAAGGGAATTGGCAACATGAAAATTGACGAAATTTTCACAATGAATGCAAATCAGACAAGAAATAATTATCTCAAACTGTCAGGAAGAAGATTTAATCTGGAAGAGGGTAGAAACAACTTCGTCAACCGTGTAGTAAATTAATAGAATAAACTTGCTGCAGAGGCAGTGCAATATAGTACAGTTCGAAGTTTTGAGATTCATTTTGATAAACACCTAAGCAAGATGCTGTAATGCCTGTCATTAATTTGATTTGATTTATTCATTTATCCAATATTATTGATCTGTTTACTTATGAAAGATTATTTTATTTATCTGTTTGTTTAATATCTATAATTATCTGTTTCTTTATTTACTTATCTATTTATTTATTCATTCATTCATTATTAGTATTTTCATCGCATCCTAGTTATGGACCAAAAGGTCCCCTGTCGGCATGCTCTTTCTTTGTAATCCTTTGTAAAGAAGACGAAAAAACAAAAGAAAAGAAGACGAAGAAAAAGAAGAAAAGATTGGAATGAGGAAAACAGAAATGTCCCCAACCTCCCCAAGTCCAAAAGATGAAAAATATAAGAACATAAGAACAAAAGAATGAAGGAGACTATAAGAAGCCATAAGGCCTACAATAGGCAGTTCCATGTCCATTACCACCTGTCATCCCCATCCATAAAGTTGTCTAACCGTTCCTTAAAGCAACTGATAGTTTCAGCGCTCATTACATGGTTACTGAGTCTATTCCATTCGTTGATAAACCTATTAGTAATATAGTTCTTGCCTATTTCCTTCTTAAATTTAAATTTGTCCAGTTTAAATCCATTACTACGAGTCATGCTCTGTTGTCTTAATAATGTGACCTTGTTTGCATCACCCTTGTTAAAGCTTTTGATCCATTTAAACACCTCTATTAGATCACCCTACACTCTGCGTCTTTCCAGAGAGTGTAAGTTAAGGTGCCTAAGCCTCTCTTCGTAAGGTAAATTTCTGAGCCCATGTATCATTTTGGTCATTCTCCTCTGTACTGATTCTAGTGAATTGATGTCTATTCTAAAAGACGGAGACCAAAACTGTACCACATAGTCAAGGATGGGTCTAACTAATGCTAGATAGAGTTTGATAATTAACTCTGCACTTCTATTCGTAACCGTCCTGACAATGAATCCTAATGCTCCGTTAGCTTTATTCCTGGCGCTAATGCACTGTTTCCTGGATTTAAGGTCAGGACTCGCTAGAACTCCCAAGTTTCTTTCGCACTCAGTTTTCTCTAAAAACGTGTTATCTAAGCTGTATCTATTTTCGGGGTTGTGTAGCCGTACGTTTAACACGTACTTTGAGATATTGAAGTTCATTTGTCATTTCACCGACCATGTGAACAATTTGTTAAGTTCCTCCTGCAGAATCTCGGCGTAGTCTCCAGACCTAATTAGGCGTCCTATTTTAGTGTCACCAGCAAACATACTAATATCACTCTTAATCCCATTGTCCAAGTCGTTTATGTACATAATGAACAATAAGGGACCCAAAACCGAGCCCTGGGGAACTCCATTAGAAACACTTCCCCACCTGAATTTTACACCATTTATGATGACCCGCTGTTTACTGTCACTGACCCGAGCTCTAATCCATTCTAACATTTTTCTTCCTATGTCGTGGGGTTTGATTTTATTTAGTAGTCCATGGTGGGGCACCTTGTCGAACGCTTTGCTAAAGTCAATGTAAATAACATCGTAACTATCATTGTTATCTGACGCCTAATGTACTTTAGTGTAAAAAGATAGAAGATTAGTCACACATGACTTTCCCACGAATCAAATTATGTCTCTCGATGTGTTCTCCGATTCTATTGACTATTATTGATGCACGCATTTACCTATAACTGATGTCAAATTGTAGTTGCATATAGACGATTTATCTCCCTTTTTGAAAACAGAAACAACGTTTGCCTGTCCCCTAGTAATATGCACAAAACCAATATTTACCGACTTATCAAACATTTCTGTTAACTGGTCGCAGATTTCAAATTTACACTCTTTAAGCACTCTCGGAAAAAGTTCGTCTGGACCCGGGGATTTTGTAGCTTTAAGTTTTTTAATCTGCTTGACTACTTCTACCTTACTAATGCTAATATTAGATAGTATACTTTCTTCAACCCCAATGAAAATCGGATTGCAATCAAGTACCTTATCTAACCTCTCTATAGTTGTTAAACGCCTCACTCTTTTTTCCTCGGATCGGACTCTATCATAACATTTTTGTAATTCTGAATTGGGCCTATCATCTCTTTACTTTTTGTTGATGAAAGAAGCCCTTTGGGTTGGTTCTCGCTTGTCTGGCAACCTGAATTTCATGGTTACCTTTTGCTGTGCGCGTATTCTTTTTAACCAGTCTTGCCATATCGTTATATTTGGACCTAAGGTGTGTTTCCTCATTTTTTATTCATACGTAAAGTCTTCTTTTCATTTCAGTCTCATAATTCAGCCTGTGGATCATCCATTTGAGTACTATTCTTTCGTGTTGACTTGAGGTGAATAAAATAATTTTGTGCATTTAGAATCAAATCTGTTAGATGAAGACGATTTGGTAATGGGTCAGAACGGGGCACAATGGTGGAGGAAATGTGACGAAGAAAAGATGTGGAGGGAAAGGGGTAAGGGAAGGAAAGCCATGATTTGCTCAAACAAAATATTGGTTAGTTTACAGCCAGCGAGGGAGATCAACTAGATGAAGGGAGATGGATGAGAAAGGAGGGGAGAGGGAGAGGGGGGGAGTCTGTACTGGGGGTGGAAGGGAAAAACGACGTCAGCAAGATTTGATGTTTTTTCGAGTTGTGTATGGTGGATGCTGACCGCCGAATTTAATTGCACAAGGAAAAGAAAAGAGGAAGGAATGGAGGAAGGAAGAAAGGGAGGAAGGGAGGGAGGATGGGAGGGAGGAAGATTGGAATGAATGAAGTCAGGAAGGCAGGGAAGAATAAAGAAGAAATACAGGAAGGTGGAAAACTAAGAAGGAAGGATGGGGGGGGGGGAGGAAGGTAAACAAAGATGACGTCTGATGACGTTATGTCGCCAAGACTGAGGAACATTTGTTTGAAGCTACAATTGCACCAAAACAAAAAATATGTAGATGTATAGGAGAAAACAGAACATAATGGTATTTCTATTTGTTTTGTTTTATTCATTTAAATTACTAAGGGGAAATAGAAAGGGGAGTCGATGGAAAGAGAGAAGGGAAAGAGAGAGAGGGGGGAAGGAAAATGAGCGAGACAGAGGGAGGGAGGGAGGGAGGGCATGGTCGTCAGCACCACCAATGATCTTTTCCCCTTTATAAGGGGGATAGCTAAGTCAAAACATGCCTGGAATTCTCACAGAAGAAAAGTGAAAAAATAATAACAATAACAAGAAAATACATAACAATAATAAAATAAAATAAAACAGAATAAAATCTTACATTCTTCTCGTTTCGCGACCACTACCGGACACGTATAGGTACACATCGGCGGCATTCTTATTCCCCTTCCCCTCTACAAAGAGAGATATATATATCTAAAGAAGGAGCAAATTAGATGCGTAATGGTAGGCAGGAGGCTTGGAAAGAGGCTCTTAGAGGTTTGAGAAGCAAGGGAGGGAAGGAAGGGAGGTAGTGGAGGAGGAGGAGGAGGGGGGGCAGACCCAATTACGGCGGCAAGAGGAGTATTCCATGGAGGTAATGGGCCTTGAAGAAAAGGGGACAAAACCGGAGTAGTCGGAGCAAAACACACATGTTAGGTATTGTCTTTCGACCATATTACAAAGGCCAACAAGACACCAAACCGGATATCTAAATATAGAACCGGGGACACGAACACCATTCTTACCTTCAAGTAATTATTATTTGTATTACCATTATTAGTGTTAGGATTTAAGCCATATTGAAATCTACTGTATGTAAAACATTTGTATGTCATAATAAATTTTAGCATGTAGTATACTTATGAATATTTAAATGTAATTATGTAATATATTCCTTTTGTTTAAAATTTATATTGTTAAGATATCATTGGGATTAGAACGCTTGTAGGAGAGAGGCCAAACGCAGAGTATGGGATCCAATATATTTAACGTTTCGCCCAGCAGGGCTTCTTCAGAAATAACACAATTGAGAAACATCTTACTCCTTATATAGACCAAGCTTGCGGGGAGAAACAAACACAAAAATGGTGTACACACAATTTGCGTAAATTGCTTGGTACTTGGTTATTAAAATTACTATGGTTTATTTATTGCAAAAAAATCCACTGTTCTGATTTATATTATCAATGAGGGATATAAACGCAGATTCAAAACATCTACGTTTCATAGTATGGTTTTCATATTTAATCATCTTAGAATTATTCCAGTCAGCATTGTGGCCTGTATCGAATCTATGTCTAACAACGGCTAAACGTTAAATATATTGGATACCATACTCTGCGTTTGGCCTCTCTCCTACAGTGCTGTTGCAGTCGTTGCTATTTTACTCATTAGAACGCTTGCATCAGCGACTGTTTCTTATGAACCAAGGACGATAGCACAATGGTATCGTCCTTGCCTCGTAAGCAGTTGCACATACGGTTTGAATCCCTGTGGTGGAGCATTATCATTAAGATAGGGTAGCATAAGGAAACTAGTTCTCACGCGTTCCTATAAGGGTCGCTATTAGAGCGTCAGTCTAAGTTAGAACGTTGTCGGTTTGACAATGCACCGTGTTAAGTGAAAGTTAACATAAAGATTGTGATACGGTTTTTGTTGGCCTTTAATATACTACTCGAAAAGATCAGCACACACACACACACACACACACATACACACACACACACACATATATATATATATATATATATATATATATATATATATATATATATATATATATGTGTGTGTGTGTGTGTGTGAAAAAATTCGCTAGTGACAGCAACATTATTCTGTTCATTTCTATGACAGTCCCATGAAGGATTCGAACCCACTTCTTTCGGGCTCCCGTATCCTGCATACGACTGTCATAAAAATTAAGCGAAAGACCTGTAGATCAGATGTGGGAAATATTTCAAAATACGCTCACTAAGATGATTCATACTTACATTCCATTTAAGGACAGACGTCCCCCAAATCAGGCTCGCCCAAAGTGGCTCGACAAAGAAACTGAAAAAAGTATTGCTAAAAAGAGACAGGCTTATAAGAAATCTAAGTGCTCGGGTGCATCCAATGACTATGAAAGTTATGTATCAATACAAAGAGATTTAAAAAAGATAATAAAAAAGAAAAGAAAACGACAATACGAAATGAACATCGCTGATAAATCCAAAGAGAATCCAAAAGAATTCTATAGTTACATTAGAGATAAAAAGGTTGTTAGGAATCACATTGGTCCACTATTATCTGCTGACAGTCAACTTGAATATTCAAATGAAGGAATGTGTAATATTTTAAAGAATTATTTTAGCTCAGTATTCGTAAACGAAACACCTCAAAGTGAGCTCCAAACTGAAACCTGTGAAAAGTCTAGGGTAAACTTACTCAGCACGGTAAATATAACAAAAGAGAAAATTAAAAAGTGTATAGAGAAACTCAGTTAATAAAACACCAGGGCCTGACGGTTGGCATCCAAGAATCTTAAAGGAAATGAAAAATGAGATTGTTGTTCTATTAGAAAGTATTTTCAAGACATCCATCATATCCGGAGATGTCCCAAGAGAATGGAAGCTAGCTAACGTTACTCCCATATTCAAAAAAGGTGACAAAAAGAAACCAAATAACTAT
>NC_134795.1:49711715-49721715 GCF_046742065.1 Oratosquilla oratoria
GTTGTTATGTTTTTATGTAAAATTGTTATGGTGGGGGGGTGTCGAACGTTTATTTTTAACACAATGTCGGTTTTTATCACAAGCGAAACGTTTGCCAAGCTAAAAAAAAAATGGAACGTTCAAGTTCAGGAAATTAAGACTTTTTTCCATCTGAAAGTTTGTTAATGGTTGAAAGGCGTTAGTAATGAATTTTGAAATTGTCTCATAATTACACTGTGAGAAGGATCACTCGATTTCCTACTTTATTGGCAACCGTAGTTATTTATTGAAGACCAAATACAAAACAAAACAAAACAAAAATAAATAATTAAATAAATAAATTAAATTAAATATAAAAATTAAAATATGAATAAAACAAATCAAAGATGAATAAAAGATTAAAAAACTATAAAAAAAATGTACATACAAACTCGTAAACACACAAACCATCAATCACACACAACTCCTTACCCAAAAGAGCTGGAATTCCGGCTCTCAATGCGGTTATGCTTTTCGGCCCTAGGTAGGGACTTGAACTCAGACCACTAAGTTAACAGTCCAGCGCGGTACCACTATACCAGAAACCGCCTATGCTCCACATGTTACTTCATAGACATTTCATATATGTACAAGTCATACATATGCATACTTACATATTTCAGCATGAAGCTCAGACATTTCCCCCCTTTCGGTCGCAGCAAATATACCATAATTTGTGGACCCTGGTTCCTAGCACATTATGTACTTAAATTAGTTCCAAAATTAACACAAACTGTATATTGTCAGTGGATCTCTGTATCGTTGTTAACTCAATAAACCTATTATTAACATTATTATGATAATTATTTTAATTATTATTATTACTATTATCATCATTATCATTATTACTATTACCATTAATATCATTATCTTTTATCATCATCATCGTTATCATTATTGTCTGGTGTATCATCGTAGTGAAAGTATGAAGATCAAGTAACCCATATATTCCAAGACAGACCTCGAGATTTGGTCCTCCGGACAACATTTTTGCATGTGACGAACCATTTAACCAAACACACACACACACTCACACTCATTCAGTGACGCAGTGGTTAGAGTTCCCGGCTACCACTACGGCGGTACGGGTTCAAATCCCACCCAGGACTGATATAATTTCAGTATCGCTGCGCTTCGGGTCGTTACTCAACTCTCATGGGCGGATAGTTGGGTGTGTTTGTGTGCGTGTCAGGTCACAACATTACCCATAGATCGGTCATATATGAGCTCTGAGCTCTCTTCCGGGAGGGAGATAGCTGTTGATCACAAGTCCAACACGTGATCCAAGACCATGTTGAATCACACACACAAGCACGCACTTATACGTCTCCTTCCGCTTTCAACGGCACATCTCTCCAGAAATGCCTAAAGAGTTAGTAACTCGTGGTAATTACAATCTGGAAAGGGAGGTCCCTGGAGGGAGGGAGGGGGGGCAATAGGGAGTGAGGGAACACTGAGGCACTCGGAGGCAGTGCCACGTCGGGAGAAGACGTTCGAAGTGTTTGTAGACCCTCGAGTGTGAATAGAAATCAAGAATACCTTCGTTTCGAAAATTTGAGATCGTGGAACTGGAACACTCCAGGAAGGTGTTTTTTCTTCGGCAATGAACGAAAATCTTTCAGCTCAAGAGTCTTCCAACTCAAGAGCTTCCAGCTCAAGAGTCTTAAGATCGTGGAGCGGGAATAATTTAGAAAGGTGTTTGCTTTTCGCCAAGAACGCGCACCTTCCGGCTGAAGAGAGCCCTCCAATTCAAGAGAGTCTTCAAGCTCAAGAGAGCCTTCCAGCTCAAGGGCCATCCAGCACAAGAGTCCTGTTCGAGGGTCTTCCAACTCAAGAAAGCCATCTAGCCCAAGAGAGCCTTCCAACTCAAGAGAGTTTTCAAGTTCAGGAAAGTCATCAAGCACAAAAGAGCCTTCCAGCTTAAGAGAACCTTCCAGCTCAAGAGAGCCTTCCAGCTCAAGAGAGCCTTTCAGCTCAAGAAAGCCTTCCAGCTCAAGAGAGTCTGCCAGCTCAAGTCTTCCAGCTCAAGAAAGCCTTCCAGCTGAAGAGTCTTCCAGCTCAAGAGAGTCTGCCAGCTTAAGTCTTTCAGCTCAAGAGAGCCTTCCAGCTGAAGAGTCTTCCAGCTCAAGAGAGCCTTCCAGCTGAAGAGTCTTCCAGTTCAAGAGAGCTCTCCAGCTGCTGGAGTTCCCCGATTAAAAAAAGAAAAAAAAAGAAAAAAAAAAGACTAAAAAGTAAACGTGGGAAAGGAAATTACGGTTGCCTGAGGAAGAGGTGAGAAAATGGAGCTTATCTGAAGAAGAAAAGAGGAATTTTCTTGTTGGTTGGTCTTTGGGAGCATAAAGAAAGGGGAACTGAATGGGGTCATGTCGGTCCAAGAGTGAAGAAGAAGGGAAGGGAGGGTGGATGTGTGGATGAGGTTGGATGTGTGGATGAGGTTGGATGCGTGGATGAGGGGACAGGGATGAGTTGTAAGGCGAGGAGCAGTGAGAGATACAAAGAGACAGAAAGACAAGCAGACAGTGAGACAGACATAGAGGCGGACAAAAAGATAGGTTAATTCAGATACACATGCAGACCCACACCCATACAGAGATTCTCTCCTGAACTTGCTGAAGGCTTCAGATAAGCTTCAACACTTTCAGACTCTCATGAGGTTCCACCGAGATTAATAAAATCGCCTGGCGACAGACAGAACAAACACATAATACATCTTTGGTGTTAGGGTCTCCCAAAAGCTCAAGCACATCTTTATCTTCATAACAACATAAGAATGGAGGAGACTGCAAAAGACCATATGGTCCACACCAGGCAGTTCCATACCCGTTTTGTATTTTTATTTTATCTGCCGTCTTGCGATTTTATTCATCCTGGGGGGGGGGAGATAGATTCGAAAGTATTCCCTCCTTCATGCATGGGAGAGGGGGGGGTAACCGGCGTAGAGCATTGGTTAACTTTCCAGCTTCAGAACGCGGAAAGTCCTGGTTCAATCCCCGGTAAGGAAAGCACTTTCATGGCTTTCCAACCCCTCTCTCTCCACAACAACGGACATCAGAGGTGCGGTATACCAGTGTTGAATGTATGTGCCTGCCAGCACCTAGTCAGTATAATCGAACTGGTTACATTGACTTCAGGCTTCATTCACTACCACAGACATTCCAACACATTAACGACAACTTTACATGCAGGACTTCCCACCATACCTACCACCTTACCAAGCCGGATGAAGCCGCTGCGTAGAGGTGCAGAGGCCGTATCGTCCCTCAGAGGGGATAGGCCGGTCCTGCAGTAGACCATTAAAGTTGAACCACACACGTACACATAGACGGGGGTTGCCTTATTACAGTTTGTTCTGACTAATATCAGACTTTTTTTTTTTTTTTTTTTTTTTTTTTTTTCTTTTTTTTTTTTCTTTTTTTTTTTTTAGTAATGTATTCTGCTATTACCAAACTGGTGATGTAATGTGTATATTCTGTTTTAGTATTCTAAGCGCATTCAGCTAAGAGGAAGGTGCTGGTGAGGAGTCTACGCCAGGAGGCGTGTAGCCGTCACCTTTGCCCTGTTATGCATTTTGGGGACTGTTAGGGCAGGTAACTAACGGTCAACTGTTGGGAATCGGAGTAAAGTGCGGGATTCGAACCCACAACAAGTAAATACGAGACAAGCACGCTTCCAACTACGCCACGCAGGTACGAGGCCTGATAAAAAAAAAAAAAAAAAAAAAAACATACTATTGGGACTTGTATAACCTTTTTTCTCAATCCTAACCCCATCTTCGCTTCACTGTATCCATCTGTTCCTCTTTCAGAACGGTTTTGGAACTCGACCGCTTTGGCAGTTCAACAGAGGGTCCGATGAAGACGAATGAGGTAAGTCTAAGATTACCAAATTTGTCTGGAATGCATTTATTTCCCATCTAAAGAAACATCATGAGAGTTCAGAGCCTTTATTAACACTCCACACAGACAACTGCTTCCTCTTTTTAAACTTTTCCAGGTTCTAATGATCTCCCCCCGGGTGATCTTCCTACTTATTCTCAGATACTTGTACTACGACTAAGGACCTGATGATGTTCTAACCAAGGTAAAACGAATACTATAAGGTACGTTAACGGGAGGGTGAGTGACAAGAAAACCTCTCCACTGCGCAGGTAGATGATGACGTCAACGGAAATATCGAGACCAGGGTTCCGCGGGTCGAGAGCTGTCAGTCACTCACACACCAGTGTGTGGAGCGAAGCTCCATCTTCTGATTAAAGGGGTAGCTAAGGCAGACAAATAACATGTAAAAATGCTAACAGTTTGTATAGTGCAGAAGTGCAATGCCGTTAGACTGAAAGGTGATAAAAATATACATTTCTTTTCACTACCCAAAGATAAAGAACTTAGAAAAAAAAATGGATTGAATTATGTGGCACACACAATACTCGGTCATCTGGATATGTATGCAGCCGTCATTTTGAAAATAACTATTTATTAGCAACATTTCCTGAAATTTTCATTCAATTGCATATAAACAGACTACAGAATCCGGTTAAAACATAACTGAGCTTGGTGGAGATAAAGGTCTACATATAAAATCCAAGCTTGAGGAGATATGGAAATCCACGCAAATCCAAAATGTAATACAATAAAAACCATATGATGCTTTTATGTGTCATTACTACTGGGTTTATATTCAGCTAGTTGGTGTGTATCAACAGTATATCTTCCTCATCTACCTGATAAACATATAAATTGACATGTCATCCAATCTAATAACTCGTCATATTAATATAATCCACCTAATGTGAAAGCATGGAAAACATTTTTATAACTTTTCTGGCGGTCATATCTCAGATACTGATAATTTGAGGATAAGAAAGTGATACTGAGTAATTTCAGTATTATGTGAACATCATAGTGTAATTCTAAAGTTTGCCATACATACAGGTGGTTTTCTTTAAAGTTTACATTTTCTTCCACCTCCCACTCTCTCCCCCTCTGAATTTCCTATGACGTCACGGTGGAGGTGCGCGGAGGGGGGGGGGTGCTCAACGTACCTTATAGTATTCGTTTTACCTTGGTTCTAACAATCGAAACGTCGTACTAATAAAGATTCCGTCCTCAAATGGTTTCTTTAGACAGACTCGCCAGTAACTCCCAATTAAGTATACATTTTTTCTTAACTGGACAAAGGGTTGTTAGAGAGAAAAAATAATCTACTAGTATATTTATTCTGACGAAATACACGCATCCACAGAAAGGAAAAATATAGAGTATTCAATTAAATCTGAAATTGGGGGAACGCCTATATGGCAACATTCGTGAGGAGGCACTTCACCAGGTGAAAGAAAATGAAGTGTACTTATGAAATCCAACAAGTCTCGGATGGAGTACTGACGTCTTCAATTTCATGCTGTCAATATTTTAGAGGGTTTTAGTGACACCCAAACGGGCCAGAGTCGCGTAGCATTATTTTGTTAATCGAGACTCGCCTCAAAATCAATTTTAGCCTCTTCGTTTTTTGCTGCCACCCTCATGAATATTGTATCCTTTACCTCCCCCCACGATGATCACATCTTTTTGGATAGAAGCGCTAGTTATAGCCAACAAGCTATTCGTTCTGAAAAGACAGACTGCCGGATCCGAGTCCGGAACTCACTGAGTACACAAAGAGCTCCATCTTCATTATCCCGGACCCAGACACACTGCGAGGACTCGTACAAATTTTTTTTTCTCATTATAGTGAACACTCGCCATTATAACTTAACGAGGGATTCTGTACTCTCTTCCTCTCTCTCTCTCTCTCTCTGTTTCTCTCTATGTCTCTCTTTCTGTCTCTCCCTCTTTCTTTCTGTCTCTTTCTCTCTCTGTCCCTTTCTCTCTCTCTCCCAGTTTCTATTCTCCTCCACTCTCCCTCTCTCTCTCTCTCTCTCTCTCTCTCTCTCTCTCTCTCTCTCTCTCTCTCTCTCTCTCTCTTTCACTGCTTCCATACTCATTAAATCCCGCCACAGTTCCCGCCTACCTTTCTGTAAGTAGTCATCTTTCACGCCACTATCTTGAGACCCCTCGAGCCCTGGAGAACCTCTTGGTGATGGTTTCCTCTCCTGAGTTCGGCGGAACGGAAAGAAGATAGCATTTCGAAAACTCCTCCGAGGAAGGAGGAGGCTCGAAGAAAGAAGACGAGGATGAGGTAACAAGTAACAAGGAGAAAAGAAAACTGAAGAAGCAGAAGGATGAGATGTAGATGGAATAAGAGAAGAATGAGGAAAAGAAAGATAACAAGTAAATAAAGGAGAAGGTGAAGAAGCAGAAATATGTACAAGAAATATGAAAGGAGACGAAGAATTGTAACACATAACAATGGAAAGGAGAAATTGGAGAACCTGAAGAATGAGATGTAGAAGGATCTAGGAGAAAAATAAGGAGAATGCTAAGCATACTGACAAGCAAAACAAAGAAATGGAGAAGAAATATGAGAAGAATGAAGAGAAGACGAAGAAAATGTGATAATTAACAATGGCAAGAAGAAGATGAAAAAGGAGAAGAATTAGACGTAGAAGGAATATGAGAAGAACGTAAGAAAATAAGAATGAAGGAGACTGCAAAAGACCATAAGGCTTACACAAAACAGTTCAGGAAGAAATGTAAGAATTGATAAGGGAAGGGAGAAAATGGAGAAGCAGAATAACGCTATGTAGAAAGAAGATGAGAACCAAAAGAAGAGGAAGAAGAATAAACGATGAAGAAATGTAAAAAATGAAGAAAGGAGAGATGAATAAAATGCAGTAGAAGGAAAATGAGACGAATAAAAGAAATAATAAAGCAAAGAAAGAAGTAGAAAGAGGAAGAAATGAGAAGGAAGTGTAGAAGCAAAATTGAGAATCAAAGGAAGAATATAAGGAGAAAAAGAGGCAAAGGCATAAGAAACAAGACTCAAAAGAAAAGAAAATGTAGAAAAAGAAAAAACAACGATAAAAATTGAGAAGAAAATGAAAATACGGATGATGAAAAATAAGGGGAAAAACGGAGAGGAACAAGAAGAAAGGGAAAAAGAGAAAAAAAAATAAACATAAAAATGAAACGAGGAAAATGGACCAGTATTGGACGGTGGAAGGGAGGGAGGAAAGGAGGGAAGAAAGAAGGGGGAAGGAAGGGAGGAAGGAAGGGAGGGAGGAGGGAAGGAAGGAAGGGAGGGATGTACGGAGAGAGGAAGAAAGGGAGGTAGGGAGGGAGGAAGGAAGGGGGAAGGGTGGGAGGAAGGGAGGGAGGAAGGAAGGGAGAGAGGAAGGAAGGTGGGAAGGGAGGGAGGAAGGAAGGGGGAAGGGTGGGAGGAAGGGAAGGAGGAAGGAAGGGAGAGAGGAAGGAAGGTGGGAAGGGAGGGAGGAAGGGAGGGGGGAAGGAAGGGGGAAGGGAGGGAGGAAGGAAAAGATGAAGAAAGAGAGAGAAGATGGAAGGGGGGAAGGAAGGGAGGAAGGGAGAGAGGGAGGGAGGAAGGGAGGAAGAAAGGGAGGGAGGAAGGTAGGGGGAAGGGAGGGAGGATGGGAGTGAGGAAGGAAGGGGGGAAGTGAGGGAGGGAGGGAGGAAGAAAGGGAGGTATGGAGGGAGGGAGGGAGGAAGGAAGGGGATGAAACTAAGTGGGAGAGTTGGGGTGGGGATGGGGGTGGTGGGGTGGTGACGGAGGTGGTGGGGTGGATCTCCCCGGGGAGGGGAGGGTGAAAAGGAGAGTTCCACGAAGCTGGTGGCCTGGTTGTTCAGGGCGCCCGGGGACGATGCGGACACCGTCGTCACCATCATGCAAACCACTTCAGTTCAAAGACGCCTAACATAAGAGACATAATCATAGTCAATGATGATGCAGGTTAGTTTAATGTCAACACAATGACGCATAAAGCTTGTTCTGCCTAACAACAACAACAACAACAACTACTACTACATCAACGACAACAGAAATAGCAACAACAATAAAACCAACAAAAACAGCAACAGCAATAACATCAGCATCAATAATTAAATCAACAACGACAACAAAGCCGACGATGACGATACCAACATCAACACGACCACCAACATCCATATCAATAACAACAACGACAACATCAATACCACCAGTCTTGCAGACGATAATAACGTAAGTCAAGAGACCGTGGTGATAAATTTCTTTTATCGGGCGATAAAAAGAATTTAACAGTGAAATGAAGAGTGTTTATGTAAAGAAAGAAATACGACCCATCGAGGTTCTTTTGTTTTGCCCCAAGAGAAGAGAAGAGAAGCAAATAGAAGATAAGATATCCTATGGAATGCTCGAGGACAAAGAAGATCATCGATGCGATTAAAAAAGTAAAATGAGCAAGAGCACAAGAAAGAGAAAAGAAGAAATAGAGAGAAAGAGAGCGAGAGAGAAAAAGAGAGATAGAGTGAGAGAGTGATAGCGATAGAGAGAGATAGAGAGAGAGAGAGAGAGAGAGAGAGAGAGAGAGAGAGAGAGAGAGAGAGAGAGAGAGAGAGAGAGAGAGGGGGGGGGGAGGGGGTAAAGACTTGAACGAGGTCAAAGAAGAAATGATACCAAGTCAACCAGAACCAAAGCCACGACGAAAAATAGATTCGCGCACGCACGCTCGCACGAACACACGTACACACACACTCTTGGTGGTAAATCCGCGACTAAGTTTGTTCTCACGCTAAATGAAAAAAATACAAGAATTACTCCGCCTTAAACTCCGAGCTAATGAGGGATACCATCAACCACCAGATTTTGAGCTCAAAACGAAGGGAATTGCGGGAAGGATATCCCTAACAGAGCACTAAAACGTAAAGTGCTAATATATGAAAACATAAATCTCTTTAACATTTTGGACGCTGCCTGCCTTATGAGGTACGTAGGCAGAAATACCTTTGTTGGATCTATTGGGATGTTTAGCAATAACTAGCTATTTTTGGTGAAAAGATGTCAGTGCATGGCTGAGGGTCAAGCGCTGCTGTTGTTATCGCCCGTAGTTCACCAGTGTTTCTATCCTTCATGAAAAACCAAGAGAAGTAAACTATCTTGACACATCATGTTAGCAGGTTTATAAGAAAAAAATAATAGAAACCCAGTCGGAATAAAAGGAAACTTAGAGGAAAGTATAACTTCTATATTTCGGCTAATAGCTATAGCCCTCTTCAGGAAAGTACAGATTACAAGAATTTGCAGAGACATAAGTACAATTGAGTTGTGTTGCGTGTTCCCCTTCCACTCACATCTCGATTGTACTTTTGTCTCTACAAATTCTTGTAATCTGTACTTTCCTGAAGAGGGCTATAGCTATTACCGAAATATAGAAGTTATGCTTTCTTCTAAGTTTCCTTTTATTCCGACTGTGGGTTCTTCGTGATTAATATATATATATATATATATATATATATATATATATATATTTTTGTCTATATATATATATATATATATGTATATATATGTATATATATATAATATATATATAAGTATATATATGTATATATATATATATATGTATGTATATATATATACATATTATATATATATATATATGCATGTATATATATATGCATATATATATATATATATATATATATGCATATATAGATATACATATATATATATATATATATACATATATATATATACATATATATATATATATACATATATATATATACATACATATATATATATATATATATATATATATATTCATGTGAATATTTTCAAGAAATCTTACTATAGGCTTGGCTTCTGTAGGTAAGGTCGCTATCGCTGGTCTTAAAGACATAATTCAAACTCAGGGAGAGGAAGAGTGGAGTATAGTGGGGCTTGACGTTTCGTACACTGTGTACATCTTCAAAAGCAATGGCAATGGTCGAAATACATGGTCTTATATACTAACATGAGGTGAGACTAGGAAGTAGATAGCTAACCAATAGGGAGGAGAGTAGTGGCTGGAACCAATGAGGAAGCTAGGCGGCCGTACGAGCGCCTTCCAATCAGG
>NC_134795.1:49726715-49729215 GCF_046742065.1 Oratosquilla oratoria
CGGGTTCGAATCCTGCCCAGGTCTGAAATAATTTCAATATCGCTGCGCTTTGAGTCGTTACTCCAACTCTCGTAGGCGGGGAATTGGGTGTGTGTGTGTGCGTGTAAGGTCACAGCATTACCCATAGATCGGTTATACGAGCTTTGAGCTCTTTTCCGGAAGGGAAATAGATGTCGATCACGAGTCCAGCAAGTGAACCAAAGACCAAGGTGAATACCAAGGTGAACACACACACACACACACACACACGAACCTGCCACATATTGCAACGAAACTGCGGAAGCGACTGATTGAAAATCGCACTGTGTCCAGCCAGTAAATAAATAAATAAAAATCAAACGTCATTTTCAGCTTGCAAATCACATTTGAATATGTAAGACTATTCATCCTGAATAACATTTCCATAGATAACGAAATCCAATGGCCATGGATTTCCCTTTGCATCAATTTTGCTAAATCACACGGTTGCGCTCTGGTGGCCTCATCGGAAGCCTGTTGGTCTCACATTCGCTTAGCTGAGGGTTCGAATCCCGCACTCCTCTCCAATTTCCAGCAGTGACTCTAGCTTGCCCCCCAAGAGTTCCTGAAGCGCATAATAGGGCAAATGTGACGGTTTCGGCCGCAGGGACTCAACGCCTCCTGACGTCATTGGGTCTTCATCTTTAACTACCGTTCCCTGCATAAAAAAAAATGTTTCCTTCAGAATTTTCATTTTTTATTCAATTGTTACTCGCTCTACGAGGTGGCTAAATATGACAGCCTTCTTGACGTTCACTAATGATGATGGTAATGTTAATTATGGGCTGAGGAATGGAGTAATAACAAGGGTATAGGAAGGGAGACGGGGAGATTGGAAGGGAGAAAGGGAAGGGTGGAGTGACCTGAACCAGCCAACTTTATTACTGTGCCACAGACAGGTTTGGAACAAGTTATGTACATCGTATTTGGGGTCGCAATACCACGATTTTGTTTTTGTTCTTCTTTTGTTTTACTTTTGTCTTTGGTTTTTACTTGTTCTCTGCCATCTTTTCCTCCTCCCTTTCCTCCTCCTCCTTTTCTGCCACCTCATTATCCTTCTCTTCCTCCTCCTACTTCCTTTCCTCCTCCTACCCCTTATCCTCCTCATAACTCGCCTCAAGGATCTCATCTTTAAGATCTTCCTTCTATATTCCTACCAGAAGAATCCTCTCAGATTAGTGATGGGCTCAGTGATCCACTCAACGAATTAACATTAGGCTTGGGTTGTGAAAATCTACGGTACTGAACCACCATATTTCACTGCTTCGATAAGTGCTTCCTTCCCTGGCCTGGTGACCGTCTCTGACATGACTTTGAGACCTCTAAGACCCACGTGACGTCTTGAGCAGAGTATCACCTTGGCTGCCCCTTCCATGAAACGATTGGTGCATATAGAGGCGCTGGTTACCAGTAATAAGGTACATAATGAATTCTTCCCCCTAACAGAATTACAAAATTCAGCACGTCATTGTTTATCAATACGATTTAAAAGAAAATAATTTCCAAAGTTTTGATTTTCAAATGTTCCAATTACGTTCGAACATCTTGAGTGTGTGTGTGTGTGCGTGCGCGCGCGCGTGTGTGTGTGTGTATTATATCCACTGTCACAGTATCACCCACAGATCGGGTCATATATATACAATTAAACTCTCATCCGAGACTACAATAGCTGTCGATCACATGGCTAGTACGTGATCCAAAACCATTGTAAACTGGGAAGAGAGAGAGAGGGAAGAGGGACTTGACATCTCTTTTATCCAATGTGCGACAGTAAAGTATACAGTAACTATACCACAGTGCATTTCCATAAATGCCCCCACAGCTTTATGGGATTGATCATTGAAAACTAATTACAAGAGCACCAGCTGCTCTCGACGCTTGTGTTAATGTTTGTATTTCACTCTAATAAAAGAGTATTTACAATATATGCCTATTACAGTGTGTGACGGATTCTGGTCGGAAATATATATATATATATATATATGTATATATATATATATGTAAATATATCTATATATATATATACACATATATATATATATGTAAATATATATATATACACATATATATATATATGTGTGTGTGTGTGTGTGTGTGTGTGTGTGTGTGTGTGTGTGTGTGTGTGTGTGTGTGTGTGTGTGTGTGTGTGTGTGTGTGTGTGTGTGTGTGTGCGCCCGCGCTTGTATCTTTAATTTGTTTCAGCATTAAAGCATACCTCGTTTAACTTAGGGACAATATTGATTATTACAACCAGATTATTTTTTAATAAAGAATAAAATTAAATAGATTAAAATAGAAAAAAACGCACAACAAAAATTTAAAGAATTAAATAAGTAAAATAAAATAAAGAAATAAAATGACAATGAAACAAAATTGAATTCAATAAACCAAAATAAAAGATAACAAAAAAGGTTGAAAATCACCCTTTCCGGGGAACGAGTCTTTTCATTTCTACGTGACTGCTCGCGCACACATACGTACA
>NC_134795.1:49734215-49741715 GCF_046742065.1 Oratosquilla oratoria
AAATAAATAAATGAATACATATAGATATGAAAATAGCTAAAAAAAAAATTGATCAATATTTCACAAAGACTTCGCCACACGTTGTCATCTTTTACGACACGCCCGGGAACACGACAGCGATATCCTTATTCTCCCTTCATAGGGTGCAACTGGTTAACCCGCTAATATATACATATATATATATATATATATATATATATATATATATATATATACATATACATGTATATATTTATATAATATATATATATATATATATATATATATATATGTATGTATACATTGTTTGCACTAGTTTCCGTAAACATATCAACTAAGCCTATGTTATTGAATATTTGGCCTACTTCGATACACAGTGATCCATTAAAAAGGAAAATATATCTTTATCATCATTTCATCAATCTATTAATTTATCTATTTTTCTTTGTTTATTTCTTTGTTTATTCATTACTTTATATATTTACTTATCTACCAATTCACTCGTCTATTTACTTATTCAGCTACTTATTTGTTTCCTATTTATTGTGTTTTTTTCTGTTACTTTATTAACTTATCTATCTACTCACTATTCGTTATTTGTATTTTCATGAGAGGGTTATTGACATAGGTCTGGAGCGGTTGACTGCAATTTTGCGCACTGTAATACCGAAAGAGTGGACGGCTAACGTGGATGAAAGACGGAGCAATAAATTTTCATTCAACATTATATCAAATCCGCAATCACCTTCATTCTAATAAATATATTAAATCGGCATTTTGAAACAGGATAAATAATCCAGCTTCCCTCGCAGCGGATCTGAAAATCCAATAAAGCGCAATGGACCGCAACGTTGCCGACATCCGTTTGTAACCCACATAGCTCCACATCTACGCACATGCATCGTTCCTTGGTGTTGTATTAATACAATCTCAATAAAACTATAATGATTTCAAAGGGACTATTATGCACAGAAATGTATTATATCTTCAATCAATCAATTAGCTATTTTGAGTTCACTGCCAAACAAAGGCCTCTTTCATATCATTCCATGATTCTCACAACTGTACCAACCTCTGTCACGTCACTCCTGCAAGTTTCTCTACCTCACCTCTCTATCTTCTGTCTGGTCTCCCGTTTCCAAGCTTCCAATTTAAAGGCGTCCAGTCAGTAGCACATTTGCTCCATCGCTCATCATTCGTTCTTGCTAACTTACTTGCTCAATTCCACTTCCTCTCTTTTACCACCTCTGCATTATCTTTCAGATATGGTAACAGGTACTAAACAACGGAAAATGTGCTTGTACAGGATGTCCCAACAGAATGTACTTACTCTTTAACGTAACGTTTGTCGTCAGTTTGAAAAAAAAAATCCTCTTTAGTCTAGTATAGTTCTCCCTACGTATTTGCAAAAGTTCAAACTAATGACCACCATGTTTCGGACACGGCTGATGACGCAGATCAATAAATTATACAACTATATGAAAAGTTTTTTTTTTTCTTTTTTTTTTTTTTAGTGGGCACCTTATAATATATTTTCGATATACGGGCTTGATAACATAACACAAGAATAAGAGAGAATCCAAGAGACCATAAGGCCTACACTAGGCATTTCCATGTCCATTACCCCCTGTAATCCCTATCCATAATTACTTCAGTGCTCACTACATATCTACTAAGTCTATTCTATTCGTTAACCAATCTGTTGTTAAACCAGTTCTTGCCTACTTCCCTCTTAAACATAATCATTCGACAAGAGCGATGTTTCTGTGCTTTCTTTGTGTTCCTCAGAAAACCCTTTGGACAAATTTACGCTTAAGAAGACCTAATCAAGTTCCTTTAAGAAATACACGTCCCTAGGCCCAGGGCCTTGTCCATGGTTACACAAGACTTTCAAAGCCATCAAAGGTCCACTGAGTGACACAACACCTATGACATGAAGCCCCCCGTCACACATTCAAGACTCTCGACAAAGATTGTGAATTTGAAAACCTTGAAGACGACTTCGCTGACAATATTCTACATTTCCCTGTGGATGATTAAAAAAAGGTGTCTAATATTCTTGTGGATTTAACTTCTCTTTGTTCGTCATTCAGCTTCTCAATATATGACGCAAAGGTGATATGACACTTGGAGATTCGAAAAATAAAAGATTGTAAACGAAGTCGTCTGTACTCAAACGAAGACAGTTGAGTCGCGGTGTGGGAGAACGTAAACAAACACACACCCAAAACTCTCTTCCTTTTTAGTTTTATTCAAATTTCCTCTCCTTCCGCTTGTGTCACGTTTTATAACAAATGTAAACAAGGGCACGTATCAATATTACATGCACTGATGTTTGTATAATGATAATAGACAAGAACTGGTTTGCCAATACAGTCGTTAATGAATGAAATAGACTTAGCAACCAAGTAGTGCTGAAACAATTGACTGTTTTAAGAGATGAGGTAACTTTATGGACGGGGATGAGAGGTGGTAAAGGACATTGAACTGACTAGTGTAGGCCTTATGGTCTCTAGCAGTCTCCTTCATTCTTATGCTCTTATATTCATATAACAGAAACAGGAGGTAATTTGAACGTAAATAGAACAAGTGCATCATAAGAAAAAATTACGCACCCCAACACCCTGATGTCCTTAATTCAGGTGCTCCTGGAATAAATTCTTTCTGGACGCTGAGAACCTACATTCACTGGAAGAACAAAAACTACTCTAAAATTCCAGAATCAAACAAACACTGGAAACATTGGACACTGTAAACCAAAATAACGCAAACATATGATATATAACATATAGATATTCATGAAAATGACGTTGTCTAATATCTCCTAACCTAATCTAACTTAACCTAACCCAACCATTAAAAAAGATAATAAAATAAAAATGTGTATGCGTGATACTGGAATAGACACAAATACTCGTATATATTTCTTTATTGTCATATGACTGTAATTCTGCTTACACATAACCACTTGTTAATGCAAGGGAACTTTGATATACAGACACATAACAGACATGAACACCAATGCAATTTTTTTTTATCCGTTCCTTTATTCTATTTATCTACTCATTCATTTTTTTTTATTCTTTAACCAGAATTATTTCTTATTCTATCTATTTATCTATATTCATATTTATATCTATATTTATCTTTTATTTACCTAATATTTATTCGCTTACATATTTACTCATATCATCCGATTTGTTATGGAACAAATGGTCTCCAGTCGGCTTTTATGCTTTGTCACTAGAACCCATTATCGACACAACAATAATAAATATATCTGAACATATCTATTATGGGCCATGTTTCAGTGTCCCCCAATAGTCTGCTGAAGAGGCATTATTGCCCCACCCCACCTCCGCGCGCGCACGCACACACACACACACACACACACACACACACACACACACACACACACATACACACACCGGCTACCCAGAATTAAATAGCCACCAATTAACCCTCCTGACTTTGACCAGACAGTTTTATTCAGTTGGGGGCACGCCTGAAATGAAGGAAATAAAGTCTTGAAAGTTTGTATCCTGTGTGTGTGTGTGTGTGTGTGTGTGTGTGTGTGTGTGTGTGTGTGTGTGTGTGTGTGTGTGTGTGTGTGTGTGTGTGTGTATGTGTGTATGTGTGTGTGTGTGTGTGTATGTGTGTGTGTGCGTGTGTGTGTGTGTGTGCGTGTGTGTGTGTGTGTGTGTGTGTGCGTGTGTGTGCGTGTGTGTGCGTGTGTGTGCGTATGTGTGTGTGTATGCGTGTGTGCGTGTGTGTGTGTGTGTGTGTGTGTGTGTGTGTGTGTGTGTGTGTGTGTGTGTGTGTGTGTGTGTGTGTGTGTGTGTGTGTATTGTCTATGCCAATATCACCGACACGACCTAAGCATAGCGGCTGGGTGTGCCAAGGCGTGTCATGGCGTGCCAAGGCCTTGTCGCTTGACACAGTTGCTCCACTTCTTCGATAAGTTCAAACACACTTGGACGGCGCGACCTTTGACCTTTTTCTCCTTGGGCTCCTCGGCCGGGTGATGCCGCGCTTGGTCCAACATTTCCCTCCGTTCTTCCTTTCTCTTTTCATTTCACGGTGGCCACACAGACGCCCATCTTTGTCCAACGTCTGTGCTATGTGAACGCCTTTGCTTGTATCACCTCCACTAGCTCCACTCGGGCCTGAACTAGCCTTATCCTGTGACAAACTTGCCCCTTTCTTTCTAGTCAAACATGAAAATAACACTGTAAGTCTTCATTGCTAGCCTCACTCGCGTCTCAGTTAACCTCATTCACGATCTGTTCTAGCTTCCCACGTTCTAATTCAGGACACATGTTCTGAAGCCGGCCTTATATCCACCCAGACTGAACACATTTTCCCTGGCTGGTAAAAACATTTCCTCGACCCAGCAAATTACATTTATACAGATGGCAACCGCGGTGAGACTTGCACGCTGAAGTAACTTATATTTTCTTTAAGGTTTCTTCTTTCCCAAGCCTGCGCCCTTCTTGCTCTCACGGGCCATCGGCTGTCTCTTCCTTGTCGGCCTCCCGTCACATCGTAAGATCTATGTCGACTTATCACAGTATCATCCTGATCTCCATCTCTCTCGGTCTCCCTATTTATCGGTGTGCGTGTGTCTGTCTGTCTGTCTGTATGTGTGGCTGTAAGTGTATGTGTGTCTGTCTGTCTGTCAATGTGTTTGTGTGTCTGTCTGTCTGTCTATGTGTTTGTGTGTGTGTGTGTGTGTGTCTGTCTCTCTCCCTCTCTGTTTCTCTTCCACATTGGCTACACACGATAACTATGTTGTACTCTTACAGATTTAACTTTGAATATCTTACAACTAACATACATGGGAAAACAATAAACCAATATTCAGAAACGTTTGTAAACAAGTATATAATCATAATACTAAACTTACGTTTTTTGTTCTTCTTTCTTTGACCTCCCTCTAAGGTAACGCTTGGATTGGACGTGCCTTTGTTCATAATGGAACGTTCAGTTTGCCCCTAACGTCTCGCTCCAGTTCTGCCCGAGCCAATACATCACCTTACTGAACTTTTATTGCGCTGGAAAATTGAGTGGTCGAAAATATGATCTCTTTCATCAAAAAAAGAGAAACAGGACAGAAATTTCTGCATGGTAGTCCTTTTTTTTTTAGGAAATATATTTAAAAATAAACGCTACAGAAAACTCAAATAATTATGGTTTTACGGCTGTCGCTGAGGTCGCTATAACAACTGTTATCGTCATTAATCTAGTTAAAATTCTATTCCATTGTTTTATATTGCAGTATCGTTAACATAATCGTCAACATATTACTATTACCATTATTAACACCAATATTATCACCAACATCACCAAACTAATATGATTTTAGAGAAAACTGAGTACGAGAGAGACTTGGGAGTTCTAGTGAGTCCTGACCTTAAATCCAGGAAACAGTGCATTAGCGCCAGGAATAAAGTTAACAGAGCATTAGGTTTTATTGCTAGGATACGAATAGAATTGCAGAGATAATTATCAAATTCTAGCGTTAGACCCATCCTTGGCTATGGGTACAGTTTTGGTCTCCGTCTTACAGTGGACATGAGTTCACTAGAATCAGTACAGAGAAGAATAACCAAAATGATACATAGCTCAGAAATGTACCTTACGAAAAGACGCTTAGGCACCTTAACCTACACTCCCTGAAAAGACGCAGAATGCGGGGTGATCTAATAGAGGCGTTCAAGTGGATCAAAGGCTTTAATAAGGGTGACGCAAACAAGGTTATTATATTAAGACAACAGGGCAGGACTCGCAGTAATGGATCTATGCTGGACAAATTTAGATTTAAGAAGGAAATTGGCAAGAATTGGTTTACTAATAGGGTCGTCAACGAATGGAATAGACTTAGTAACCAAGTACTGAACGTTGAAACTATCAGTTGTTTTAGGAAACGGTTAGACAAATTTATGGATGGGGATGACAGGTGGTAATGGACATGGAATTGCCGCCTAATGTAGGCCTTAAGGTTTCTTGCAGTCTCCTTCGTTCTTATGTTCTTAAGAATATTCTTATCATCTTTATCACCACACCATCATCACCATTGTTATCACTACTATTACTATTGTTATTATCATTACTATTAAAATTATCATTATACATATTATTATTAAATCATTATTAGCATTATTATTGTACCAATATTTACCAAATGGTCTTTCACCCCTTACAAGGGGTAGCGAATTCAAAGCATTGTTATCATTACTATTACTATTGTTATTATCATTACCATTAGAATTACCATCATCATAATTATCATTAAATCATTATTAGCATTATTATTGTACCAATATATACCAAATGGTCTTTCACCCCTTACAAGGGGTAGCGAATTCAAAGCATTGTTATCATTACTATTACTATTACCCTCATCATAATTATTATTAAATCATTATCATCATCATTATTGTACCAATATATATACCAAATGGTCTTTTCACCCTTTACAAGGGGTAGCCAATTCAAAGCATACACCCAACCTACCCTTTCCCAGAATGTCAGTGGTGTGCATCCTGCAGCTCCAGGAGCGTCTTACAAACTAATTATTCCATCAAAAGAAAGACGTCATATACTGCAAATTTGTAAATCATTCCAGGTAAAATCATATATGTATTTTTTATTCAACTCCGTTTTGGGAGTATAAGTAAATTGAACAATATAACTACAAATAAAATTCTTAACTAATTAATTAGAGTAGGGTATATTCTCGTTATCATATTACTGGAGTCTTGTGAATTTCTGTTTACGAGACTATTTTTGTATTGTGACTCCTACTACATAATTTTTTTTTCTATCAAACTTTCAAAGATGGCTCTTCTATCCATAAGGGTTGCCGATCACTGCTCTATACCCATTCAAAAACCCATTCTTTGTCCCCTCCTATCTTAGCTCCTCGTGGGTCAAGGGACGTAACCTGACCCCTGTTACTCTGCTCGAGCCAGACGCAATGCAGTAAGGTACAACACCTCAACAGCATGACTAGACAGACGAAGCTGACTTACCGCAACCATTTTATTATAAATACATACACAGACACACACACGCACGCACACACATACATATATATATATATATATATATATATATATATATATATGTGTGTGTGTGTGTGTGTGTGTGTGTGTGTGTGTGTGTGTGTGTGTGTGTGTGTGTGTGTGTAAATATATGTATATATATATATATATATATATATATATATATATATATATATATATATGTGTGTGTGTGTGTGTGTGTGTGTGTGTGTGTGTGTGTGTGTGTGTGTGTGTGTGTGTGTGTGTGTAAATATATGTATATATATATTATATATATATATATATATATATATTTGTATACATATATATATATGTATATACACATGTTTGTTTATACACACACACATGTATATATATATATATATATACATATATATGTATAAATACATGTGTGTATATAAATATGTATACGTATATATATATATGTGTGTGTGTGTATATATATATATATATA
>NC_134795.1:49749215-49751715 GCF_046742065.1 Oratosquilla oratoria
ATGAGGCATTGGATGTCAATGAAGGACCAAGTGTCAATATAGAGCAAGGTGTCAATAAAGAACAAAATTATAATGTAAGGCATGATGTTGAAATACAAAACGTGTCAAAAAGAAATAATCACGAGTTTCTTAATACCATGTACTTTAATGCTCGTAGTATAAGGAATAAATTCCAAGAAATACATGCGTATGTCAAAAGCAAAAATCTCGATATGATAGGAATAAGCGAGACATGGTTAAATGGTAAAGAGTTTGAAGCTGAATATAATAATGCGGGATTTAAACACTTTCATCGGGATAGAAACCACAAGAGAGGTGGGGGTGTTCTGTTGTACGTTAAAAACAATGTCCATGCCTGTGTTTTAGAGAAAGTGAAACAGGATGCACATGATAGTTTGTGGGTAGAATTAACCCAAACAAATGGACAAAAAATTAATGTAGCTGTAATATATAGGCCAAAAACATGATCGTTAGCAGACGACAAACTGTTGTTTTAAGAGCTGTCTTGTTTCTGCAACCGGGACCTATTAATAATGGGTGATTTCAATTTTACTGACATTGATTGGATGACCCTCGAACATGGTCATATAGGTAGTCGTTTGATAGATTTTCTCGTTGACAATTACTAAGTTCAGCATGTAAAAGAGCCCACACGATATGGAAACTTACTCGATCTATTGATCACTAATCGTGAAAGCATGATATCCGATGTAAAAGTTGGTGAAACTATTGCAAATAGCGACCACAACTTAGATTCAAATTGCTAAAAAAAAAAAAAAAAATAGAATAGACACTTGTGTTTCTAAAATACCCGATTTTAGTAAAGCTCAGTTCATAGGACTACGTCAGGAACTTCAGCTTACAGATTGGGAGGCAAAATTAAGCGAAAGACCTGTAGATCAGATGTGGGAAACATTTCAAAATCCCCTCACTAATATGATTCATACTTACATCCCGTTTAAGGACAGACGCCTCCCAAATCAGGATCGCCCAAAATGGCTCGACAAAGAAATTGTAAAAAGGATTACTAAAAAGAGACAGGCTTATAAGAAATACAAGTGCTCGGGTTCACTTAATGACTATCAAAGTTATGTAATAATACAGAGATTTAAAAAGGGCAATAAAAAAAACGAAAACGACAATACGAAATGAATATCGCTGATAAATCCAAAGAGAATCCCAAAGAATTCTATAGTTACATTAGAGATAAAAAGGTTATTAGGAATCACATTGGCCCACTATTATCTGCTGACGATCAACTTGAATATTCAAATGAAGGAATGTGTGATATTTTAAACAACTATTTTAGCTCAGTATTCGTAAACGAAACACCTCAAAGTGAACTCCAAACTGAAACCTGTGAAAAGTCTAGGGTAAACTTAATCACCACGGTAAATATAACAACAACAAAAATTAAAAGGTATATATAGAAACTCAAAATTAATAAAACACCAGGGCCTGACGGTTGGCATCCAAGAATCTTAAAGGAAATGAAAAATGAGATTGTTGTTCTATTAGAAAGTATTTTCAAGAAATCCAGCATATCCGGAGATGTCCCAAGAGAATGGAAGCTAGCCAACGCTACTCCCATATTCAAAAAAGGTGACAAAAAGAAACCAAATAACTACAGGCCTATAAACTTAACCTCAACCGTAGGAAAAATGATGGAAACTATCATCAGAGATGCTATCGAACAGCATTTAGAAAGTAACTGTCTGGTAAATGATAGCCAGCATGGATTCAGACGGAAACGTTCTTGCGTGAGCTACTCGAATTCTACAACACAGTTATCTCAAATTATGACAAAAGAAACAATATAGATTTAATATATCTAGACTTTGCAAAAGCTTTTGATACCGTCCCCTACGAAAGACTACTTACAAAATTAGCTTCACACGAAGCGGTAGCCTAGTAAGTTGGAGTGGTAATTGGTTGAATGATCAAAAACAGAGAGTTGTTTTAAAAGGAAATACTTCTGGATAAAAAAAAATATTACGAGTGGAGTTCCTCAGGGTTCCGTCCCTGGGCCACTTCTATTCATAGTATATATAAATGATATAGACCACGGACTAAAATCTATTATCTCCAAATTTGCTGATACAAAACTGTGCGGAGTGGCAAATGATCACTTAAATCAATTAGATATTCAAGAAGATTTAGATAAATTACAGCAGTGGTCTGAAAAGTGGCTAATGAAATTTAACACAAGTAAATGCAGGGTTATGCACATAAGTAAAAATAACAGTAAGTACGATTACAAGTTATTTGGAAATTCGTTAGCAAAAGTGGATAGTGAAAAGGATCTCAGCGTAATTATCAGTAATGATCTTAAATCATTTAAGCAGTGTAATTTAGCCTCTGAGAAAACAAACAAGATTCTAGGACTAATTGCGCGATCTTTTGGCTTCAAAAGTTCATCTCTCATTAGCAAGCTATATAAATCGTTAGTTCGTCCACATTTGGAATATGCTGTTTGCGTATGGTTACCGAAACTCATTAA
>NC_134795.1:49756715-49774215 GCF_046742065.1 Oratosquilla oratoria
CCTCCATCCCCTTAGCAAGGTGTAGAAAAAGTCCTAGTGTATGTGCTCATTCGTACATATAACAATGTATCTTGTTCCTAATTCATCCACTTCCTATATCTCGCCGCAATATATTTCAATTCCAGGTTTGTTGACTTTTAAAACCATCGTTCCCTTGAGGTTCGAAAGTGCTATTACCTTTTCTCCGTCCCAAAACTTTTAACAATTTATCCATTTAATAATAAATAAATAATAAATTAATAATCTAATAATATCTCTTTGGTCACCACCTTGGCTTCGTCTTGTTTCCTTAGTCAACATCTTCCCGGGTCGGACGGTTGCGTGTGGCGCTCTCAGTCCCACCAGGCCCTTGATAGCGCTTTTCCACCTCAGCAATTCAGTGGAAATCTGCATCAGGTCCTCATCCTAGCCCTGAAACTCGTCTCTTCTTCTTTTCCTCCTCTCTTTATTTTTCTTCTTTATTTCATCTTCCTCTTCTCCTCTTCTTCTTTTTTCCTCCTCTTTTCCCCTCTTCCTATTCTTCCTTTCTTATTCTCTTCCTCTTCTTCCTTTCTTGTTTCTCTTCCTCTTCTTCTTTTCTTCCTCTTCTTTTTTCTTTTTCCTCTTTCTCTTTTTCCTCTTTCTCTTCTTCCTTTTTCTTTTTCCTTTTCTTCTCTTCTTCCTTTCTTCTTCCCCTTCTTTTCTTCTTTTTTCCTCTTCTCTTCTTCCTCTTTTTTCTCTTTCCCTCTTCTTTTCTTCTTTCTTTTTCTCTTCCTCTTTTTCCTTCTTCCTCTCCTTTTTTCTTACTCTTCTCCATCTTCTCCCTCTTCTTTTTTCCTTCTCCTCTCTTCTTCTTCCTCTTTTCCTTCTCCCTCTCCATCTTGTTCCTCTTCTTTTCTTCTCCCTCTTCTTTTTCCTCTTCTTCTCTTCTTCCTCTTTTCCTTTTTTTTCTCTTCTTTTTTCTCTTCTCGTTTTTCCTCTTCTATTCTTCTTCTTCCTCTTCTTCTTCTTCTCTTATTTTTCCTCTATTATACTTCCTCTTATTCTTCTTCTTCTCCTTCCTCATCTTCTCCTTCCTTTTCTCCCTCTTTTTCTTCCCCTTCTTTTTCTCCCTCTTCTTCTTCTTCCTCTTCTTATCCTTCCTCTTCTTCTTCTTCTTCTTCCACTTTTTCTTCCCTTTCTTTTTCTCCCGCTTCTTCTTCTCTTATTTTTCCTCTACTATTCTTCCTCTTCTTCTCCTTCCTCCTCTTCTCCTTCCTCCTCTTCTCCTTCCTTTTCTCCCTCTTTTTCTTCCCCTTCTTTTTCTCCCTCTTCTTCTTCCTCTTCTTCTTCCACTTTTTCTTCCCTTTCTTTTTCTCCCTCTTCTTCTTCCTCTTCTTTTTCCTCTTTTTTTTTTTCTCTTCTTCTCCCTCTTCTTCTTCTTTTTCTTCCTCTTTTTCTTCCCTTTCTTTTTCTCCCTCTTCTTCTTCCTCTTCTTCTCCTTCCTCTTCTCCTTTTTCTTTTTCTTCTTTCTCTTCTCTTTCTTCTCCATCTTCTTTTTCTTATCCTTCCTCCTCCTTCTTCTTCCGGAGTTTCCTTTCCCGGCGTATTGTTCTTCCTGTTCTCCCTTTGTTCTTTCGTTCATCAATTCTTCTTGTTGTTGTTCTGTTCTCCCTCAGTTTATTTTTGTGTGCTCAGAGATATAGTTTGTCCCCTTTGTATTTATTTCCGAAGTTTTGTTTTTATCTAGATGTCTACTTCCCAATAAAGTGGTGTGTGTGTGTGTGTGTGTGTGTGTGTGTGTGTGTGTGTGTGTGTGTGTGTGTGTGTGTGTGTGTGTGTGTGTGTGTGTGTGTGTGTGTGTGTGTATGTGTGTGTGATTCACCATGGCCTTTGGATCACGTGTTGGACTCCCGATCGACAGCTATTTCCCTCCCGAAAGAGAGCTCAGAGCTCGTACATGACCGATCTATGGGTAATGCTGTGACCTTACACGCACACACACACACACACCTAAAATTATTTCAGCCCTGGGCGGGATTGTGTGTGTGTGTGTGTGCGTGTGTGTGTGTGTGTGTGTGTGTGTGTGTGTGTGTGTGTGTGTGTGTGTGTGTGTGTGTGTGTGTGTGTGTGTATGTGCGTGTATACATGTTTGCCTGTGCAAGCATTCGTGTTTGCATATACCTGCGCTCGAGTCTTTCCTTAATATCCTACCTCTTCCCCCCCCTTGAATTTACCGAGGCTATTTTATATCATTATCGAGAGAAACCTCCTGGAACAGATTCACTAAGTCAACGTGTGGAGAAGAAGGGCAAGGTCCTAGTGTAGGCCTTATGGTCTCTTGTTCTTTTGAACTGAATAGAATTGTCTGGCGTCTACAAGACCGAAGATCTTGATTCAAATGCAGTGAGAACAGAAGAATGGAGACTGCACGAGACCATAAGGCCTACACTAGGAGGACATGGCTGGAATACGAGGATCCTACGCCAGGATATACAGCCTCCTACAAGCTGCGTCGACTGAGTTCATTAAGGGCACAGGCTGAAGATCTCAAGACCATCTACACTTCCTTCATTTTACCCAAGTTGACGTACGCGTTACCCTCTTGGGCCTCCTCACTCACAGTCACGCAGCAGCGACAGAACCTGTCGCACAATCCTTGGCAAAATACACCACCCATCAGCACGCTCCCACCATACTCGGACTTCCTACCCTTGCTGACCGCTATCTTCAGAGTCTGAGGTCGTTTGCTGTCACCCTAGTTAAACATCCTCGGCACTGGAACCTGCTACCTCCACAGGTACCACGACCACGGCAACAGGTGCGGCACCGCAATGACATCAAGCCGATCAGATCACGCGCCGACCGGTATAAGAAGAGCCTCATACCGACATTTATGGACTTAACAACAAGAATTAACACTGTTGTACAACACAGCTATTCCTTAGCTTACTATTATTTATGCTTGTAACATCTTTTCACTGTCATAGTTTTATATTGTTATAATCTTGTAGGATGTATATTTTCAGCAGTAATGCTGCTATACCCAATAAACCGTATATTATCATTATCATTATTATTGTTATTATTATAATTATTAATATTATTATATATATACATAAATTATACAAACAAACCCTTTCCCCCCTTATATAGGGGTAGCCGTGCCACTTGAAAGACTTCACAGCTCAGACTTGAGAGCCACTTCGAACAATTTCCAACTCAAAATATGAATCAAGTCCCACCTCCCCGGAGGAAAAGGGATTACACGAAGAAAATATCCTTCAGCCGAAGCCGCCACCGGAAGGTGACGATTACGAGATGTAAAGTCCCTCAGGGACTCCATATATTGATTTAAAAAATGCGAGTAAGGGTAAGAAGAGGAGGAAGAGGAAGAAGAGGAACAGGAAGAGAAAGAGGAAGGAAAAAAGGAAGAGGAAGGAAAAGAGGAAGAAGAGGAAAATGAAGGAGATGAAGAAGAGGAAGGAGGTAATGAAGAAGAGAAAGGAGAAGAGGAAGAAGAGGAAGGAAAAGTAGAAGAGGAAGAAGAAAAGGAAGACAAAGAAACTGAAAAAAGTATTGCTAAAAGGAAACAGGCTTATAAGAAATACAAGTATTCTAGTGCAAGTAACTACTATCAGAGTTATTTTATAATAGAATGGTTTAAAAAAGACGATCAAGAAAAGAAAGCGACAATTCGAAATGAATATCGCTGATAAACTCAAAAAGAATCCCAAAGAATTCTATACTTACACTAGAGATAAAAAGGTTATTAGGAATTACATTGGTCCACTATTATCTGTTGACGGTCAACTTGAATATTCAAATGAAGGTATGGATGATATTTTAAACAACTCTTTTAGCTCAGTAATCGTGAACGAAACAACTCACAGTGAAGTCCTAACTGAAGTCTGTGATAAGTCTAGGGGAAACTTACTCCTGTAAATATAAATATATATATATATACAGGTTGACATTCAAAAATCCGGCAACCATAAATCCGGAACCTTCAGAAATCCGGGACAGATTTCGGGAGCGCATTTTCATATTTCCCGCGATGGTGCGCCACTGTTTTTTGGAGCTGCCGCTTACGCCAGAATCAGCTGTTGGTCCATGCTTCCACCTAACAAGTAATCCTGCTCCTTTTTCTCATCATTCTCCTCATTATAACATTTATTTGTTGTTGTATAGCCCTAATATGGAATCAACAAAGAAAGGTGGCATAAAACGCAAACATCATGCATTATCGATCGCAGAGAGTGGAAATATAAAGAAAAAATGATAATGTGTCTGTGCGAACCATTTGTGAAACTTACGACATTATGTGTAAAAAGCCCATCTGCTATTTAGCTTCTTTCCTAAGAAGTACAGTACGGAGTATTTTATTTAGTTTAATTAAAATTCTTCGGAGGATCAGTTTTATATGTTTTATTAAAATTGAATTAAAATTCTGTATGACTATCTTTACTGTATTTTATTTAGTTCGTGAATAATAAAATTTAATTTTCTTTTCACTTAGTGTTTATTTTTTCCATTAAAGGACTGTACAAGTGGTAATTTTCTTTAAATATATACGGGGTACACCATACAAAATTATAAACTTCAAAAATCCGGCATTTTCAAAAATCCGGCATTCCTCAGGTCCCGACGTTGCCGGATTTTTGAATGTCAACCTGTGTATATATATATATATATATATATATATATATATATATACATATATATATATATATATATACATATATATATATACATATATATATATATACATATATATATATATATATTTGTGTGTGTGTGTGTGTGTGTGTGTGTGTGTGTGTGTGTGTGTGTGTGTGTGTGTGTGTGTGTGTGTGTGTGTGTGTGTGTGTGTGTGTGTGTGCAGGAAAACTCAAACCCAGTAAAACACCAGGACATGACGATTGGCATTCAAGGATATTATAGGAAATGAAAAACGAAATTGTTGTTCCATATGAATTAAATATGTATATATATATATATATATATAGAGAGAGAGAGAGAGAGAGAGAGAGAGAGAGAGAGAGAGAGAGAGAGAGAGAGAGAGAGAGAGAGAGAGAGAGATCCAAAGAGAATGGAAGTTAGCTAACTTTATCACCGGAGAGGGAGGGTCGCCGAATTTATGAAGCGGCCTTGCTGTGGATGTGCTGTGTCTTGCGACACTGCTTCTGACCCTGGGCAGTGGACAGGAAACATGGATGACCCGTCATCAAGGACATGCCAAGATAAGAGGGAGGAAGGAGGGTGGAGGGGAGTGGAATATATAGGAAATGGAATGGGTGGGAGTGGTTTCTATGCCTTTTTCTTTTAGGCTACCCCCCCGTGTAGGGGGAAAAAGCTTTTGGTATATGTATGTATCACCATATTGAAAAAGGGTGACAAAAAGAAGCCAATGAACTACAGGTCTATAAGCTTAACCTTAATCGGAGGAAAAATTATGGAAACTATCATCAGAGTTGCTATCGAACATCATTTAGAAAGTAACTGTTTGATAAATGATAGCCACCATGGATTCAGACGGAAACATTCTTGTGTGACTAACTTACTAGAATTCTATAACAAACACATCTCAAATTATGACAAAAGAATCAATACAGATTTAATATGACTGGATTTTGCGGACTTTTAATACCGCCACGCACGAAAAATTACTTGCTAAATTAGCTTCACACGGAAAAAGTGGTAGCCTATTAAGCTAGACTAGTAATTGGTTAAACGATCGTAAACAGAGATTTGTTCTAAATGGCAAAAATTCTAGATGGAAAAATGTTACGAGTGGAGTTCCTCAGGGTTCCGTTCTTGGGCCACTTCTATTCATATATATATATATATGTGTATATATATATATATATATATATATATATATATATATATATATATATATATATATATAAATTACAGACCACGGACTGAAATCTATTGTCTCCAGATTTGCTGACGATACAAAACTGTGCAGAATGGCAAATGATCAATAAAACCAATTAGGTGTTCAAAAAGATTCAGATAAAATACACCAGTGGTAAAAATAACAATAAGTACGGTTACAAGTTATTTCGAAATCCATTAACAAAAATAGATAGTGAAAGCTATCTCGGCGTAATTATCAGCGATGATCTCAAATTATCTAAGCAGTGTATTTCCGCCTCAAGAACTAGGACTGATTGTGCGATCTTTTAATTTTACGAATCCAACTGTCATTAGCAAGCTATATAAATTGTTAGTTCGTCCACATTTGGAATATGCTGTCTCCGTATGGTCACCAAATCTTATTAAAGACATTGACAGATTGGAAAAAGTACAACGGCGAGCCACAAAACTGATTCCAAATATCAGAAATAAATCATATGAAAATCGACTAAAACATATGAATCGTTTTACCTAAAAAAACGTAAACTCAGGGGTGATTTAATGCAGATCTTTAAGATTCTAAAAGGGATGACATCAAAAGTAACGACATTTTTACACTGAGTGCAAATCAGACAAAAAATAATGATCTCCAACTGTCAGGAAGTAGATTTAATCTATAAGTACGTAGAAACAACTTCGCCAACCATATAGTAAATGAATGGAATAAACTTTCTACTCAAGCAGTGCAACGTAGTACAGTTCGAAGTTTCAAGTTTCATTTAGATAAAACCTAGCCAATATGCTGTAATGCCTGCCATTTATATTATTTTATCTATTTGTTTATTATTATTTATTTATTATATTTAGTTCATTATTTATTTCTTATTCATTATAAAATATAATTATTTTGTTTATTATTTGTCATTGTTAATTTATTTAATTCATTTATCTACTTATCTATTTTTCCCCTTGCATCCGACATAGTTATGGATCAAAAGATCTCCTGTCGTCATGCTCTTCCTCTTTAATCCTTTGAAGCAGAGAAAAAAAAGAAAAGAGAGAAGAGGAAGAAATAGAAAAAAGAAAAAACAATAAAACGAAGAAAAAGAAGACGAGGAAGAAGGAAGAAAAAAGAAAAATAAGATGAAGAGGAAGAAGAGGAATAAGAAGAGGAAGAAAAAAAAAGAAGAGGAAGAATAAGAAAAACAACAAGATGAGGCAGAAGAGAAGAGAGGAGGAAAAAGGGAAGGAAGGAGAAGAAAAAGAAGCAGAAGAAGGAGAAGAGGAGAAGGAGAAAAAGAAGAGAAAGAAGAAGAAAAGAGAAAGGAGAAGAAGAAGAAGAAGAAGAAGAAGAAGAAGAAGAAGAAGAAGAAGAAGAAGAAGAAGAAGAAGAAGAAGAAGAAGAAGAAGAAGAAGAAGAAGAAGAAGAAGAGAAGAAAAAATGAAGAGAAAGGCAGAGAAGAGGAAAAAGAAAATGAACTTAGAGGAGACAGGGACGGCATGAAGGGAGAGATAGAGGGAACGAGGGAGAGACGGAAGGATAGGGAGGAAGGGGCACGCTCGATTGACAAAACTCATTCCAAAGTGCCTTCCATCAGCCACGACAGCTTTCCGCGTGTCAGCTTGAGTGGACAGCGCTGACAAGAGCTCTCTAACGCAGGATAAATTGACTCAACTGAAGAAGGAAGGGAGTGGGGGATGGGTGGGCTTTGCCACACTCAAATCATTTATCACTATTTTCAAACGTTATATAGACCCACAGTCCAAGAGTACCTGAGGGTTGTTTATCTTTACAAGCTAATATTTGGGGTAGCTGATCTTAACAAGCTCAATCTGAGCTAACCTTAATTAAATGATCGTCACTGCTGGGGCAATTTATGTTTACAAACCCATTCCTGGCGTTGTCGCTTTTCACAACCTAATATGTGGGGTAGCATATCTTGAGATGGGTACTCTGGGGTTGCTAATATTTTTCCTGCAATACCCAGAGCTTCTATCCTTGAGGACACTATCACACCGAAGTGGTGTCACAGAGGTGGTAGAGATTTATGGAGGGTAGAAGCATTCGAAATATCAGCGACATTACGTCACGAAGGAGGCGTGGCATTCGAAAAAGCAGCGACATGACGTCACGAAGGAGGCGTGGCATTCGAAAAAGCAGCGACATGACGTCACGGAGGGGTGTGGCACTCGAAAAAGCAGCGACATGACGTCACGAAGGGGGCGTGGCACTCGAAAAAGCAGGGACATGACCACGGATGAGGCGTGGCACTCAAAAAAGCAGCGATATGACGTCACGCAGGGGGCGTGGCATTAGAAAAAACTGACATGACATCACGAAGGAGGCGTGCCACTCGAAGAAGCAGCGACATGATGTTACGAAGGAGGCGAAACACTCGAAAAAGAAGCAATATGACTCACGGATGGGGCGTGGCATTCGAAACATCGGTGACATGAAGTCATGAAGGAGGCGTGGCACTCAAAAAAGTAGACATGACATTACGGAGGAGGCGTGGCAAAACGGAGGGAGAGTGGAAGCTCATAGTAATCAGCATTCTTCTCTAAGTGGGATATTAGTCTCCAGTCATAAGAAAATTCTGCGTGACTCTGGTCAGTAGGGGTGTCACTATGTCCCCTAAAATATCGACTGTAGGTGTGAACGTGAGTGTCCCTTTGATACTTTTGTTGACGTCACGGAGGGGGTGGTACACAGTCGCACCAATTCGAATCTTGTCCAGTCTTACTATACTATAATTGATGAAAAAACTACTCAAAGACATGTCACTATCTTTCTCATACAAACAATATAAATATCTTATTCTTGAATCAATGGTAAAGAGGTACTCAAAGGAGGTATTCAAATGGGCCAAGGGTTTTAACAAGGGTGATGCAGGCAAGGTCATCATACTAAGGCAGCAGGACAGGATTCATAAGGCCTAGTGTAGGCCTTATGATCAATTGCAGTCTCCTGCGTTCTTATTTTCTTACAAAAGAATATGAGAACTTTATGGATAGGGATGAAAGGTGATAAGAGACATGGAACTGCCTAGTGTAGGTCTTTTGGTCCCTTGCAGTCGCCTCCATTCTTAAGTTCTTATGATAATGTGTCAAAGCGAGCTTGGCACATGTGTCAGAGAGTGGGTAATGAGGTGGCACCCTAACCTGGGCTAACGGGTGCCAATCCCGAGCACTGCCATTCTTTGGCGCCAAGAACCCTCACCAAGACCAATCGAACTCGAAGTGGACGAGGTGAGCATAAGGGTGATGACGAGGTATTTTAAGTTTTTATTCACCTCCTTAAGGGTCATCTACATCGATTTTCGAACGTCGAATTCCTTCCCTTCGATGACTCGAGTGGTTCTTGGAAAGCTTCATCGGTGTCTACTCAATTCGTTCTCAGGGTCCGAGATCGACCCCAACCGAAATTACTTCTCCCAAAGTTCCTGTCCCTGAGATACTTCTGTGCGGTGTACGAGAAACAGACCTATAACTGTAGGGCCCGTCACCATAACTCCATTTACCATACTTTGCCTTAAACTTGTTTATGGTATTTGTTTCAACGATGCCCTCTCTTATGTTGTCCCGCTGTCCTGTGTAACCGAATTTGAAACTGTACGTCATGAAGCCCTTGAGACACTAATATTTTAGCTTGTGATCATGCCCTTTCGAGATTCTTTTGCTTGACTCGTCGACCCTTTTCTAGGGTTCTAAGAACAGAAATCATATTTTTTTTCGGTATTCTAAAGTTGATGTGTGTGTGTGTGTGTGTGTGTGTGTGTGTGTGTGTGTGTGTGTGTGTGTGTGTGTGTGTGTGTGTGTGTGTGTGTGTGTGTGTGTGTGTGTGTGTGTGTGTGTGTGTGTGTGTGTGTGTGTGTGTGTTTGTGTGTTTGCTCGCGCGCGTTCTGATGACGTCCACTAACCACCCTCCTCCCTCCCTCTTAAGCACCTCGTCTGAGTGGTCGTGAAAAGGAATGTCAACAAAGCTCTTAACCCACAAGTCAATTCTCTCTCTCTCTCTCTCTCTCTCTCTCTCTCTCTCTCTCTCTCTATATATATATATATATATATATATATATATATATCCCTTTTTTTTTTTTTTTTTTTTTCGTTCTTATCGATCACCTTCAGTCCTTCATTGTTATATTTTTTCCAAAGGCATTGCTTTTTATTTTTATTTCCATATTACTGATCTTTTCGACCTGTAATCTAATATCTGAAGCCACTTCATAATCTTTATTATATAAAAAGAAAACACAAATTCCACTCTCTTTTACAATATTGTATTTAATTCCTGTGACCTCCAGAAAAATTACAGGCCCCCCACGATGTAATGGGGGAGGGATGTGTGGTCATATAACTCCCTCCACCAGGGGGTGGGAAGTCATATACTCCCACTCCCCCAAGGGAGTAGAATTACTGTCATCCAATGGCGTGTGTAAACATCACTCTCCTAGATTGTATCGTTTGTCATTTGTTGTCGTGCAATCAGTGAAATTAATACACGATGACGTGGCTACACGATCCTCACATCACTTTACTGCCGACGACATGTGAAAACTATTCGATCACTAGGGTGATACGATCACCATGACATAGCATAGCCGCCCTCACCATTCTCTCCCAAAAGATAACCTTTAAACCCCCCACACCCCCGAAGATATGACATATCGAGACATTCATGAAACAGAAGCGAAGCGATACTGAAGCAAATGTATAAAGATAGCGGCACACTAGGCTAGCATGCTATTTCCTTTTGCTACTTCGTTTGAGTAGAAACAACTTAGATGACAATATTCTAGACTTCCGTAAGACCATCTCAACAATGTGTCTAACATTCGCATTCTAGGTTGAACTTCTCTTAGTTCGTCCTTCAGCTTCTCACAATATGACGCAAAAGTGATTTGACATTTGGAAAATTGAAGAACAAACGAACGTAACTAAAGTCGTTTCTATTCAGACGAGGTAGCAAAAGCAAGTAGCATGCTACCGAGAAATGTCTAGTGTTTCGGCACCTTCAGACGTAATGTACTAAAAGGGCATCAAAAGGCCTTCAACCTGTGTGCGTGTGTGTTTAGACACTGTCTCTATATCCGAGAACTAGATATTGGACTCCGTTATGTAATGGAATGACTACGTTTTTCTTAATTGAAGCTGCTGGCAGTGATTTACATTTCCAAGTCCCGGTCTCAGTCTAGAAATTTGTAACTCAAACATACACAGACATACATACATACATCACACACACACACACACACACACACACACACACACACACACACACACACACACACACACACACACACATATATATATATATATATATATATATATATGTATATATACCCCGTCTGGGGTATTGGCTGCATGTTATTGTGGGGTTAAAAGCTGCTCAGTAACATGCAGCTGATACTTTAGGGTCTATATTGGGTGCCCCTACGGACCAGAGCCACACATCATTTTGTCTGTGATAGAGGAAATCTCTGTTCATAGAGAAATTATGCTACTTTATTGTACTGCAACTGTGCTTCCGTTATGCTGCCCCCCCTTCACTCTTAATGCTGTTCTGTACCAATTCTCTAAATATTCATTTCCTTTTTTCGCCGAACCCTATGATAGGGGAAAAAGAATACTGCCACCGAGTGTTCCCACTTGGGTCTTAAAAGGCGACAAATACGGGACGGTGATAGGGCTAGTCATCCTTCCCTCCAGAGCCCTAAGGGGAGCATTTCTAAAAATAACAAAGGTATAAGAGTGTCTAGGAGTTTTCCAACAAGAACCCTAAGGTTTGGGTCTTTTAATGTGCGGGGGTGTGGTATTGATGAGATTAAAAAGGAAGAGATAGGCAATATGTTTCTGAGAAGAAAGATGGATGTGTTGGCATTAAGTGAAACTAAGTTGAGAGGGAGGTGTGAATTTGAGTTTGGGAATGTAGTTGGAAGGGTGTCAGGAGTAAAGAGAGGACGAGGGAGAGAAGAGGTGGCTATACTAGTACATGAAGAGACAGGTAAGCGTGTGGTGGAGTGGAAAGAAGTTCCTTCAACATTAATGTGGATAAAAGTGAAAATGGGAAGGGAGATGTGGATTTTTATTAGTGCATATGGGCCTGATAGTGAGAAGAGTGTAGAGGAAAGGGAGACTTTTTGGATGGATTTAAATGAGTGCATAGAGGGTCTAGGGAGAGAGTTCAATGTAGTGGTATTGGGAAATCTCAATGTTAGGATAGGAGGCGAAGCAGTGGACAGAGTGGTTGGGAAGTGCGGAGTGCCAGGAAGAAATCGTAGTGGAGAGATTATGGTGATGTTTCTAGAGAGTTGATGATAGCAAATACAGTGTTTAGGAAGAAAGTCAGGCATAAGTCCACATGGAAGAGGGTGGTGTATGAAAATGTGGTAGATTGGACTTAAGTAGACTATATAGTGGTAACCAGGTGAAGTATAGGAAGAGTTTTTGGTGTATATGTTCTATGGGGAGAGAGTGGGGGAATATCAGATAATTTTTTGGTGGAAGGTAAGTTGAGAGTGGATGATAAATGGAGAAAGAGGAGAAGGACAGAAGGTAAGGAGGTGCTTAGAGTAAACTGCTTAAATGAGAAAGAAAAGGAGTACAAGAAGATAAGAGAAAAGTGAGAGGGAGTGAAGGATAGTGTAGGACTAGGAGTGGAGGAGGAATGGGGATGGTTAAAGGAGGAAGTCACAAGGTGTGCAAAGATGGTGTGTGGAACAAAGAGGATGGGAGGGAATAGAAGGAAGGGTAGCAAGTGGTGGAATGATGAAGTAAAGAATATTGCAGAAGAGAAGAAATGAGCATTCACAGATTGGTTACAAAATAGGACGAGAGAATCACATGAGAGATACAAAGAAAAGAGAAGCAAAGCACAAGATAAAGGGGGCAAAGAGGAGAGCAGATGTGAAATGGGGTAAGTGTATGACAGAAAACTTTAAATTAATAAAAAGATGTTTCGGAAGGAAACAAAAAAATCAAGAAGGGGAAGTGAATCAAGTAGAGATGAAAAGGTAAAAGGTGCAGTTGGAGTGATGATAATGGAAGAGACGGCAGTAAGAGGAAGACGGGCAGATTATTTTAGGGAGTTGCTAAATGTGAAGGATAGGGAGGGAAATGTAGTTCCATTGGGAAGCGCTAAGAAAATTACCGTGATGAAAGGAATGAAGGAGAAATAAGAAAAGATAAGGTGAAAGCAGTTATTAAAATGATGAGAGCAGGTAAGACACCTGGATTAGATGGATGTCATGCAGTGTCTAAAAATGGAGATACAGTGATGGTGGACTGGGTTGTGAGATTGTTTAATGTTTGTCTAAACGAGGGTAGAGGGCCGAAGGCCTGGAGGAGTGTCTGTATAGCTCCGCTTTACGAGGGAAAAGGGGACAAGTGTGAGTGTAGTAGTTTCAGAGGGCTCATTTTGTTGAGTGTAGTTGGAAAAGCTTATGTGAAGGTTTTGACAGGATTAGGAGAGGGATAGAGGGAGTAATTGGTGAAGAACAGTGTGGATTTAGGACAGGTAGGGACTGCGTGAATCAGATTTTTGTGGTAAGGCATATGTGAGAAAGCTTTAGGTAAGGATTTTTTGGGGCCTTTATGAATTTGGAAAAGGCTTATGACAGGGTAGACAGGAAGGCACTGTGGGAGGTATTGCATATATATGGAATAGGTGGAAAGCTGTTTATGGCAGTCAAAATGTTTTACGAGAGTAGTAAAGCCTGTGTTAGAATTAGAAATGGAGAGGTTAGGTGGAGTGGTTTGAGGTAAAAGTGGCACTTTGCCAGGAATGTGTTATGTCACCTTGGCTCAATTCATATATAAATGGGGTGGTGTGAGACGTAAATGCAAGGGTAATGGGCCGGGGATTGGAGATGGATAAAGAAAATGGAGAAAAATGGGAGATAAGCCAGTTGTTATTTACTGAAAACACTGTGTTTGTGGCAGGATCAGAGGAGGGTTAAGGAAGTTAATGACGGAATTTGGGAAGGTGTGTGCAAGAAGGAAGTTGAAGATAAATGTGGGTAAAAGTAAGGTGATGATAATACAAGGGGAGAGGATGGCAGCAAATTGAAAGTGAGCTTTAAGGGAGAGAGACTGGAGGAAGTGGATAGCTTTGGATACTTGGGCGCGAATGTGACAGGAAAGGGAGGAGTGGAGGTGGAGGTAGAATGTAGACTGAGAGAAGCAAGTAAATGCCTTGGGGGATTAAAATGTAATGAGGAATAGACATTTGGGAATGGACACTAAGAGGACATTGTATGAAGGAGTGATTGTGCCGACAGTACTGTATGGGGCAGAAACATGGAACATAAGAAAGGGAGAGAGGAAGAGTTTAAGCGTATTTGAAATGAAATTTCTGAGAAGTATGATAGGGGTTACTAGAATGGATTGAGTGAGAAACGAGGAGGCGAGGAGGATAGCGGAGATGAAAAAGGAGTTGGGAGATAGGGTTGACGAAAGAGTATTGGGATGTTTTGGACACATGGAAAGAATGAGTGGCGAAATATTAGTAAGAGAAGTGTGGAAGGCAGAGGTGGACGGAGTGTGGGAGGAGACCAAGGATGAGATGGATGGATGGGGTAAAAGGGGCTTTGGGAAAGAGAGGAATGTCTGTTGAGGAAGGAAGGGAGAAGACAGAAGGTAGTTGTGAGTGGAGAATGGTTGTATATGGATGAATCTGTAATACATGGAAGGGAGTGGGTGGGGATGGGGGGTGAGGGAGTAGGGAGTATGTGTGAATGATATTTTGACGCACCCCGAAGCGTTTTCCCCCCCGTCTTATATTTTTCTACAATAGGGGACGGCGAGGGATGGGGGGTCACCGATTAGATAAAGCGGCCTTGCTGTGGATGTGCTGTGTCTTGCTATATTGCTTCTGACCCAGGGCAGTGGGCGAGATGTAGGGATAACCCGTCATCCAGGAGCCAAGAAAAGAAGGAGGGAGGGGTGGGGAATGGGAGTGGAGTATGTGAGGATGACATGAGTGGGAGTGGATTTATGCCTTTGTCTTTGGCTACCTCCCTTCAGAGGGAGAATAAACAGTTGGTATATGTATGTATATATATACAGTATATATATATATATATATATATATATATATATATATATATATATATATATATTATTACTGGACAGCCATATATATTTATATATATATTTATATATATATATATATATATATATATATATATATGTGTGTGTGTGTGTGTGTGTGTGTGTGTGTGTGTGTGTGTGTGTGTGTGTGTGTGTGTGTGTGTGTGTGTGTGTGTATGTATATATATATATATATATATATTTTTTTTTTTTTTTTCTGTTTAACATCGCAAACTCACACTTGTCAGGAGGCTAGGAATGTGTCCTTTACAAAGGACCTTATAGCACGGCATTTAGTGAACCATGCCTTTGGTCCAACTCACTCGCGGCAGGGTTCGAACCGCCGTCACCTCAACCTCCGTCGCAAGTAGCGACGCTCCAACCCGGAGGCGATTTTCTCTTAAACGAGTGTTATTAATTATTGTGATGGCTAGGTCAGCATTGTGTACCTTCTTTAAGACATTCTTTATGTGTCTTAAGATAATCTTATCCTCTTTTGTATAATTCAAGGTGATGCCTCCGAAGATCATCTGTACTGCCAAATACTCAAACATCTATCATACAAATTCCTGAACTATTAAACGACGACGACCAAGTTCATTTCATGACCAGACGATTCTATTCCGTGGACGAGGAAACCCCAATGCTTCATAATTATATCAGATATAAACAATAGCACTCCATGTTTATGATCCTATTAAGCCCTTGTCACACATACGCGACTCAAGTGAGATCGAGTAGAAACAGCTAAGAACATAAGAATGAAGGAGACTGCAAGACCATAAGGCCTACACTAGGCAGTTCCATATCTATTACCACCTGTCATCCCTATCCATAAAGTTGTCTAACCTTTTCTTAAAACAGCCAATAGTTTCAACGCTCACTACATGGTTACTAACTGTATTCCATTTGGTGACCATTCAATTAGTAAACCAATTCTTTCCTATTTCCTTCTCAAATCTAAAGTTGCCCAATTTAATACATTACTGCGAGTCCTGCCCTGTTATCTTAATAGGATGACCTTGTTTGCACCACCCTTGTTAAAGCTTTTGATCCACTTGAACACCTCTATTAGATCACCCTGCACTCTGCGTCTTTCCAGAGAGTGTAAGTTAAAGTGCCTAAGCCTCGTAAGGTAAATTTCTGAGCCCATGTATTATTTTGGTCATTCTCCTCTGTACTGATTATAGTGAATAGATATCCATTCTATAAGACGGAGACTAAAACTGTACCGCATAGTCAAGGATGGCTTCTAACGCCAGATAGAGTTTGATAACTACCTCTGCACTTTTATTCGTAACCGTCCGAGCAATGAAACCTAATTATCTGTTAGCTCTATTACTGGCGTTAATGCACTGTTAGCTGGATTTAAGGTCAGGACTTACTAGAACTCCCAACTCTCTCTCGCTTTCAGTTTTATCTTAAAAAAAAAAAAAAAGTGTTATCTAACCTATACCTGCTTTCCGGGTTGTGTAGCCCTACGTTTAACACGCTACACTTTAAGACATTGAAGTCCATTTACCATTTCACCGACCGTGTAAACAGTTTGTTAAGATCTTCCTGCAGAATCTCGGTGTCTTCTCCTGACCAATTAGGCGTCCTATTTTAGTGTCGCCCGCAAACTAACATCACTGTTAATCCCATTGCCCAAGTCGTTTATACACATAATGTACAATAAGGGACCCAAAAACACTAGAAACACTCTCCATTTGGATTTTATAAAGTTTATGGTGACCCGCTGTTTTATGCCTCTGACCCAAGCTCTAGGCTTAGGTAGAATATTTTATTTTTTAAATCCCCAAATGCCATATCACCTTTACGTCATATATTGAGAAGCAGAATGACGAACTAATAGAAGTTAAACCCATACGAATACTACACATTATTGGACCTTAGAGTGTCAAAAGAGAAACGTTAAGACCATCTTCTCCTTCTTTATCATTCCGGATTGGACTAACATTGATTTAATCTCACAATAAATTGGTTTCAGATCAACTTAGACCCTTTTAAATCTGTATTGCAAGCGTGCAGCTGATGACGCTATCACCGTGAAACCACACACACTGTGTGTGTGTGTGTGTGTGTGTGTGTGTGTGTGTTTGCGTGTGTGTGTGTGCGCGTGTGTTGAAAATTAATCCTTCGAAAGACGGGGACATCGGAGAGAGACCTCTTTCCCCCAGCTTGACAGCCGACAACAGCTCCCCTCCCCTTCTACCACTTTCAGCCACCGACAAAGAAACTGCCCCACAATCACACAATAAAGACAACAGTCCAAAATTTCTTCCCAAAGAGACCTAATTCATGTTAGAGTTTAGAGACCGTTGCCAGCCACTATGGGGTTCCGGGTACCCAGTAGACAAAACTCGGATGTGTATATGTATGTGCACATGTGTATGCATATATATATATATATATATATATATATATATATATATATATGTGTGTGTGTGTGTGTGTGTGTGTGTGTGTGTGTGTGTGTGTGTGTGTGTGTGTGTGTGTGTGTGTGTGTGTGTGTGTGTGTGTGTACACATATGTTTTAGTGTTTGTGTATGTGTATGCATATGTGTGTGTATGAATGAGTGTGTGT
>NC_134795.1:49779215-49799215 GCF_046742065.1 Oratosquilla oratoria
CAGTTTTGTATCATCAGCAAATTTGGAAACAGTAGATTTTAGTCCATGGTCTATATCATTTATATATACTATGAATAGAAGTGGCCCAAGAACGGAACCCTGAGGAACTCCACTTGCAACACTTTTCCATCCAGAAGTTTTTCCATTTAAAACAACAATGCAGCTTTTCCATAATCAGACTTCTTCCTCGTTGTACATTTTCTAACATAGTACTCGAGTACAATAATCCGGTTTAACGTCGCGAACTTCTCCCTATAAGTAGGCTAGAACGGTGCCCCTTGTAGCGTGGAACTGAATGAACCATGCCCTTGGTCCAACGCGCTGGTCACCTCGACCTCCGCCGCAAATAGCGACGCTCTAACCCGCTTGGCCAACGAGTATCCAGTATAATAATAGCTTAATAATAATATACCCTCAAGTAAATATCCACTTTCTAGTAACTAAACCAACACCATAAACCTATATTATATATCGGTAGAGACACGACATTACCAACAAGGACAGAAGCAGTGATGGCTGCCAATGACAATACAATAAATTATAGTTTCCAAACGCAAAACAAACCTAGTTATTGAGCTAGTGGAGACCGAGACACAAACTCGGACGCGTCGTCTCTGTTTCCCGCCAAAGCGTCGCGCGACTTGACGTCATCGTTTCACCTGGCCTCGAGCCAATCAGCGCTCAGGAAAGAATGACGTGGACAAGCGTGTATTGACGTCATTGTTTTACCTGGCACAACGTCTGCTTTTGGACAATCACCTCTCAGAAAAGGAAAAAGAAAAAGAAAAAAAAAACGTAGGCGTATTGTCGGATGAAGAAAACAGAGAATTAAAAAACTCACCAAGCAAAACCTATTATTTTGCTCGTGAGAACGCTAAAAATAGTTACATATAATGATGATATTAGGAAACTTCCTGTACTGAAAGATTTATATAAAACTCTTTGGTGAATAGCTTAAAAAAGAATATCATTCTCTCTTCCACTCTTCTCTCTCACTCTTAACCTAATACTCATGACGTCACTCAAAAATGTAAACAGAGGGACGCGTTCTATCAAATGTCAATAGACACAGTTTTTTACTGGTTCATCTCTTCATATATATCTTATTTTTTCAAAACTCTTTTCCATTTTCAAAATAGAAAATGAAATTTAAAAAATATGGACATTTCTCGCTGTGGTTACTGATCGTGTTTTCATTCTCAACTCGACCAATTTTAGCGGATATATAATTGTGCAAAATCACGAAAGCCAACGAAAATTGCAATGCCATGACAGCTTGCGTATCATTATTTAGGCTGCATTTACAGAGTTAAGGTGGTGGTACACTAGGCATTTCTCGCTAGCATGCTACTCACTTTTGCTACTTGCTTTGCTGGTTAACTTTTGCTTATCCGTCACACAGGAAATGTTTTGCTGGTGACCTTTTAGCTAGCAGCTAGCGAGGACAATAACATACCTTCCCACTAAATTGTTTGCAAATGAGTCGGTTACTACGGTAGTATTATAATTATAATTATAATAATAATAATAATAATAATAATGATAATAGTAATAATAATAATGATAATAGTAATAATAATAATGATAATGATAATAATAATAATAATAATAATGATGATAATAATAATAATAATACATACATACATACATATACCAAGGCTTTTTTCCCCCTTCCAAGGGAGGTAGCCAAAAAGGGAAAGGCATAAAAACACTCCCACCCATTTCATCCCTAAATACACTCCACACCCCTCCCACCCTTCCTCTCATCTGAGCACCTCCTGGATGACGGGTCATCCCTGCACCCTGCCCACCGCCCTGGGTCAGAAGCAGTGTCGCAAGACACAGTACATCCACAGCAAGGCCGCTTCATTTAATCGGCGACCCCCCCTCTCCGATGATGATAATAATAATAATGATAGTAATAATAATAATAATAATGATAATAATAATGATAATAATAATAATAATAATAATAATAATGATAAATAAGAAAATAAAAAATAAAAATAATAACAACAATGCTTGAATAAGTGTATGGTGACAAAGATGGGGGGAAAAACCTATGTATAAACAATGATATGAAAGATCAATTCTATTTATATTTCATATGTAAGCCCCAAAAATTGTATCACATTTGAACACTCAAGTGACCAACATAACTTGGCTGTTGGTTCTTCCTAGCATGATATCCACTTTTCCCAGCAGCAAGGAGTCAGTAGCATGGCACTCACTTTAGATCGTAAAACAACAAAACTAGTAGCAAAAGCAAGTAGCATGCTAGTGAGAAATTCTTAGTGTGCCGCCACCTAGTCTCTCAATTAATTTAACTATTTCCTTTTGTTCCACAAGCAAATATTAACGATCTTATTTCTGTTAACTAAAATAATTTGACGAAAAACAAAACGAAAGAACACTCGAACGTTTCCATAAAAAATAAAAATAAAAAAAAATCCAACCGTTTCCATCAGTTTTATAATACCCAATTCCAATCCCTGATTCCGAATTCAACGCTTCAGTCCATAACCGTATCACTATTGGGGACCTTAGTAACACCCCTACGGAGCAGAGGCACCGAAGACTCATGAGCGATACTGGCCCCCAGGGCTACAGGCGCAACGCACAAAAATCTTCAAATCTGTCATTCTAGAAAGAAAAAATATATAAATTACCATATTGAGTACCTTATCCGTCTTCTTTACTTCCCGCTAAATCTCGCTATTTCGCCAAAATTATCACCACGCCAAATTTGAATAAAAAAAATCTTAAAAGTCAAAAACTATCTACATCACCACATTAAGTACATTACTTGCTATCTTTTCTTCTCGTTGAATTTATTTCGCCAAAATTATCACCCCGCCAAATTTAAATAAACAGTCTAGATTCCAACAGCTATCTAAATCACTACACTGAGTATCTTACTAAGTTATCTTTACTTCTAGCTGAATCTCTTCATGTCGCTAAAATTATCATCCCGCCAAATTTGAATAAACGGGCGATGTGTTGGGTTGGCACTGGGAGAGAGAGAGAGAGAGAGAGAGAGAGAGAGAGAGAGAGAGAGAGAGAGAGAGAGAGAGAGAGAGAGAGAGAGAGAGAGAGAGAGAGAGAGAGAGAGAGAGAGAAGAAGGGAACGAGAATACAAAAAAAAGAGGCGAAAGAGGAGGCAGACGAGGAGGAGGAGGAAGAGTACACCTTTCAGCTACGATTAAAGTCGCCTGGAGTCAGCCAGAATAAAGTGAGGTCGTAAATGTCAACAACAAAAAGGGCTTCAGACACCTTAAATGCTGGAGTGTGGAAATCTAGAAATAAAAAAAAGGTATACATGTATAAAAGGAGCTTTGACTTGGTTCAAAGTCGGACAGTGATACGATACAGGTCAGGACTGATCCACATTAATCTTTGGTTCGAAGGAGGGTGGGGGGAGGGGAGGGGAGGGGAACAAGATGTCACTCAGATAATATCGTCACGGCGTTAACTGAATTAAACATTAAAGAGAACTGGGAAGGAAGGAAGGAAGGAAGGAAGGAAAGGAAGAAAGGAGGGTAGGAGAGGAGGAAAGGAAAGAAGGCAGGATGGAGGGTAGGAGGGAAGGAGGGAAGGAAGGAAGAAAAGAAGAAAGGAAGGAGGAGAGGAAGGAAAGAATGAAGGAAGGAAAGAAGGAAAGAAGAAAGGAAGGAGGAGGGGAGTGAAAGAAAGAAGGAAGGAAAGAAGGAAGGAAAGAAGAAAGGAAAAAAGAAAGGAAAGAAAAAAGGAAGGAGAGAAGGAGGGATAGAAGGAAGGTAGGTAGGAAGGATGGAGGGAAGGAAGAAAGGAAAAAGGAAGGGAAGAAGGAAGGAAGGAAGGAACGAAGAGAAGAAGGGAGGGAAGAAGGAAGGAAAGAGGAAAGGAAAGAAGGAAGGAGGGAATGAATGAAAGAAAGAAGGGAAGAAGGAAGGAAGGAAGGAAGGAAGGAGGAAATGAAAGAAAGAAGGAAAGAAGAAAGGAAGGAAGGAGGGAAGAAAGTAAGGAAAAAAGAGAGGAAGGAAGAAGGAAAGAAAGAAGGAAGGAGGGTAGGAAGGAAAGAAAGAAGAAATGAGGGGAAGGAAGGAAAGAAGTAAGGAATGGGGGAAGGAAGGAGGGTAGGAATGAAGGAAGGAAGGAAGGAAGGAAGGAAGGAAGGAAGGAGGGAGAGTAGGAAGGAAGGATGGTAGGAAGGATGGAAGGAAGGAAGGAAGGAGAATAGGAAGGAAGGAGGGTAGGAAAGAAGGAAGGAAGGAGGGGATGAAGGAGGGTAGGACGGAAGGAAGGAAGAAAGGAAAGAAGGAAGAAAGGGGGGAAGAAGTAAAGAGGGAAGGAAGGAAGAAGGAAAGGAAAGAGGGAAGGAAGGTAGGAACGAATGAAGGAAGGAAGGAAGAGGGGAAGGAATGAGGGAAGAAAGGAAGGAAAGAAGGGAGGAAGGAAGGAAGGAAAGAAGGAAGGGAGGAGGAGAAGAAGGAAAGAAGGAAGGAAAGAAAAGAAGGAAGAAAGGAAAGAAGGAAGAAAGGAAGAGAGAAAATATTGAAAGGAATAAGAAAAAAGAAAAGAAGAGAGTTAGACGATAATACACGGAAGGCGAGAGACTTTGGTCTCGAGAGGACAACACCGGGACTCGAGGAGACGAGGACGAGACCACGGTTGTTATGACAACGAGAGACAGAGGATATTTTCGGGGATAAATCTCCCAAACAAACAATGACACCTACATTCTACACCACTTTGCCATATTGATTTATATCTATTTGTAATGACTATTTATTTTTATAAATGATTATTCTTTTTTTTTCCAATGTGCATTCGTTTGAATAGTTACGATTTTTCTTCCTGTGTGTTTGTGTGTATGTGTCTTTTTTTAATTTTCTAAATTGATTTGTTCATTTGGTCGTTCGTATCTTTCCCGCCATGTTTCTGACGTCAAGTCGTTTGTAAATGTCGATGAAATACCGACACAGCATTTCAGTGTCTATGAATATACACCGATTGTTAATAAAATATTTCCTACTTTTCCTTATCAGAAAAGAAACACTAATTCATTATTTGAATAAGAATATAGGAAGCAATATGTTGTTGTTTAATTATAGAACTGTAATGATAGATAAATTTGAGTATGATTTACATAAAATCTTGGTAGTTTTTATGTGTGTACGCACGCACATATAAACACACGCACACACACGCGTGTGTGTAAAACAGAAAGCAAATTTTATACTGCCTAGAATAAAAACCGACATTGGGAAATAAAAAGAATAAAAATAGGAACGTTAGACAAACAGGAACTCTACAAGTGAACCAGATGAACTAAACAAACAGAGAAAGGTCAGGGTGTCAGGGTAGTGGTGGTGGTGGAGGAGGAGGAGGAGGAGGAGGAGGAGGAGGAGGAGGAGGAGGAGGAGGAGGAGGAGGAGGAGGAGGAGGAGGAGGAGGAGGAGGAGGAGGAGGAGGAGGAGGAGGAGGAGGAGGAGGAGGAGGAGGAGGAGAAGCAGCAGCAGCAGCAGGAGGAGGAAGAAGAGGGAGGAGGAGGAGGCACGGAAAGATATTAGGTTTACCTTTGGACGGTGTAACAAAAACAAAAAAAACGAAAGGAAAATAAAATAAATTCATAAACAAACAGGCAGATAAACAAGTAACTGCGGGCCATGCACAGATTACACGACGACAACATACTACGAATGATAATTTTGTTTTTATTGACGTTGTTCTCACTGACTCTGGTTGACTAGCTCTTCTAGGAAAACGGAGATCATGTCGTGAGATGTGCAAGATGCGGAAGACGAGGAGAAGGAGGAAGAAGAAGAAACAGAGGAGGCAGAGGAGGAATAAGAAGATGAGAAAGAGAAGAGCGAAGAAGAGGAGGAAGAGGAGAAAGGAGGAAGAAAAAGAGGAGGAAGAGGAGGAAGACGAAGAAGAGAAGGAAGAGGCAGAAAAGGAATAAGAAGAGGAGGAAGAGGAAGAAGAGGAGAGGAGGCAGAGGAGGAAAAGGAGGAGAGAGAGAAGGCAGAAGAGGAATAATAAGAGGAGGAGGAGGAGGAAAAGGAGGAAGAAGGAGGAGGAGGAAGACGAGGAGAAAAAGAGGAGGCAGAGGAGGAATAAGAAGAGTGGAAAGAAGAAGAGGAGTAGGAAGAGGAGAAGAGGAGAGGAGGAAGAGGTAGAAAAGGAGAAGGAAAAAGAGGAGAGAGAGAAGGCAGAAGAGGAATAAGAAGAGGAGGAGGAAGAGGATGAAGAGGAAGAAGGAGGAGGAGGAGGAAGGGAAGAAACAAGAGGAGACGTTGAGTACAAGGTTTTAGGGTTTTAGATGACAGGAGGGAGCCCGAGCTCTCGTGGCAAAGCATTACTTATTCTATTCCTGGATTAATTGTCCTTCTTCATTTCTTTGTTAATTTATATATATATATTTATACAGTTATGACCTTATCTATTCATTTATATATTTATCTATGTATATTTACTTCTGTAACCATTTATACTGTATATATATATATATATTTATACTGTATATATATTTTTCCATCTATGTTATTATTTGGTTATTCGTTTTTTCTTGTCATTCATTTCCATTCAGCCCCCCCCCTTTTTACCCGCTCTGCGTGGTGGCTAGACATGACAGCCACTGCAGCAGGTCGAGTCATAATGGTTGAAGGAACATTTGGGTTCCGTCCAGCTGCTCAAGAATATCCCTTTCTTTCTCAGATTTCAAATTTCTCCTCAAAAATCCTCTGATAAGAGATTTCAAAGTAGCCTCAAAGAGGAGACTCAAGGAGCCTCAAAAGTAGACTCACACCCGAGGCTCAAGGAGCCTCAAAAGTAGCCACACACCGGAGATTCAAGGAGCCTCAAAGGTAGCCTCACACATGAGACTCAAGGAGCCTCGAAAGTAGCCTCACACCAGAGACTCAAGGAGCCTCAAAAGTAGCCTTACACCGGAGATTCAACGATCCTCAAAATTAGCCACACACCGAAGACTCAAGGAGCCTCAAAAGTAGCCTCATACCCGAGACTCAAGGAGCCTCAAAAGTAGCCTCACATCGGAGACTCAAGGAGCCTCAAAAGTAGCCTCACACCGGAGACTCAACGATCCTCAAAAGTAGCCTCACATCGGAGACTCAACGATCCTCAAAAGTAGCCTCACACCGGAGACTCAAGGAGCCTCAAAAGTAGCCTCACACCCGATATTCAACGATCCTCAAAATTATCCTCACACCGGAAACTCAAGGAGCCTCAAAAGTAGCCTCACACCGGAGACTCAAGGAGCCTCAAAAATAGCCTCACACCGGAGACTCAAGGAGCTTCAAAAGTACCCTCACACCAGAGACTCAAGGAGCCTTAAAAGTAGCCTCACACCGAAGACTCAAGGAGCCTCAAAATTAGTCTCACACCGGAGACTCAAGGAGCCTCAAAAGTACCCTCACACCAGAGACTCAAGGAGCCTCAAAAGTAGACTCCCATCAGAGACCCAAGGAGCCTCAAGAGTAGCCTAACACAGAAGACTCAAGGAGCCTCACACTGGAGACTCAAGAAGCCTCGAAAGTAGCCTTAGACCGAGACTCAACGAACCTCAAATTTAGCCACACACCGGAGACTAAAAAAGCCTCATAAGTAGCCTCACAACGGAGACTCATGCACCCTCGGATGTAGCCTCACACCAGTGTCTTAAGAAGCCTCGGATGTAGCCTCACACCGGAGATTCAACGATCCTCAAAATTAGCCACACACCGGAGACTCAGGGAGCCTCAAAAGTAGCCTCACACCGGAGACTCAAGGAGCCTGAAAAGTAGCCTCACACCGGAAACTCAAGAAGCCTCAAAAGTAGCCTCACACCAGAGGCTCAAGGAGACTCAAAAGTAGCCTCACACCGGAGACTCAAAAGTAGCCGCACACAGGAGACTCAAGGAGCCTCAAAAGTAGCCTTACACCGGAGCTTCAGGGAGCCTCAAAAGTACCCTCACACCCGAGACTCAATGAGACTCAAAAGTAGCCTCATACCGGAGACTCGAGGAGCCTCAAAAGTAGCCTCACACCAGATATTCAACGATCCTCAAAATTACACACCGGAGACTCGAGGCGCCTCAAAAGTAGCCTCACACAGGAGACTCAAGGAGCCTCAAAAGAAGCCTCACACCAGAGATTCAAGGAGCCTCAAAAATAGCCTCACCACAGAGACTGAAGGAGCCTCAAAAGTAGCCTCACACCAGAGACTCAAGGAGCCTCAAAAGTAGCTTCACACCAGAAACCCAAGTACCCTTAAAAGGAGCCTCACACCAGAGACTCAAGGAACCTCAAAAGTAGCCTCACACCCGAGATTCAACGATCCTCAAAACTAGCCAAATACTGGAGACTCAAGGAGCCTTAAAAGTTGCCTCACATCGTTGACTCAAGGAGCCTCAAAAGTAGCCCCACACCAGAGTCTCATGAAGCCTCAAAAGTAGCCTCATACCGGATATTCAACGATCCTCAAAATTAGCCACACACCGAAGACTCAAGGAGCCTCAAAAGTAGCCTCACATCAGAGACTCAAGGAGCCTTACACCGGAGACCCAAGGAGCCTCGAATGTAGCCTCAGACCAGAGACTCAACGATCCTCGAAATTAGCCACACACACTGGAGACTCAAAGAGCCTCAAAATTAGCCTCACACCAGAGACTTAAAAGGCCTCGCAACTAGCTTCACACCGAAGACTCAAGGAGCCTCAAAAGTAGCCTCACACCAGAGATTCAACGCTCTTCAAAATTAGCCACACAATGGACACTCAAGGAGGCTACTTTTGAGGCTCCTTGAGTCTCCAGTGTGTGGTTAATTTTGAGGATCGTTGAATCTCCGGTGTGAGGCTCAAGGAGCCTCAAAAGTAGCCTCACACCAGAGATTCAACGATCCTCAAATGTAGCCACACATCGGAGACTCAAGTAGCCTCAAAAGTAGCCTCACACCGGAGACTCAAGGAGCCTCATAAGTAGCCTCACACCAGAGACTCAAGTAGCCTCAAAACTAGCCTCACACCAGAGACTTGAGAAGCCTCAAAAGAAGCCTTACACCAGGGACTCAAGAAGCCTCAAAAGTAGCCTCACACCGGAGACTCAAGGAGCCTCAAAAGTAGCGTCACACCGGAGAGTCAACGATCCTCAAAATTAGCCACACACCGGAGAATGAAGGAGTCTCAAAAGTAGCCTCACACCGGAGATTTAAGGAGCCTCAAAATTAGCTACATACCAGAGACTTAAAGAGCCTCAAAATTAGCCTCACACCGGAGACACAAGGAGCCTCAAAAGTAGCATCACACCGGATATTCAACGATCCTTAAAATTAACCACACACCGGAGACTCAAGGAGCCTCCTAAGTAGCCTCACACGGGAGACTTAGGAGCCTCAAAAGTAGCCTCACACCAAACACTCATGGAGCCTTAAAAGTAGCCTCACACTGGAGATTCAAGGAGCTACTTTTGAGGGTCCTTGTGTCTCTGGTGTGAGGCTACTTTTGAGGCTCCTTGAGTCTCTGGTGTGAGGTTCCTTTTGAGGCTCCTTGGGTCTCTGGTGTGAGGCTAATTTTGAGGCTCCTTGAGCCTCTGGGGTGAGGCTACTTTTGAGACTCCTTGACTCTCCGGTGTGAGGCTACTTTTGAGGTTCCGTGAATCTCCGGTGTAGGGCTACTTTTGAGGTTCCATGAGTCTCTGGTGTGAGTCTACTTTTGAGGCTCCTTGAGTCTTCGGTGTAAGGCTTCATTTGAGGCTCCTTGAGTCTCCGGTGTGTGGCTAATTTTGAGAATCGTTAAATCTCTGGTGCGAGGCTACTTTCGAAGCCTCTTGAGTCTGCAGTGTGAGGCTACTTTCGAGTCTCCTTGAGTCTCCGGTGTGAGGCTACTTTCGAGGCACATTCAGTCTCCGGTGTGAGGCTACTTTTGAGGCTCCTTGAGTCTCCGGTGTGAGGCTACTTCTGAGCCTCCTTGAGTCTCCTGTGTGTGGCTAGTTTTGAGGATCGTTGAATCTCTGGTGTGAGGCTACTTTTGAGACTCCTTGAGTCTCCGGTGTGAGGCTACTTTTGAGGCTCCTTGAGTCTCCGGTGTGTGGCTAATTTTGAGTATCGTTCAATATCTGGTGTGAGGCTACATTCGAGACTCCTTAAGTAGCCTAACAACGGAGACTTAAGGAGCCTCACAACAGAGACTCAAGGAGCATCGAAAGTAGCCTCAGACTGGAGACTCAACGATCCTCAAAATTAGCCACACACCGGAGATTCAAGTAGCCTCAAAAGTAGCCTCACACCGGAGACTCAAGGAGACTCAAACGTAGCCTCATGAAGTCTCAAAAGTAGCCTCACACTGGAGACTCAAGGAGCCTCAAAAGAAGCCACACATCAGAGATTCAACGATCCTCAAAATTAGCCACACACCGGAGACTCAAGGAGCCTCAAAAATAGCCTCACACCTAAGACTTAAGGAGCCTCAAAAGTAGCCACACACCAGAGACTCAAGGAACCTCAAAAGTAGCCTCACACCGGAGACTCAAGGAGCCTCAAAAGTAGCCTCACACCGGAGATTCAGCGATCCTCACAAGTAGCCTTGCACCAGAGACTCAAAAGAAGCCTCACACCGGAGACTCAAGGAGCCCCAAAAGTAGCTTCAAGGAGCCTTAAAAGTAGCCTCGCACCGAAGATTCAACGATCTTCAAAATTAGACACACACCGGAGACTCAAGTAGCCTAAAAAATAGGCTCACACCAGAGACTCAAGGAGCCTTAAAAGTAGATTCACACCGGAGACAAAGTTAAGGTGGTGGTACACTAGGCATTTCTCGCTAGCATGCTACTCACTTTTGCTACTTGCTTTGCTGGTTAACTTTTGCTTATCCGTCACACAGGAAATGTTTTGCTGGTGACCTTTTAGCTAGCAGCTAGCGAGGACAATAACATACCTTCCCACTAAATTGTTTGCAAATGAGTCGGTTACTACGGTAGTTTAATAATGATAATAATAATAATAATAATAATGATAGTAATAATGATAATAATAATAATTAATAATGATAATAATAATAATAATAATAATAATAATGATAATAATATAATAATAACAATAATATGATAGTAATATAATATAATAATATAATAGTAATAATAATAACAATGATAAATAAATAAGAAAATTAAAAATAAAAATAATAACAACAATGCTTGAATAAGTGTATGGTGACAAAGATGGGGGGAAAAACCTATGTATAAACAATGATATGAAAGATCAATTCTATTTATATTTCATATGTAAGCCCCAAAAATTGTATCACATTTGAACACTCAGGTGACCAACATAACTTGGCTGTTGGTTCTTCCTAGCATGATATCCACTTTTCCCAGCAGCAAGGAGTCAGTAGCATGGCACTCACTTTAGATCGTAAAACAACAAAACTAGTAGCAAAAGCAAGTAGCATGCTAGTGAGAAATTCTTAGTGTGCCGCCACCTAGTCTCTCAATTAATTTAACCATTTCCTTTTGTTCCACAAGCAAATATTAACGATCATATTTCTGTTAACTAAAATAATTTGACGAAAAACAAAACGAAAGAACACTCGAACGTTTCCATAATAATAATAATAAAAAAAAAACATCCAACCGTTTCCATCAGTTTTATAATACCCAATTCCAATCCCTGATTCCGAAGTCAACGCTTCTGTCGATAACCAAATCACTCAAGAAGCCTCAAATGTAGTCTCACACCGGAGACACATGGAGTCTCAAAAGTATCTTCACACCGGAGATTCAATTATTCTCAAAATTAGCCACATACCGGAGACTTAAGGAGCTTCAAAAGTAGCCTCACACCAAAGACTCAAGGAGCCTCAAAATTAGCCTCACACCGGAGACTCAAGGACCTCAGAAGTAGCCTCATACCAGAGGCTCAAGGAGCCTCAAAAGTAGCCTCACACCGGAGACTCAAAAGTAGCCTCACACCAGAGACTCGAGGAGACTCAAAACTAGCCTCACAACAGAGACTCAAGGAGCCACAAAAGTAGCCTCGCACCGGAGACTCAAGGAGCTTCAAAGGTAGCCACACACCGGAAACCCAAGGAGCCTCAAAAGTAGCCTCACACCGGAGACTCAAGGTGCCTCAAAAGTAGCCTAATATTAGAGACTCGAGGAGCCTTAAGAGTAGCCTAACACAGGAGGCTCAACGAGCCTTACACCGGAGACTCAAGGAGCCTCGAAAGTAGCCTCAGAACGGAGACTCAACGATCCTCAAAATTAGCCACACACCGGAGACTCAAGGAGCCTCAAAAGTAGCCTCACAACGGAAACTCAAGGAGCCTCAAAAGTAGCATCACACCAGGGACTTAAGAAGCCTCAAAACTAGCTTCACACCGGAGAATCAAGGAGCCTCAAAAGTAGCCTCACACCAGAGATTCAACGATCCTCAAAATTGGACACACACCGGAGACTCAACGCTACTTTTGAGGCTCCTTGAGTCTCCGGTGTGAGGCTAATTTTGAGGATCGTTGAATCTCCGGTGTGGGGCTCAAGGAGACTCAAGGAGCCTCAAAAGTAGCCTCACATCAGAGATTCAACGATCCTCAAATGTAGCCACACACCGGAGACTCAATGTAGCTTCAAAATAACCTCACTCCGGAGACCCAAGGAGCATTAAAAGTAGTCACACACTCCGAGACTCAAGGAGCCTCAGAAGTAGCCTCACACCAGAGACTCGAGGAGCCTCAAAAGAAGCCTCATACCAGAGACTCAAGAAGTCTTAAAAGAAGCCTCACAACAGAGATTCATGGATCTTCAAAAGTAGCCTCACACCGGAGATTCAACGATCCTCAAAACTAGCCACACACCGGAGAAAAAAGGAGCCTCACACCAGAGACACAAGGAGCCCCAAAAGTAGCCTCGCACCAGATACTCAAGGAGCCTCCAAAGTAGCCTCACACCGGAGACTTAAGGAGCCTCCAAATTAGCCTCACACCAGAGATTCAACGATCCTCAAAATTAGCCACACACCAGAGACTCAAGGAGCCTCAAAACTAGACTCACACTGGAGATTCAAGTAGCCTCAAAAGTAGCCTCACACTGGAGACTCAAGGAGCCTCAAAAGTAGCCTCACACCAGAGACTCAAGGAGCCTCCAAAGTAGCCTCACGCCGGAGACATAAGGAGCCTCGAATGTAGCCTCACACCGGGGATTCAGCGATCCTCAAAATTAGCCACACACCGGAGACTCAAGCAGCCTCAAAAGTAGTCTCACACCGGAGACTCAAGGAGCCTTAAAAGTAGCCTCACACCGGAGACTCAAGGAGCCTCAAAAGTAGCCTCACACCAAAGGCTCAAGGAAACTCGAAAGTGTAGCCTCATACCGGAGACTCAAGGAGCCTCAAAAGTAGCCTCACACCGGATATTCAACGATCCTTAAAATTAACCACACACCGGAAACTCAAGGAGCCTCAAAAGTAGCCTCACACCGGAGACTCAAGGAGCCTCAAAAGTAGCCTCACAACGGAGACTTAAGAAAACTCAAAAGTAGCCTCACACCGGAGACATAACGAGCCTCGAAAGTAGCCACACACCGGAGACTCAAGGAGCCTCAAAAGTAGCCTCATACCGGAGACTCAAGGAGCCTCGAAAGTAGCCTCACACCGGAGATTGAACGATCCTTAAAATTAGCCACACACCGGAGACTCAAGGAGCCTCAAAAGTAGCCTTACACCGAAGATTCATGGAGCCTCAAAAGTAGATTCATACCAGAGACTCAAGGAGCCTCAAAAGTAGCTTCACACCGGAGACTCAAGGAGCCTCAAAATAGCCCCACAACGGAGACTGAAAGAGCCTCGAAAGAAGCCTCACACCGGAGATTCAACCATCCTTAAAATTAGCCACACACCGGAGACTCAAGGAGCCTTAAAAGTAGCCTCAAACCGGAGACTCAAGGAGCTTCAAAGGTAGCCTCACACCAGAGACTCATTTAGCCTCAAAATTAGCCTCACATCGGAGACTCAAGAAGCCTCAAAAGTAGCCTCACACCGGAGATTCAACGATCCTCAAAATTAGCCACACACCGGAGGCTCAAGGAGCCTCAAAAGTAGCCTCACACCAGAGACTCAAGGAGCCTCAAAAGTAGCCCTCACACCGGAGACTCAAGGACCTCAGAAGTAGTCTCACACCGGAGACTCAAAATAGAATTACACAGCTGAGTCCAAGAGTAGAACTAAAATGGCCTGAAGAGGAAATAATGAAGGTGTTTGGGAGATTTTTTAAATTTATTTATTATTGTGATTATCATTGTTATTATTATTATTACTATTATTATTATTATTATTATTATTATTATCATTATTATTACTTTTTTTTTTTTTTTTTTTTAAGATAAAAGTGTTGACTTCGACTGGACTCGCAGGTCTGGATCCACGATGGGGATGAAATTTTTGGAAAAGAAATACGAGAGGATACATGCCGATTGAGAAAAAAAAGTAAACAAAGTTATAGAAAACGGAAAATAGGACTAATGTCTGAAGACCTAAAAGAAAACGACGAATGATAAGATGAATGAAAATGGGATAAAAAAATATATATTTATCGAAGATAAATAGTTCTAAGAAGACGGAAGAGAGAAACTTAATGAAGACAATGAACAATAAGCCAAAGGAAAATAATAGATAAATAAATAAAGATAGATAAATAAATAGATAAATAAAGAAATAAACAGGTAAATAAACAAAGTAGATATGAAAAAGAATAAAGATAAATAGATAAGAATATTTATATAAACATAAGACCATATGAATGGAGGAGACTGCAAGAGACCATAAGGCCTACACTAAGCAGTTCCATGTCCTTTATCACCAGTCATCCCCATCCATAAAGCTGTCTAACCTTTTCTTAAAACAACTGATTGTTCCAGTGCGCACTAAATGGTTACTAAGTCCATTCCATTCATTGACCACTCTATTGGTAATCCATATCTTGCTTATTCCCTTCTTAAATATAAAATTGTCCAATTTAAATCCATTACTGTGAGTCCTGCCCTGTTGTCTTAATATGACATCCATGCGCCTTTAGTACACTTGAACTCCTCTATTAGATCACACTGCATTCTGCGTCTTTCCAGAGAGTGTAAGTTAAGGTGCCTAAGCTTGTCCTCGTAAGGTAAATTTCTGAGCCCATGTATCATTTTGTTCATACTCCTCTGTACCGATTCTAATGAAAAAAAAAAATAATAATAATAATACATAAGTAGAAATAAAAGGAATAAATAAACATAGAGAATAATGATAACAAAAAACCTGGTGTACCAACAGAAAACGGGTAATGCAGATGAGGGCAAAAGTTGAAAAAGAAAAATGGGAAACACGACCAAACTTTACTTAGGTGTCTGCACCGACGATGGAATTTAGATGAAGCTGAGTGAGACTTGATAATGAAGTTGCCGTAGGAAAAATGTGTATATATACTGTATATATGTATATATATATATATATATATATATATATATATATATATATATATATATATATATATATATATATATATCGATCCGACGGACCAACACAAAGGTCATGAATAAAATGAAAAGGTCAAACAAAAGTGGTGCAGGTGTGAACCAGACAGAGAGAGAGAGGGAGAGAGGGAGAGAGAGGGATAGAGGGAGGGAGGGAGAGAGAGAGAGAGAGAGAGAGAGAGAGAGAGAGAGAGAGAGTTAGGGGACGACAGAGCTAAAATTAACTTAGACATTCTTGCCAGAAAGTAACGGGAAAAGTAAATTGATTTAACAATTTCATCCACATTATTATCTTTCTTTCCCCCTTTCTCCCTCATTCAACCAGGCGCGCTAAAAGTAAATTTTGTATTCTTTCTTTCTTTCCTGTCTACATTTTCTTTTTTCTTTCTCATGGTAAAGCTAGGAAGACAAAATCTGATGGCTGTTGAGAGCTCATGGGCTGAAGACATAATGAACGAAGGAGAAGGGGAGGAGGAGGAGGAGGAAGAGGGATGAATTGAAGACGGAGAAGACAATGACGAGGAAAAAGAAACCGAAGAAGAAAAAGAAGAGAAGGAGGAAGAAGAGAGAAGAGGAGGAGCAGAAAGAAAGAAGAGGAAGCAGAAGAGGAGAAGGAAGAGGAGGAGAAAAATACAAGTATTTTCTTGTGCAAATGACAAATATTTCCGAGAAAACACTCTCTGGTAAATATCCCTCCCGGGGTTGGGTTGGGTTGGTTGGTTGGTTTATGAGCTTAGGCTCAAAAGCCAAGCACTGGAGCATCAAGGGCTATTCAGCGCTATGAGAGCTAAAAGGCGGATGAAAGCTAAAAGTTCAGTGATTTTATTAAAAAGATAATAATAATAAAATTGAAAATTACAGTGAGTATAGGTGATAAAACTTGATAAGCTTTAAAAATCTGACCACACGGGCTACTTCACAGTTATCATCAAGCAAGTCTGTCATGGACTTGCCTGAGATTGAACATGCTCGTCGATCACGTTGAAAACACATGCACTCCGTTAAAAAGTGCTGTACAGTAATGTGAGCCTGACATGTACGGCAGAATGGTGCCTGTCGCTCGTCGCCACCTGCCATTAAAAGACTGTGTGTCAGATGTGTATGTCCGATTCGCAATCTGATCAAGATGATGCTGTTCCTTCTATTTGGGCAATTGGATGATTCCCATTTCTTTATGAAGGGACGGATCCTTTTTAGCTTCAAGTTATCAGTTAAGGTGCGACATCTATCCCGGGGTTGGGGCTTGGGGGGGGGGATTTATCAACCACAATTCACTTCAATTCTAAGTCATCAACGTCGAGGAACTCGATGGAGGCGCACATGCAGAAATTGATATGTGGTCAAGCAAAGGACTCGAACCTCCGCTCACACGTAACAAGTGACCATTGACTAAGCCATTGCGTTATCAAGAGAGTGATAGTGCAATGGCTTAGTCAATGGTCACTTGTTACGTGTGAGAAGAGGTTCGAGTCCTTCGCTCAACCACGTATCAATTTCTGCATGTACACCTCCATCGAGTTCCTCGACGTTGATGGCTTAGAATTAAAGTGAATTGTGGTTGAAATGTAAATCTGTTCACTGAGACCCAGTGTTGTACACACACACACACACACACACACACACACACATATATATATATATATATATATATATATATATATATATATATATATATATATTTGTGTGTGTAAACACTGTCATTTAACACGAACATGAAAACAGAAATATGAAAAAAGAGAAATTTAGTAACGTGCATTTCGGTGAACACATAAACGCACCCGCAGGCAGAGAGCAAGTTTAACTATGAAAGACAGTTGGGAGAGGAGTCGATTAGATTAATTTAGTTACTGGATTGGTGGGGGGAGGGGACCCACTCCGCGGGCCCCAGTGATGAGAGGAGAGGTGGATGAGTGGAAGGGTGAAGGAGGAACTGGGTGGAGGGGTGAAGTGGAGGGGGTGGAGGAAGGAATGGTGGGGGATAAAGGAAGGGGTGGTAGGATGGAAGAGAGGAGTGGAGGGTGGAAGGGAGAAGGGGTAAAGGAAGATGTGGGTAAGGTGGAGGAGGTGGGTGGAATGGGGGAGAGACGGATTAAACATAATTACAAATAAAGTGAGAAAAACGAGAGGCGGCCAAAGAAAGACTGTAATTGACGATTGGGGGAAAGAGGAGGAAGTGAAGGAAGTGAGGGGTTAATGATGAGGTGAAGACGAAGAGAAGACGAAGGAGAGGGGAAGGAGACGGAAGGAGGTAAAAGGAGAGGAAGGGAGGAGAAAGTTGGTAAAGGGGAGAGAATGCTAAGCTAAAGTGGGGAGAAAAGTCAAATTTTGTTATTTAGTTTAATAGTCACTTCATTAAAAGCAGTTGCCTTGAATGGTTTTTCGACACAAATTATTAATAACCCATATTGACCACATTTCTTTCTATTATAATATCATGAACTTACAGTATATTGAGGTAAAATAATAATGTAGATGTACAGTACAGAAATTAAGTTCGAACAATTACAGACGCCAAAAGCAATGTCTGGCAACTTTTACATGTGGGTTCTGGTAATAGTTGTCAAGTGCCGCTAAACGTGTCGACACTTAATTTTCTTTTACACAGATTGTGCCAGACAAAATATAACTTCTTCAGTTTCCACAACATATATATATGCAAGTCATTTATTGTTCACAAACCTGTCGTAAATGGGTGAAACAACCATTTTGAAAAAATAAAATAAAATATAATACCTGCATGGCAATGTCTTGACAAATGTATATAGCGCTTATTTTGAAACATGTTTTCACACTTCTTTTATGTTTCTAATTAAATCGCGTCTCATGTGCAATCAAGATAAAGGAGAATTTAATGATTAGATTTATATGGATAGTTAAGCTGTATAAAGTCGACAAAAATCAGAAATGTTAGTTCTTATTTCTAGGCTCATTGGTTGAGCTTTTCACGACTTGTTAGCACGTATAAAAATACGTAAGTGTTCTAAACTATAATTGTTCTCATTCTATATCTAATTTGCTACAATGAAATATATTTTTCTAAAGAAGAAAAAATCAGTGAGAAAGCGTAGGAAACAACAATTAACGTCCGCAACTTTACGAAAATCAAACTTACTTAGAATATATCGTTCCATAATACAACACAATTCAGCAATCCTTAACAGGCTTCGATCGAATGTTGGCAACTAAATCTAATAGTCTACCTGTCACGACGTACTTAACAAAAATTATTTAGGCCCATAGGTTTGAAGCACAACTATAACAGTCATCACCTATTAGAAATATATTCTAAAATACTGATGGGTGTGCATTTCTGCTTGAAATATTAGAATGTATTTACCCGCCTCTGTAGAAGTGACGATTTGGATCCACACTCTTCGATATTTTCATCCTCGTACAGAAATTACCTTTATTTTCACTTTACTTTCTGTTTCAAAGATATTACACTCACTAACGTTGCTATTGTTGAAGAAACTTTCAGTCACCATTATTCACAGGTAATTGCGATGATTGATGATTTCCAATTGAACAACAACTTTACAAAACCCGTATGTCGCTCACGGCACTTGCCCCAGTAAATTCGTATTTGATTGGCTGAAACAAAACAAAACAAAACAAAACTCTTTCAAATTCACTGAATGGTTGGTTTGTATGATAACATCATTAAGTCATGCCTTTGATAGCGAAATTGGTTCTATTATTTGTTTTACAGTGTCAAAATATCGTTTTAATTCGTTCTTCTGATACTAATATTTTGTATATTCTATTCTGACCACTATTTTCAAGCGATACATCATATATTAGATAAATCATATTTGAACGTTTATCTTTACAAGTAAATTAGTACAAATGTTCATCCAAAATTACTATTATTTCCCTTGGTTATTTATCGTTATATACTCGTACAAGACTTTTCAGCGAAATTTAAATAATTGATGAAATCTAGCAACTTCACTTCGCTGTTTACACAGAATGTGTCTGCTAGAAATAAAAAAAAGTATATGAATTATAATCTATATCCTTTATATAGTTCTACATGTAATTATATACAGAAATTTACCATTAATTCTCCCCAAAAAAATAAAACAATAAAATCAAAGATGAACTTATTTAGCAATTAAAATATTTCCTTCTTTACATCATGAGAAAGCAGATGTTTTCATTTCTCTACAATTTGAAATATTACTTCTGTCACTTACGTAAAAGAGAAAATATAAAAATTCATTCCTCAGTAATAATAGATATCTAATGTAACTGCAATTTGTATATGTGTTTATAATTCCATGGCAGAAAAAATGCCCACATCATGTCCTCTCTACAATAGATGTCCGACTAAAGAATAATCTTTTACAAAAATCATGTTTAATAAGACTATTCTAATCACGAACAACTTTCTTGGGAACAATCGTAGAAACCAATCATTATTATCCTATCACTTTGATAAAAAGTATTCATTACATTTATAAACATAACCTAGCAGAACAGAACAAAGTATAATAGAACACTAATTCAATAAATTTATTGCCT
>NC_134795.1:49804215-49819215 GCF_046742065.1 Oratosquilla oratoria
AGGGGTAAGGTGGGGGGCAGTAAATGCAGACAGAATCTCAATCGAGGCACGTGCCATTGCAAAAGCGCTTGCAGTTGTATATAATAGCATCTTTACGCACACACACACACACACACACACACACACACACACACACACTCGTGACGCAGTTGGTAGTTCCTGGCTGCCACTACGGAGGTCCGGGTTCGAATCCCGCCCAGGGCTGAAATGATTTCAGTATTGCTGCGCTGTGGGTTGTTACTCCAACTCTTGTGGGCGGGGAGTTGGGTGTGTGTGTGCGTGTAAGGTTACATCATTACCCATAGATTGGTCATATACGAGCTCTGAACTCTCTTCTTGGAGAAAAATAGCTGTCGATCACGAGTCCAACACGTGGTTCAAAGGCTATGGTGAATCACACACACACACACACACACACACACACACACACACACACACACACACACACACACACACACACACACACACACACACACACATACGTACTTACACATGTACACACATATCGCTAGGGTGATGTTTACATTGAGAGCCTGTATTTATCACCGTCTGGTGTGTCTCTATGTAATCTGTATATTGGTCCTAACTTTTTTGTAAACAAAATGACCTTGTTTTGCTTACCCTGCCTCGGGCCGGACTGAGAATGCCATTCTGAATCCGGGAGAACTGATGATTTGCCACTCTTCCTTGGCATTCGGCATCTGCAGAAAACAAAACTGTTTCCAATAACACATATGTATGTATCTGAAGTGAATCGTTAGTAGCAGCAAATATCAGTCAAATAATTTCCGACAGTCACCACGGGGTTCGAACCGAGGTCTGGCTCAATGCCAAACCAACGCCTTACCGACTCAGGTGTAGAAGCTTCAAAAGATCAACTTGAAGATCAGTTGAACTAATTCCCGAAGATTCTAGGTAGATTGCTAGCTGACGTCATGACCTAATTTTTCACAGAGATCCCGAGTTCAACTCTAGGACAACATGTTCGAACGCCGGGACGACTGTCGGCAATTATTTGATTTGTATTCGCTGCTAATAGTAATTCAATTCAGGTGTTTACAACGACGAAAGCCCATAAATGTTCCGTACCAGCCTTACCGATTGTAATGATGGCAGTTAGCATTCGACCTAGAATCTTCGGTAATTAGTTTAACTCCAAGTTGATCTTTTGTAGCTCCTACAGCTGAGTCGGTAAGGCGTTGGTTTGGCATTGAGCCAGACCACAGTTAAAAGCCCGGGGTGGCTGTCGGAAATTGATATTCGCTACTACTAGCGATTCACTTTAGGTAGCCTACTTACAACGACGAAAGTCCATAAAGCAGTGGCTCCTAAACGGTGTGCCGCGGCACCGAAGGGTGCCTTGAGATCAACTGAGGATGCCGCCAAAATTCAGGGGCAAAAATTACTGTCATAGTTATATTTTTGTATTGTCATCCATTTTTGTTCATTAAAGAAGCATCATTGTAAAGATGAGTATTTTCATATTATCCAGGGAAATTTTTTTGTTACACTGATGTTGAATCAACAAAATACTGACAAACTAGAATTTAGATTTTCTAATAAGGGTGCCGGGGACTTCTGAAAGGGTTCCTCAAGCCAGAAAAGGTTGGGAACCACTGCCATAAAGGTTTCGTACTAGCCTTACCAATTATTTTAGAGCTGAGCTAGGGCTCTCTGTGAAAAATTAGGTCATGACGCCGGCAAGTAATCTACCTAGAATCTTCGGGAATTAGTTCAACTCCAAGTTGGACATCTTTTGTAGCTCCCACGGCTGAGTCGGCAAGGCGTTGTTTTGGCATTGAGCCAGACCTCGGTTCGAACCCCGGGACGACTGTAGGAAATTATTTTATATGTATATATAATCAAACTCGGCAATTGGGGACCAATTTGGTTGCTACTTGTGTTGGAAGTTTATATGTTGTTGTTGTTGTTGTTGTTGTTGTTGTTGTTGTTGTTGTTGTTGTTGTTGTTGTTGTTGTTGTTGTTGTTGTTGTTGTTGTTGTTGTTGTTTTCAAAGTGAGCTCTGAGTTTTGCATGCCGGGAAAAAAAGTCGTTTGAGTGCTAGGTTTGGGACGCGTGCCAAGGGTTGCCCATCCCTGGTCTATACCCGTCAGTATCCTGAATGCATTAGTTACAGCTCCTCATTCTATTCGATTCTTTCATCTTTGTCAGATCTGGTACTTGCAGCATTCCGTCTGGGACCAATGGGGTTGTTGTTTGTGTTCTCTCGACCTTGTTTATATCTTCACTCTGTGTGGGGGACGTACAGTCAGTCAAAAAAGTATCGGTTGGTGGTTTTAGGTGTTCGTGGGAGACGAGTGAAACAACAGAATCGATGTTCCCGTACAGTTGGTAGTCGTGACAGAGTTGCGCCCTACTTCCCCCCCACCCCCGTTAAAATACGTGGTGTAGAATGAGCATTTAATGCGTGAAGATGTGACAAGATTGAAAGTAATTATATTTGCACCGACAAGGATTGTTAATATCCTATTGTTACTGAAATCACACACACACACACACACACACACACACACACACACACACACACACACACCAGAGCATACGCAGTAGGTATTGCCACACCACATGTTTTCGGCCTAGACAACGCTACAGGCTCTCCTGTCTACATGGCAACCCCTACCCGTCACTCCCTTTCTCAACCCTCGCCCTCCCAGAGGGACAGCCATTCGTGCTATAATAAAACACTCCACAGCTCCTTAGCAGTTAACAGGTTGTTTCTTCCAAGTAATATAACATTTGTGTAATATATAAACTTAAATATAATTTTAATATTTTAGATGTCTTCACTGAATGCTGCTATAATGAAGACGCACATTTATAAACTACAAAGCTATGAGAAACACTGGCGCATTGATACACAGGCGTACCAACAGTTTCCGAGTCTTTTGGACAATGTATCAGAAGTTAGCACTTACTTACGTCCATTTCCGTGCGATTTCTTACCGATAATTTTTTAAGTGACTGTACCTTTGCTGCACACTCCAGCCTAGGTCGGATTAGGGTTTAGAATTTCTTCACCATCACTTCATACACATAATGAAGGGTCACCTTTAAGTTTCTTGGCAGACCGTGTGTGTGTGTGTGTGTGTGTGTGTGTGTGTGTGTGTGTGTGTGTGTGTGTGTGTGTGTGTGTGTGTGTGTGTGTGTGTGTGTGTGTGTGTGTGTGTGTGTGTGTGTGTGTGTGTGTGTGTGTGTGTGTGTGTGTGTGTGTGTGTGTGTGTGTGTGTACACTTCCACTGGAGCGAGTATGACTTAATCAAAAGGTCATTCCTTTCTCTGTCTTAATTCAAGTTATAATCATAACATCATCATAACTTTCATCGTCCGATAATTATAGTTTTGCGAGTCCCTCAAACTTCCTCAGGAAAATGAAAACCGCCGCGTTGGAACTCACGCCAGAGAGAAGAAATTTGAAGAAATTAATCAACATCATCAACACGGGCACGTTTCGTGAAGGCCCTTGGCTCTACCCAAGGCGCCAGGGAATTTCATTTAACGGAGAGTAATCCTGGGGGATTTGGGGAGATCTTAATCGAGGATTGATTAGTCCCTAGTTTGATCCTCTGGTGAATTAGGTCGCCTGGGTCTTGGTTAAAATTGAATATCTAGAAAAAACGTCGCCATGTTGAGGTCGTATAAGGCCAACAACTGTAAAGTCGTTAATTATTCCGCTCTGCTTGAGCCTCCCGACCGTTCTTTTTTTTTTTTTTTTTGTGTGTTTTTTTCTTATTCGTTCTTTGTTTTTTTTTCTTTCTTTTTTCTTTTACTCTTCGTTTTCAAATTTTCTTTTTTCTTTTATCATCGTTTTTCTTTTCTTTTGTTTTTTCATTCTTTTCCTCTTTTTATTCTTTTTTAATATTTCTCTTAATTTCTCTTTTTTTCTTCTTTTTATTCTTTTTAATATTTCTCTTTTTTTCTCTTTTTTCTTCTTTTTTCATGCAAGGATTTTACTTCGTCTTAACCTTGAGGAACTCTGAGAGTTGTCGGCTCCGTCACTGTATGCGTCACGACTTGACGTCACGTCGGTCTGGGATTTGAGCGAAGAAAAACAAAACGAACATATAAGCCCTGCCTACACATACGTCTTTTTCAAACACATGCAACTAGTCAGGTCAACATAACAGAATGAACCAAAAATATTAAATAGATCTATACGTGTAGTAGGGTGGCAATAAAAGCACCTACTTTGATAATAATATGTATTAATTCACAATTAGATCAATTTACACGAGAGACAAAAGAGGCGTGTTCACACTTTGCAGGCTACAAACGAACTGACGCCAAGCTTTGGCTTGGGGAAAAATTCTCGAGTGTGCTGGCCGAACACTTGGTTCTCCCAACATACTTGTACATAAAGTTACATACAGTACATTACACTTATCAACAATACAATCAATAATGAAATTAATGTCCAACAATACGCCCTATAGTTAATAATACAATGGGGAATAATACACAACTCCCAATCGAGCAATACGTAAGTATAATACACAACACAATACACTTATCAACAATACAATCAATAATGAAATTAATGTCCAACAATACGCCCTATAATTGATAATACAATGGGGAAAATATACAACTCTCAATTGAGCAATACGTAAGTATAATACACAATACAATACACATAATACACAACACAATGGTACAGTGCTACAACGGTATCACACCATCACATCGCTCGGCCACCACCACTCGGTGTCCCCACCGAGCAAACGGGGGGGGGGGTGACCTAAGCATAAGAAAACGTAAAAGGATTAACTACTCCACACACACCATAGTGTACATGTAAAGGTGTGGCAGAAAAAAATAACTCTATACAACATACGGTATATAACCCATATATATCTATACAAAAGAATAGAAAACAAATAAATACATATATATATATATATATGTGTGTGTGTATGTTTCTTAAGACAGATTGAACATTTTTAGAAGCTCCACCATGGGATACGAACGGCAGGACGTTAGCAACCATCACCGTAGCATGGTTGCTAACGTCCTGCCCTCCGTGATTTTCGACGCACGGGTCAGGGTTCGTATCCCATGGTGGAGCTTCTAAAAATGTTCAATATATATATATTTATATATATATTTATATATATATATATATATATATAGATATAGATATAGATATATGACCTGGCGCCAGTTTTAGATTAGAGATAATGAATGCCGGACGTCCGGGACATGACAATAGCCAAACAAATTTTACACATTATACATAAGAAATGACCACAATAATGGTAAACATTACAAAGAATACAACATGAGAATTACAACAAAATAATTACATAAGAAATGGACACAAAAATTGTAAACATTACAGAGAATACAACTCAAAATACCATGGATAATATCATATGCAATGCTAACATAAAGATATTAAGGCATTGGGCCCTTTCAACAGATATTATAAGATACAGAAGGCATGGTTTGTACGGTGGGCCTTGGGGGAGGCCGGGCGAATGCATGTATCGGCACTTTCGTTACCTTAAGCCTGTCCACGTGCAATACTTCACTCAGTCCCTGGGAAGAATCAAAGACCTGTAAATCTACAATTTAGTTTAGATTGGCGGTCGGGCATGCTTTTATAAACATGATCACCAATACTTATGTTGACAGGTGTAGCCTTGCTATGGTGGTGTTTCAATATTTTGCACTTGGAGTCATCAAGTTTTTCTCTCGTAGAATCATATATCCTATGTAATGCGTGACATTAGAATTCACTATAATCATTAGAATTGTAGAGGGGACGAATAGGACTGTCTAACTGTCTAACTGTCGCGATATGGCGAGTGAATGTGTCACTGTGTTCAGCGCCGAAGAGGTACAATCTCTACTTAGTAGAATTGAAGCCTTGGAGGATGCTGTTTAAGTGCCTTAAGGAGGAGAATCGAGTTCTCCGCTCGAAGGCCCATGATACGGAAGGCAATATTAGCGATGAGCATGGATGGAATACGGTGAGAAATAAGATGCGGAAAAGTGGAAAAAAGTCCTCACCAGCCCCACTGAAATGCGAAAACTCGTTTCAAGTGCTGGCAAATCTGCAGGAAGAAGGAACTAATGAAATCCAAGAGAAGAAGGAAAGGGCAGACGCTGGATCCCTGCCCACAGGTAAGATTTTGGTAGTAGGAGACAGTCAAGTGAGGTATTTAGACAGGGTTTTCTGCGGACAAAGATAGGAAGCATAGGACGCAGGTGTGTTTCCCCGGCGCGGGCATAGGTGATGTTAGAGATAGGATTGAAGAGTGTCTAGTAGGGGAAGGTAAGGACCCAGTAGTTTGCTTAAGTGCCGGAGGAAATGATATAGGTAAGGTAGGGAGTGAGGAATTATTTGCGCGGTACCGAGATGCGCTAGACAAGATCAGAAATAGGGGAGGTGTTCCTGTAGTATGTGGAATCCTTCCGAGGCGTAGAGTTGGAGGCATGTGGCATTCCAGGGCTATTGCAATGAATTGCAGGCTGGCAAAACATTGTAAGGCTAATGGATGGGCATTTGTCGACAACTGGGACCGCTTTTATGGTAAGAATCACCTATACACAAGGGACGGAGTGCACTTGTCTCCCAAAGGATTTCGGCTCCTTGCTGAATCCCTTGAGCGAGAAGTAGGCATCCTACAGGGTTTTTTCGGGTAGATTATGTGGGAGTAGGGGGGGAAGTATCGGAATATAGTTTAGAAAATAGAAACAACTTAGAGGACTGTACAAAAAATCACCAAAGCAGGTGGAGGGAAGATAAACTTAAAGTTTACTATACAAATAGTAGGAGCATAATTAACAAAATTGATTTGCTGCGAGGTAAAGCATGCGTAGAAAATTTCGATATTATAGCCATTACTGAATCCTGGATCAACATGGCTGATAAACATTTCCTTCCGGAAATCGAAATAGAAGGATATAAGTTTTTTTCATAAGGATAGGGTTGGCAGGAAAGGGGAGGTGTAGCACTTTTCGTTAAAAATACATTGAACTGTATTATCAACAATTCGATTAAGGAAGAGGAATGTACGGAATCTATTTGGGTAGAGATTATAAGCAAGAATAGGAAAGTTATTATTGGCGTCTTGTATAGACCTCCTAACCTTAGCATTGAGCAGACTGATTCCCTAATTCATGAAATTCATAGAGCGTCCCAGTACAAAAACGTTGTAATCATGGGAGATTTTAACTATAGAAACATTGACTGGGAAACTTTAATAGGAGATCATGAAGCGAAACAATTCCTAGATGTGGTGCAGGATAATTTCCTAAAACAAATGATTACCGATCCTACGAGGGGACAAAATACCCTGGACTTAATTCTAACAAATAATGAGCACCAAATTAGCAGCATAATAGTGGGCGATAGTCTAGGCTTTAGCGATCATCAAGAAATAAGATTTAATATTATTTGGGAAAAAATAAAAAGTACAAATAACGTTCAAGTACCAGACTTCAGGAAAGCAAACTTTGACAATATAAAAACCTATTTGAAATTGAATACGAAAAAAAAAATCCGGACGTTTCAAACATTCTTGATTCTCGTTGCGGGGCTGATAGTCAGAAGTGGGGCAAGGAGGATACGCGTACCTTGGGTCAGGTCTGGGTCAAAGAGAGAAATACGCTTACCTTAGGTCAGGTCTGGGTCAAAGCGAGTGATGCGCGTGCCTTGGGTCAGGTCGATTCGGGGCGACGGCCCAAAAATCAGGTCAGTACTTTGGATGAGATGTATAGCAATCTGGCAGATCTAATTATTAATGCACAAAACACATTTATCCCCCTAAAGTCAATACGAAAAAATAGTAATACTCCCAAATGGATGACGGACAGATTGAAACATGAGATCGGAATTAAAAGAGGACTTTACGTAAAAATAAAAAACGGGGAATCACACCTTAGATCAAGATATAACGAAATGGCAAAGCTGGTTAAAAGGAATACACGTTCAGCGAAACGTAATTATGAAATCAAGGTTGCCAGTCAAGCAAAATCCAACCCAAAGGGTTTCTTTCACCTCTATAGAACAAAAAATAAAGAAAGAATAGGACCAATTAAAAACGACGAAAATGTCATGATAGAATCGGAAGAAAAAATGAGTGAGGAGTTTAACAATTATTTTCTATCGGTGTTTACTAATGAGAGGTTAGATAAAGTACCTGACTGCGATCCGATTTTTAGAGGGGATGAAGAAAATAGCCTAACTAATATCAGCATTAGTAAAGAAGAAGTTATCAAGCAGATTGACAGACTTAAAGCTACAAAATCTCCGGGTCCGGACGAAATTTTTCCAAGAATGCTTAAAGAGTGTAAATTTGAAATCTGCGACCAGTTAACTGAAATATTCAATAAATCGGTAGACACTGGTTCTGTTCCAACTGCTTGGAGGCAGGCAAACGTTGTTCCTGTTTTTAAGAAGGGAGATAGATCGACCATATGCAACTACAGGCCAATCAGTTTGACATCGGTTATAGGAAAAATGCTTGAATCAATAATAGTAAATAGACTCAGAGAACACATTGAAGGGCATAATTTAATTCGTGATTCACAGCATGGTTTCTCCAAAGGTAAGTCATGCGTGACTAATCTTCTATCCTTTTACACTAAGGTATATAAGGCGTCAGACAACAATGAAAATTACGATGTTATTTACCTTGACTTTAGCAAAGCGTTCGACAAAGTGCCACACCAGAGACTACTAAATAAAATCAAAGCCCATGGCATAGGAGGAAAAGTGTTAGAATGGATTAGAGCTTGGATTAGTAACAGAAAACAGCGGGTCACCATAAATGGAATAAAATCTAGGTGGGGCAATGTTACTAGCGGGGTCCCCCAGGGCTCGGTTTTGGGTCCCTTATTGTTCATTATGTATATAAACGACTTAGACGATGGGTTAAATAGTGATGTTAGTAAGTTTGCGGACGACACTAAAATAGGACGCCTAATTAGGTCAGGAGAAGACGCCCAGATTCTGCAGGATGATCTTAATAAACTGTTAACATGGTCGGTGAAATGGCAAATGAACTTCAATATCTCTAAGTGTAGCGTGTTAAACGTAGGGCTACACAACCCCAAAAATAGATACAACTTAGATGACACGTTTTTAGAAAAATCTGAGTGCGAGAGGGACTTGGGAGTTCTGGTGAGTCCGGACCTTAAAACCAGGAAGCAGTGCATTAGCGCCAGAAATAAAGCAAACAGGGCATTAGGCTTCATTGCTAGGACGGTAACAAATAGAAGTGCAGAGGTAATTATTAAACTCTATCTAGCGATAGTTAGACCCATCCTTGACTATGCGGTACAGTTTTGGTCCCCGTCCTACAAAATGGACATAAATTCACTAGAATCAGTACAGAGAAGAATGACCAAAATGATACAAGGACTCGGAAAGTTGCCTTCCGAAGAGAGGCTTAGGCACCTAAAACTTATACTCTCTGGAAAGACGCAGAGTGCGGGGTGATCTAATAGAAGTGTTCAAGTGGATCAAAGGCTATAACAAGGGTGATGCAAACAAGGTCATCATAATAAAACAACAGGGCAGGACTCGCAGTAATGGGTATAAACTGGACAAATTTAGATTTAAGAAGGAAATAGGCAAGAATTGGTTTACAAATAGGGTGGTCGATGAATGGAATAAACTTAGTAACCACGTAGTAAGCGCTGAAACTATCAGTTGTTTTAAAAAACGATTAGACAACTTTATGGATGGGGACGACAGGTGGTGATGGATACGGAGCTGCCTAGTGTAGGCCTTATGGTCTTTTGCAGTCTCCTTTATTTCTTATGTTCTTATGTTCTTATGTTTTTTTCAATTCCATAGATGACGTAATGAAGCGTCTCATCTGTGGAAACATTAATTGTGCTATTAATGCATGCACTGGCATGCGGAAGCCAATCCTCCCAAAATTCATGGAGGCTACTAGCAACGTGCCTGAGAATGTCCAAAATCTTCCTATTGGTCCGCTCTACTAGACCATTACATGCAGGATGGTAAGCTGTCACAAAGGTTTGAGTGGTGCCGTAGCTTTCACAAATATTCTCTAAAACCTCATTCCTAAAATCAGTCCCATTGTCACTAAGGAGCACTGAAGGAGTAGTGTATGGACAAAAAAACATGATAAACTAAAGCATGGGCAACTACTGGAGCAGACTTGCTACGTAAGGGGGCCAATATTAAAAAGCGACTAAAGTGGTCCACACACACAAGTACATACACAGAACCTTGAATACTTCGAGGCAATTGTAAAAAGTCTATAGACCTAGTCTGAAAAGGACTAGAAGGAGTAGGGTATTCTAGGATAGGAGCAGTGTGAGTAGAACCTTTGTTCTGGGCATAAGAACTACACTGGGCTTCATGATATATCTTGCGAGCCATAGCCAGAGTTTTATCACGACGTGGGTGACCAGCTTGAGGGGCACATTGACCAAGAGACAGGACAACAGGGACTAGACACTTAGGGATCACTAACTGTGTTACATCCTGCTCAAACACTTCCACACTACGAATGAGAACATTGTCCTGTAGAGAAAATTGGGACAGGAGAACAGGTAAATCTGGTAAAATGGTATCATCACCAATGCTAGACGACGAACACGAACAGAGCCAGGCTGAGATAAGACGTCAGAACCAATTAGAGCACCTGAAATGCGCACCGGGACTCGAACTGAACATGAAGGTCCAATATAACACTCGCCTACAACAACAGCAGCACAAGAAAGAATAGGAGAGTCTAAACGATTAGAACCATTTGAAGACAATTGTATGATCTGATCATGCACAGAAGGTGAGTTATATATGGAAACTGGCCTATCCGTTGTATGAATAACAGATTTGTGAAAAGTCGCTACACGGCGTCTAGGAAATATATCTACGCCATTAGCTGTAAGAGCGCCAATACCCAAGAGGCAATCACACATGAGAGTAATTCCAGAAACAACAAGAGTAACATGGGAAACGGTAGCATGGGAGGAAAATCTTGAGGGGATGCAAATAGACCCAAGAATAGGCAAGGGAGAACCTTGTACAGAATGCAATCCTTTACAAAAAGTAGATAATGGGAGATTGTACAAATACCTGAGAACATGATATGCCCTTTTACCTATAAGACTACATTCTGCTCCAGTATCTACTGTGACGGAGATAGGTGTTTTCTTTGTAAAGAAAAAAAAATGGAAATTTAGTAATTGAGAAGACTCCGCAGCTACCAAAAGGATGATCTGGGACCGGATATTACTGGTCAATCCCTTGGTTTGTGATATGGGCGCTGATGAAAATAGGACTGGGTTTGCCTAAGGTGATAAGAGGTTTCTGCCTTAAGTTTCGGAATATTTGAACGATGTTCAATTGAATGCTTACATTGGCCATGGATATGACAGTAGCTAAGTTTATCCTGAAGCGTTATTCCAGAGAAGGCACGTGTCAAGTTAGAAAAAGTAACAGAGAAGTTTCTACGTACAGGGGTCTGTTTTGACTTGCGCTCGTGACCCTTACGGCGAAAGCAAAAAGCCCTTGAATGACCTGACTTGTTACAGTAGGTACATATAAGTACAGGAGTGCTTTGAGTAGGTACTAATAACTAAGGTGGTGGAGGAGAACTATGAACATCGGTATGTTAATGTGCATTGCTAATACACAAAGGACCATGAGGCACTTCCTTTAGTATACTTGAAAGCCTTGTCGCAAAAGACAATAGTAACTCATCCATCTCATAGCTGAGAGAAGATACTGCTCTTCTCTCAAAAGGCACCACTAATAGTATATAAAAAAAGAAATTCCTAAATAAGGCAGAACCTATCCAAAGTGATATCATCACTATCTACTCAATCTGATTGAAGTAATGACTCTAAGGCCTCAAAAGCAATCTTGCTGGCCTTGGTCTGAGCACGCATATAGTTAAGTGTACCCAAATGGGACGTGAACACATCAGCTGAACGGAAACACCATTAAAAATTATCATCTACGGGGGTATTGGAAAATATTTTGAGAAAATTAGCTCTAAAAGTAGCATAATTATTGTTTATATGTTTTGGGGTTAAGATATAAGACTGCCATCATTTCAGCTGCCAATGAGTTAGGAACAAGTTGGAATCTCACGAATGAGATTTTCTCAGACCCACTAACGACGTTAGTGTTTACTATGCTGTCCTCGCGTTGTTGGATGAAGGTAGCCGTTGTATGATGGGGATCATGAGCTGAGAATTTAACTATTGAAGGGTCTTGATGTAAAAGTGTAAATGTATTAGCCATTGTTTGAGATGGAGTTTGAGTACTAATGAACGAAGGCAACTTGGACTTAGTAGACATCGTTAAAGGAGAGCAAGATATAGTTGTACCACTTCGTAGCAACATACGTAAAAAAAAAAAATTCTTAATACATACATTAATTATTGCGACCGCTTATAAAAATACATGCCCCACTAAAGGAAAACTTTAAACCTTCTGGGCTGGCGATTGTAAAATAACTAGAGAAAAAGTAAACAATAACACCAATTCTTTGCAAAAGAGAACAAAAGAAAACTGCACCGCAAGGAGTAACCATTCAATAAATAAACGCAAGCAAAATGGCCAAATAGTAACGTATCAAGAATGGCTACTATGATGAAGGAAATATGACTACCTATGTATGACGTAGTCAATATGCAGCCTGGGAAGAGAATTGAATATAGTACAAAAATAATCACAATTTTTTCAAAAGGTTACAAACATTCGTAACTAGAAAATATAATAAATTCACAAGATTGAAAACAGCCAATCACGTAACCAGTCTTTCGGAGGCAGCGTACTGAAGCCCGGCAATCACGCAGGGAAGTATTCACACAAACTAGATGGTTCATTAATCCTTCCACATCCAGGCATCAGATTAAAGCCAACACAAGCAGCAATAATAGGCTAATACTCTATTAATACAGAAGACGGTGAATATAACTAAAAGTCCAGACGGAACGCCAAGCTGGAGACCACATGGGACGTATACACTTCTATCACTTGGCGATTGTATAAAAACTAAATATATATATATATATATATATATATATATATATATATATATATAATTAAGTAATTAAATTCAACTTTACCGCATGCCACCAAATGTAGTAGGGTCGCAATAAAAGCACCTACTTTAATAATATGTATTAATTCACAATTAGATCAATTTACACGAGAGACAAAAAAGGCGTGTTCACACTTTGCAGGCTACAAACGAACTGAGGCCAAGCTATGGATTTGCGAGGAAACTCTCGAGCGCGCTGGCCGAACACTTGGTTCTCCCAACATACTTGTACATAAAGTTGCATACATAACACTAATCAACAGTACAGTCAATGATGAAATTAATGTCCAACAATACGCACTATATCTAATAATACAATAGGGAAAACATACAATTCCCAATTGAGTAATACGTGAATATAATACACAACACAACACACATAATACACAACACAGTGGTACAATGCTACAACGGTATCACGCCATTACTTACGCTAACAAGCTAAAATACTTATTTTTATTTGTTTTTGTTTACGCTGAGTCAAATTAATAATAGTACCAACCCAAGCTGGAACGCAAGTTTCAGACACCATTATCCAATATGATATTGTCACTAGCAGAGGCTCTAAAACAGATGTTATATAGGTTGCATGACACCACACTAGAGAACAGTGTGATAGCAGAACACATAAGGACATGTCAATTACACTATTATTACAACGTGTTACATAAAAGTTCTTGGAGTAAAGCATGAGAAGAGAAGAAAAACAGAAAAGATTCGGCCTATAAGAAGACCATATTAGAAAGTAAGAGAGAGAGAGATGGATAATAACGTTTGTTGTTTTTTTTTTTTTCTGAGGGCAGTTTAGAGCATCCTTGTCTGTGATGTCATGCAGACTCCCTCCCATTCCTAGAATACCGTGCAGGCAATAAATGTCGTGGATGTTAATGGCGGTAAGCACCATGCAGCCTGACAAGTCGATGGAGGCTGCCACGTCTTCTCCCGCCATGGAATGCCATTATGAAGAAGGAGAAGGAGGAGCTAGAGGAGGAGGAGGAGGAGGAGGAAGAGGAGGCGGAAGAGGAAGAGAATATAAGTCCATCGTCTTTCTTGAGAGTCACCCATGAGAAACGTCATTCCTGAGAGTGATATATTGCGTCCTTGACTTCGGGTGTGAATTTCTCGTATGTGGGTGCATTGCAGTAGACAGGGCGTCTAAGAGCGGGGGAGGGAGTGGGTGGGTGTGAATGTGGGCGTGCGAAATGCATGTGAGGACGGTCGAGTCCATCCTCTTTACGTGGGCGGTTGGGTGGTGGCGGAGGTGGAAGGTGGTGGGCGTTGGTTGTGGGAGGGAAGGGGGGAGGGGAGGGAGGGAGGGAGGGAGGGAAGGGAAGGATTTAGGGTGTGTGGATTTTGCGAAACTGGGAACAGGAGAAAGAAAGTTCTGGAATGTGACAAGTGTAAAAAATATATGTGGGACATTGGTGCATAAAGAGTAGGAGTGCATTTCAGTGTTTGAAGTGAGGGGCCAAAGAGAAAGAAAGTGTTTCGGTGGCTATAACAATCGCTTCTATCCTTGGATATATCATCACGTTCAGGAGGTGGAGTCATAAGATATAGTTTAAAGGTATGTTTTGCTCGGTGCAATTATATATTAGCTTTCTACCACAGCTAATGACTGTTGACACACCTCATCCGTGGCATATCTGGGTCAACGCCTTGGTAGGTTCGATTAGAATGATCACCCTCGTACTTTGCAGCCCGTAGCAAAACAGCCCCATCATTCAAAAACAATTAGTGCGCTAGACAATCGCTTGACGATCATCATTGAGCCATGAACGATCATCGTTGAGCGATAATCGCACAGAGCGAAATATACATTAGGGAAAGGTTTATGAATGATACCAGGGATAAAAGTGAAAAAATTTAAGTATTTTCGAACCATAAAAGCAATCTGCGTGACTTTGGTCCGTAGGGGTACCTCTAAGTTTGCTAGAATATT
>NC_134795.1:49826715-49836715 GCF_046742065.1 Oratosquilla oratoria
TTATGGTGGGCTGGCTGGTGAGGTTATTTAATGTTTGTTTAAGAGAGGGTAGAGTGCCAGAAGACTGGAGGAGTACCTGTATAGTTCCGCTTTACAAAGGAAAGGGGGACAAGTGTGAGTGTAGTAGTTACAGAGGGATCTGCTTGTTAAGTGTAGTTAGAAAGGCTTATGGGAGGGTCTTGATTGAGAGGATTAGGAGGGGAACAGAGGGAGTAATTGGTGAGGAACAGTGTGGTTTTAGGACAGGTAGGGGATGTGTAGATCAGATTTTTGTGGTAAGACAGATATGTGAGAAAGCTATAGGAAAAGGTAAGGATGTTTTTTGGGCTTTTATGGATCTGGAAAAGGCTTACGACAGGGTAGACGGGAAGGCACTGTGGGAGGTACTGCAGATATATGGGATAGGAGGAAAGCTGTTAAGAGCAGTCAAGAGTTTTTATGAGAGTAGTAGAGCTTGCGTTAGGATTAGAAATGGAGAGAGTGAATGGTTTGAGGTAAAGGTGGGACTTCGTCAGGGGTGTGTTATGTCGCCCTGGCTGTTCAATCTTTACATGGATGAGGTGGTGCGAGAGGTGAATGCAAGGGTAGTGGGTCAGGGGTTGGAGATGATTAAAGAAAATGGAGAAAAGTGGGAGGTGAGCCAGTTGTTCTTTGCTGACGACACTGCGCTTGTAGCAGGATCAGAGGAGGGATTGAGGAAGTTAGTGACAGAGTTTGAGAAGGTGTGTGAAAGAAGGAAGCTGAAGATAAATGTGGGTAAAAGTAAGGTGATGAGATGTACAAGGGGAGAGAGTGACAGTAGGCTGGAAGTGAGCATTAAGGGTGAGAAACTGGAGGAAGTGGATAGTTTCAGATACTTGGGTGCGAATGTGACAGGAAAGGGAGGAGTGGGGGTGGAGGTAGAATGTAGATTGAGAGAAGCGAGTAAATGCCTTGGTGGATTGAAAAGTGTAATGAGAAATATACATCTGGGAATGGATGCTAAGAGGAGGTTATATGAATGAGTGATTGTGCCAACAGCAGTGTACGGGGCAGAAACATGGAACATGAGAGAGGAAGAGAGAAGGAGTTTGAATGTGTTTGAGATGAAATGTCTCAGAAGTATGATAGGGGTTACTAGGCTAGATAGAGTGAGAAATGAGGAGGTGAGGAGGAGAACAGGGGTGGAAAAGGAGTTGGGAGATAGGGTTGATGAAAGAGTATTAGGATGGTTTGGACACATGGAAAGAATGAGTGAAGAAAGATTAGTAAAAGAAGTGTGGAAGGCAGAGGTGGAAGGAGTGAATATGAGGGGGGCGTCCTAGGATGAGATGGATGGATGGGGTGAAAGGGGCGGGAGAGGACAGAAGATAGGGGTGAGTGGAGAAGGGCTGTGTATAGATGAGGCTGTGATGCATGAGGGAGAGTGGGTGGGGAGAGGGGGTGAGGAAGTATGTATGAGAAAAAAATTGACGCAGCCCGAAGGGATTTCTCCCCGTCTTCTCCTTTCCTGCATGAGGGGGCGGAGAGGGGGGGTCGCCGAATTTATGAAGCGGCCTTGCTGTGGATGTGCTGTCTTGCGGCACTGCTTCTGACCCAGGGCAGTGGACAGGATGCAGGGATGACCCATCATCCAGGAGGTGCCAAGATAGGAGGGAGGGAGGAGGGTGGAGGGGAGTGGAATATATGGGAAATGAAATGGGTGGGAGTGATTTCTATGCCTTTTTCTTTTTGGCTACCCCCCGTTAAGGGGGAAAAAGCCTTTGGTATATGTATGTATGTATGTACTTAATTATATATGTATATATATATATATATATATATATATATTTTTTTTTTTTTTTACTTGTTCAATATCCATTCTATTTCTCCCGTAGGTGGCGTCCTTCACGGCCTTCAGGGATCACTTTGCCTCCCTGAGTGAAGTGAGCTGCGCCATGCGCATGGCAGGCCTCCAGAAGACGCGGGTCCTCCTCGGGGTGGACTTCACGGCCAGCAACGAGTGGCAGGGGCGCCGGACATTCAACCACCAGAGCCTGCACAAGGTGCCCAAAACACCTCCTGAGGTTTCTCTAGCGAGAGGTTGCCCTAGAGAGGGGTTGCATGCATCGGCTGGGGACGGGGGATCGTAGTTCCTCTCATGTGGGAAAAGTCTGTGGTCTTAATTTTGGTCGCCTTACTCATTCTGTTCATCTTAGTTATTTTATGTATTCTATTTATTGTGTTGATTATATTTATTTTATTAATTATATCTATTCATTTACCTATTTATTTGTTTGTATATTTATTTATTTGTTCATTTATTTAGTTATATGTTTATGATTTGTTCATTATTCAGTTACATTTTTATTTTCTATTATTCATTTATTTACTTATCTATATATTTATCCTTTTATCTATACAATTATTTATCTATTTCTTCATCTATTTATTTATGCATTTATTTACCTATCTATTAATTTTATTTACTTACTCATTTATTTATCTACCCATTTATTTACTTATTATTTGTTTATTCATTTATTTCTACTTATTTATTTAGTTCTTTATTTAGTTATTCATTCATTCGTTCATTCATTCATCCATTTATCTATTTATTTATTTATTTATCTATTTATTTTTTATTTGTTTGATATTTATCTATTTATTAATTTATCTATCTATCTATTTATGTATTCATCTATATACTTATATAATCTATCTATTTATTTATCTATTTATTTATTTATTATTATTATTTTTTTTTTTTTTTTTTTAGTTATTTCTAGTCACGTTGGAGCATGTTAGAAAGATGTCCACATGCACTACTCAGCTCCTGGGGGGCAACAATATACCAAAGGGGGGAAAATATTACACGACAGGGGGTAGAAATAACACATGACATGAGGGAGTAGATATATCACGCTTGAAATTCTTGTGTTAATTCTGTACTCTACTATACCTGTTCTGCCCCATTTTATATACACAAGTAGAGTATGTATTTTCTTACTTGGTCAAAGTTTTTTTTTTTGGTGCAGAGCTATCTTAAATTGTGATTATTTTCTTGTTTTCACGTGTCTTTATATACATATTTCTGAGGGGTTGCTCGGTAACAGAATGAATTAATAAACGATAGAGAAAGGTACATAAATATTGACAGAACATGGAAATAAGATGACAAAGTAACGTTTCGACCCCTTGGGTCTTCCTCAGGGATCGAAATGTTTGATTTTAAATTTACCCCCTTATTCAACCCTCAACGTTTCAATGTTCATCTCATCTCTATAGAGAAAGGGTTAAAGGCAGTGCTTATGTCGAGTTCTGTCTATGCTGCATATCACGAGAGTGATACAGACAAGGTCGTTTTATTTTGTTTTGTTATCATTTGTCTGTTTCTCATTTATTACACTGTACAACAAATTTCAGGATTAAGAAAAAAACATAGTTCTCATGTGCGTTTTATTATGAAGTTCAGTGTGCTGAATTCAAATTTGATAACAAAAATTTCATGCCACGTCACAATTTTTTGTAAATCGCTGTTTTAATAATTATGCAATTAATAGAGATTTCCAAGGTTCCATAAATGTATTTTGCTCCCAAAGTCAGATTAAATGTCTTCATTGTATTTATTTAATTAATATATAATGAATCGGCATGTTTGTTAGCTTTATATGATGTATTAACCTACAATCTATTATTTACTTCTTCTTTTATAAGACGTCTCAGGCGTGTCACGCTTCAGGTTCCAACAGAAGTCAGCCAGCATAGCAGGGCTCCATTTTCCCTTGTATGTTTTCCATTGACGCTATATCTTGATGGAACCTCTCTCCATGTTCATCACTCACATCTGCTGCATTCTCTGGGAAGAAGGACAGATGATAATGAAGAAAGTGTATCTTCAGTGACATATTGCATCCGAGATCTTGGTAGCATTTGATTAGCGCCTCCACTTTACGCTCTCGCTGGGACTCTTGGTGCTTTCCCAGAAGCCCTTTGCATACATCTTTGAATGCATGCCAGGCCGCTAGCTCAGGTTCATCCATTGTCGCCTCAAAGTCCTCATCATTTATAAGCTTGCGAATCTGAGGGCCTACAAATATACCCTCTTTAATCTTGGCATCACTAATTTTAGGGAAGATCCCTTTGAGATACTGGAAACATGGCTTGTTATGTTGCAGTGCTTTGGTAAATTGCTTCATTAGGCCTAGTTTTATATGCAGTGGTGGCAAAATGATTTTCTCCTTCTTAACTAGTGGCTCATGAATTACATTATGGCATCCAAGCGTCATAGATTCCCGAGATGGCCATTCTGAGCGTATATAATGTTCTGATCTGGCCCTACTGTCCCACTTGCAAAGAAAGCACATAAATTTGGTGTATCCAGTTTGTAGCCCATTAAGTATGGCTACTACTTTCAAGTCTGCACAAATTAACCACTCATGCTCTTTGTAACTTATGCGGTCTCTAGAATAAAAGCAATGTTCTCATATGTCTCTCTTAAAATGACTGAGTAAGCAACTGGAACTGAAGGCATGGTGTTCCCAATGTGCAACAGAACTGCTTTTTATGCTGTAAAGGGATCCATCTATGAATAGCCTCCACTCATTGGGTTCATAGGACAGCTCAAGGGCACTGAATAGGCCTCTGATATCATTACAATAAGTCAAGTTGTTTTCCAAAGTGAAGAAATCCTGTAGATTTGCAGAACGCTTCCTAAATACTGTAATTCGAGCTTCTTCATCCAACAGGTGCCATTGTTGCAAACGTGAGGCCAGGAGTTCACTCTGTTGCTTAGTAAGTGTTAGATCACGAACTAGATCATTGAGTTCTGGTTGGGTGATGAGGTGTAGTTTCTTATCAGATTCAAGTTGTGTCGTATACGTTGCATCTTGAGATTCTGAATCGTCTGAGTTGCTCGTGTCATCGCTTGGTAGTTCAGAGGGCGGCTGTGGTACAGGAATATCACTTGAATGTAGAATTGGGCGAATAGCAGACTGAAGATCTGGATACACGATAGATTTCTTGCCTTTTCTGTTGCGACCTGCAGGAAAATAAAATAAAATCAGACTAAAAATGGATACTATTGGTTGTGATCACGTGCAAAAATAGCGGAAGTACAACTTATTATGTATTTCGATCTTTTTATTGATACATCTCCTTGAAAATATATATAAAAACAGTAAAAAATAAACACTGAACACCCACCTTTAATATCCGTTAAGCAGAAGTAGCAATCTGTTGAGTGGTCCTTTGGCTCCCTCCAGACCATTGGTACGCCAAACATGAGGCCAGTCCCTTTGCCTTTCATCCAGGCAGAAAGGGAACTTGTACACCTGACACAACATATGTGAGGTGCCCAGCTTTTGTCCTGGTCACCCACTTTACATCCAAAGTACAGCTCATAAAGTTTCTTTACACGTTGAGTCAACTGTCTCTTGTATTGCCTTAATGTAACTGATCCACATATATAACAAAACTTGTCTGGCGAATTCTTGCATTCTCTAGGCATCTTAACTCTGTATCCTGTTAAGAAAAAAAACACATAGCTATGTGAAAAATTATATAAATTGTAAAAGCAACAAAAAATACCGTTCAGATAGACATTGCGGGCACTGCTATTTACGAAGAACTGGAGGGTCACAGAAAGAAACGGATGTTATATTCGTGATCTACGCAAAAAATAACTCTAGAAAAGGATAGTCTCATTTCCGTTTTTTTTTCATTGTTATACAGTGTTATTAGTTATATGTCAATTTATTATTGTTTTCTATCTACCTGTTTGTTTATTATCTAACTATACCTATGCATTTATCTATGTATTTTATTATTTACATTATTATAGTTTTTATTTATTCATTTATTATTATGATTCTTTTTCTTTTTTCGCATCTGACCTAGATACGGACCAAAAGGTCTCCTGTCGGCATGCTCCGCCTTTGTAATCCTTTGTAATATTAAGACAGCAAGGCAGGATTTAGATTGGACAAATTTATAATTTAAGAAGGAAATATGAAAGAACTGATTTACCAATAGGGTGGTTAACGATGTACTGAGCACGGAAATAATAGTTTGTTTTAAGAGAAGGTTAGATATTTGGATGATGGAGAACATAAGCACAGGGGAAGGCTCGGAACCCTAAACACTCTAACGTTTCGTTCGCGTAGAACTTCTTCAGAGAGTGTATGTAGAACTGCAATTGAAGTTTATGTACTAAATCTAATTATCTTTTCGGACACTTGGGAAAGGTCGTTTTTCTGGCGTGCTTTAGAATTAAAATACTAGTTTCTTTAGCTAAATTGATAAACCCTCCTCGATGATTCGATGAATTATTAGTTGAAATATATGCTGATTCAACAATTCTTCTAGTGAATTTATCAAAACCTTTATGTAGCACTTCAGCTTCTCTCCAGTTTGGTAAATGATCGAATTTTTCCGCATGAACTACTAAAGAATTAGATGTCCTATGTGCTTTTATGTCGTTTTTATGTTCATAAATTCTTTTTTCTAATCCTCTTGACGATTCGCCAAAATAAGCCATTGAGCAACTATTGCACGGGATTTTGTATACGACGCTGTTTTCGGAATTGGTTCTCTTTTCAGAAGTCTTTATTAAATCACCTATCCTCTTGTTAGTTATTTTAGCTATGTTCATACCTGATTTTGTTAAATATTTGTCTATTATTGGTGACGTTTCTGAGCCAGGTACTGATATAAAATTTGTATTATTTTGATCATTTCTCTCTTTCTTTCCGCGATTGTAAATATTTATTGCTTTTCTTTTTGTTCTTTTCAACATTCCCTCTGGATATCCAAGTTTGTCAAAGGTTTTCATAATGTAATCAAATTCGCCTTCTAGGTATTCATTACTACAGATTCGTAGTGCCCTGAGAAAAAATCCTATTACGATACCACTCTTTACAAAGGATTACAAAGGCGGAGCATGCCGACAGGAGACCTTTTGGTCCATATCTAGGTCGGATGCAAAAAAAAAAAAAAAAAAAAAAAAAAATAATAATAAATTAAAACTATAATAATGTAAAAATAACAAATAAAATACATAAATAAATGCATAGGTATAGTTGAATAACAAACAAAAAGGTAAATAGTAAATGATTATAAATTGACATATATCTAATAATAAATGAAAATCAGACAGACAAATTATAACAAAACAAAAACAATATAACATAAATTATAATCATTACAGCATCTTACTTAGGTATTTATCTAAATGATTCTTAAAGCTTCGAACTGAACTACATTGCACTACCTGTGCAGGAAGTTTATTCCATTCATTAACTACACGGTTGGCAAAGTTGTTTCTACCTACTTCCAAATTGAATCTATTTCCGGACAGTTTGAGACCATTGTTTCTTGTCTGATTCTCATTCAATGTGAAAATTTGGTCACTTTTGATGTTGTCAATTCCCTTTAAAATCTTAAAGACCTGTATCAAGTCACCTCTGAGTCTACGCTTTTTTAGGGAAAACAGATTCATGTGCTTAAGTCGATTTTCGTATGATTTATTTTTGATATTTGGAATCAGTTTTGTGGCTCGCCGTTGTACTTTTTCCAGTCTGTCAATGTCTTTAATGAGATTCGGTGACCATACGGAAACAGCATATTCCAAATGTGGACGAACTAACGATTTATATAGCTTGTTAATGAGTGATGGACTTTTGAAATCAAAAGATCGCGCAATCAATCCCAGAATCTTATTTGCTTTCTCAGAGGCTGAAATACACTGCTTGGATGATTTAAGGTCGTTACTGATAATTACGCCGAGATCTTTTTCACTATCCACTTTTGTTAACGAATTTCCAAATAACTTGTAATCGTACTTTTTACTGTTATTTTTACCTATGTGCATTACCTTGCATTTACTTGTGTTAAATTTCATTAGCCACTTTTCAGACCATTGCTGTAATTGATCTAAATCTTCTTGAATATCTAATTGGTTTGAGTGATCATTTGTCCTATCATCATGTGCGGAGAAGTAATGTACTAAATCCTCTTTGTTAGTTTCCTTTCTGTATACTGAGAAAGTTACAGTTTTTTCCATTCGTCGTATTAACGTATCTAGGAAGGGCAATTGTCCGTTTTGTTCCTCTTCTACGGTGAACTGAATATCGCTGTTGACCACGTTAAGCATTCTCACTTTATTATTTACATTGGTGTTTTCGGGGATGATTGCGAGGACGTCGTCTACGTATCTAAACCAGTGTGATCCCCTACCATTGATTCTGATAAAGTTTTCTTTTTCTAATAACTCCATATATAGACAGGCCATCACTGCACTTAAAGGACTACCCATAGCGAGACCTCTATGTTGTTCATATTCGTCACCATTAAAAGTAAACGCACCGAAATTTACGCATAAATCTATCAATTCTATATAATCTTGTTTTCTTATGGGTAGGTCAGTATCGTTCATATCTTTTATTACTCTCTTTACTGCTTCTAACGCACCGTTAGTGGAAATATTTGTATATAACGCCTTGACATCATAGCTTACTAACTTTTTCCCCGTGAAATCTAAATCTTTTAGTCTTGTCAAAAGATCGTTAGAATTTTTCAAATGTGTATTGCTGATCGATCCCATTGCCTGTGATAGCGGTTTGGCTAGACATTTCGCTAGTCTGTGGGGTGCACTGCCAACCCCTGAAGTTATGGGTCGCATTGGAACGTTGGGTTTGTGAATTTTTGGAATACCGCGCATTCTGGGAGGATTGGGGTATTCCTCCAGAAGTCCCATTAATTTCTTTCCTTTTTCAGTTTTATTAAGAATTTTTCTGGCATGCTTTTTGTCTAAAATACTTATCAATATGTCAAATGATGGAGAGCAACAGGAGGTTATTTGGCAGGAATACCACAGAAGACGCAAGTTGGATAGATGTGTACTACAACGTAAATTTCTACAGGATTGCTTGGAAGAAAAGGTCCTTCCTAAATCGGCTCCGAAACAACTGGTTAGTGAGAACAACCCATTCGGTAAGTGTGCTAAAGTATATTTAGAAGAAGCTTGTAAAGATTTGGACAACAAAATAGAAACATTACGTGATAAAGTGAAAATACCAATATGGAAACAGGTCCATAAGAACGGAACACCGATACCGGATATTTGGTCACCGGACATTTGCCCATCAGACATATGCCCACCGACTCATAAATGTACTTGTAGATTTGGAGTGCAATTACCATCACACCTAACTTATAAATTAGAAAAAGAAAAGACATCACAAAATGAAAGACTAGAGCGAAAATTAAACAGTCTATGTGACAACAGCGATTGGAATAAAATTGGAAGGTGTGAAATAATAACAAATCTTTCAGATAGGAGATTATCGAATACTGAAATTCAAGCTCTATCGCTTGGACTTAAATTCGACACTGGTATTAACACAAGGGGATTCACAGATTTTATTAAGAGAAACTATAGATGGAGTGACAACGATATTGAAAAAGGATTCAAACAGGGGATTGTTACATGTTACCAAGCGTTAGCCATTAAAAACGAATGCGTCATCCCCAGAAGATTCAAGAAAGCTTTAATAAATCTAGGCTTAGACAAAGACATAGTAATTACCAATGCAGATAAAGGAGGTGGTATCGTGATCTTATCAAAAGAGGACTATATCAGTAAAATGTTAGAGCTCTTAGATGACGACAATACTTATCGCAAAAAACATATAGGTTTCGTAACGAATGAAGCAGATAAATTCAAAAAGCATGCCAGAAAAATTCTTAATAAAACTGAAAAAGGAAAGAAATTAATGGGACTTCTGGAGGAATACCCCAATCCTCCCAGAATGCGCGGTATTCCAAAAATTCACAAACCCAACGTTCCAATGCGACCCATAACTTCAGGGGTTGGCAGTGCACCCCACAGACTAGCGAAATGTCTAGCCAAACCGCTATCACAGGCAATGGGATCGATCAGCAATACACATTTGAAAAATTCTAACGATCTTTTGACAAGACTAAAAGATTTAGATTTCACGGGGAAAAAGTTAGTAAGCTATGATGTCAAGGCGTTATATAC
>NC_134795.1:49851715-49859215 GCF_046742065.1 Oratosquilla oratoria
CACCACCACCCGTTCCACACCGACGCGCCAAATCGCCCGTCACCCGCCACCCACACACCTCTCCCCATCATCACCCTCTTCATCTTCGTCTCAGCCATTTCCACGCACCGTCTTTCACTCCCACACTTCCACACTTCCACAATTCCACAACTCCGCTGCCACTTTCTTCCAGACAAGTCAACCCTGGCCTTTCCTCCACCACCACCCCCCCATCCCCACCGCCCTCACCACCCCGTGAGTCTCAAAGTCTTTTGTCTCAGACAAAGTCAATACTGCACCCGCTAACAAGACTGATGTGGGCTCGATTATTGAAGACCTATCTTCGACGTTGTTGTTGTTGTTGCTGTTGTTGTTGTTTTTGTTTTTGTTGTTGTTGTTGCTGTTGTTGTTGTTGTTGTTGTTGATGATGATGTTGTTGTCGTCGTCTTCGTTCCTACCTTTGTTTCATACACGCTCTGATTTCATCACGTGCACTCTCTCTCTCTCTCTCTCTCTATATATGTATATATATATATATATACATATATATATTTATGTATATACATATGTTTATATATATATATATATATATATATATATATATACAGTACATATATATATATGTATATTTATGTGTATATATATATATATGTATATGTTTATAAATATGTATATATATATATGTATATATATATATACATATATATATATATATATATATATATATAAATATATATGTACAAATATATACATATATATATATTTATATATATATATATATATATATATATATATATATATATATCAATTGATGTTAAGCTGGTATGCTGCATTCATGGCAATGCTGTCGTCATTCCATTTTGTATAATATTATTGGGCGAGAAATTCCTTGTGTGCGCCCAATTTGGCATGCAGGTAACCTATGAGGGTGTTCCTTCTTTGAACGTATGTATGCATCCACATATTTATGTACGTAGATATGGAAACATGTACGTATGCATGTATGTACGTATATGTATGCATGTATGTATGTATGTATGTATGTATGTATGTATGTATGTATGTATGTATGTATGTATGTATGTATGTATGTATGTATGTATGTATGTACGTATGTATATACGAGTTTATACATCTATACATTTATGCATTTATGTAAGTTTACTTTCTAAACATTTATACACTAGTGGGTGAACAAGGAACGTAAATTGGTTCCTCATATACTCATTTTCCCGACCTCCTTGTTCAACTGAATCGTTGAAGAGTTCCTTGTGTTGATGTCTTGCCCTCCTCCCGCAGGTGTTGACGAAGTATACGGAGGTCGTGGCCAGGGTGACCCTCAGTGGGCCGACGTCCTTCGCGCCTCTGATCCGACGAGCCGTCAAACACGTCAAAGCGACGGGAGAGTACCACGTCCTTGTCATCATCGCTGACGGTCAGATGGACGACGAAGACGAGACGGTGGGTCGGTCTTAAGGGGCTATCACATTGAGCTATTTTACCTCCAACCTCCGATTCATCGGTGGTACCATCTGCCCCAGAACTTTTTCCGCCGTAAAATCACTGTGGCAAACTTTTGTTTTCTCAACAATTTGCATAGAATCTCATTAGATATGCTGGAGGAATTTTATTCTATTTTCATCCAGTATATCAGACTCCTTCCCGGAAGCTCCGGGCTGCAAATTTGCTCCAACTGTCGGAGGACAAATAGCCTAGTGTGATAGCGCCTTTACGGTTGTTGTTGTTGTTGTTGTTATTGTTGTCGTTCCCTTGACTGTCTACCCGAGTGGTCCCGTCTTCCTGAGGAACACCTTTGCTGAGACGGGGGTTTTCCCACAAATCCTTTATAGACTGCATGCTGTGTTGTTGGCGTGCGTAATTGGGTCATGGTGTGGTGGCGTCGTTTATATCGTGGGACCAGCCTAAAGCGTAAAAAAAAAAAAAAAAAAAAAAAAAAAAACCTCTTGCCACCCTTGTGGATGGTACGAATCCCTCATACAGTTTATGGAAACTGTTTATTCTTTTTTTTTTTTGGGGGGGGGGGTTGCCATGGTAGATAAAAGGGAGTTAAAAAGAAGAAGACTTTGGGTCGACCAAGATACAAACAGAATGGTCAAATGAAGAAGGATGTAGTATAGATATGTTAGAAAATGAGCTCTTTAGTTTAGGTTTAAGAAGGAAACAGGCAAGAACTGGTTTACCGACAGAGTGGTTAACGAATGGAATAGACTTAACCCATTCAACTCCGATGACAAGATGTCTTGTCATTTGGTCAAATAAAACAAAAAATCATAAAACACCAAAATGTTTGATCAAACACCAGAAAAATATGACGTCAATCCTCGCTTCGCTGCGAGCGAAGCGAGGATTAACGTCATATTTTTCTGGTGTTTGATCAAACATTTTGGTGTTTTATGATTTTTTGTTTTATTTGACCAAATGACAAGACATCTTGTCATCGGAGTTGAATGCGTTAACAACCATGTAGTGAGCGCTAAAACAATGGGTTGTTTTAAGAGAAAATGAGATAACTTTACGGGTAGGCATGAAAGATGGTGAAGGACATGGAACTGCCTAGTGTAGGCCTTATGGTCTCTCGCAGTCTCCTCCATTCTTATGTCATTTTTTATGCTCTTATGCTTTTTTTCCTTTTTCTTCCTCAGGTCTCGGCCATGGTAGAAGCCTCGTGCGTGGCGCTGAGCATCATCATGGTAGGCGTGGGTGATGGCCCATGGGAATTGATGGAAGACTTCGACGACTGTTTACCAGATCGATATTTCGACAATTTCCAGGTTACTCTCAGTTATTTGGATGTCTGGTCATTCGAAATAAAGTCCATGTGAGGACTGAACATTTATTGGTGTGACGTTTCGCTTATTACAGCTGTTTCAAGTTCATGTTGTTGAAAAGGCTGTAATAATCGAAACGTCGTACCAATAAAGGCTCCTTCCTCACATGGCGCTTGTTTCGATAGACTTGCCGGCAATTTCCATTTTCATACATGTCTGGTCATACACAGTGGTGGGATTCAACCGGTTCTTACCGGTTCGTTCGAACCTGTTCTTGGAATTTCATGAGCTCCGCGAACCGGTTATCAAAAATTGACTCATACAGGCTATAATATAACTTAAGTGATATCAGCATATTACTGGCCTAGTGAGAGAACCTGCTCTTCAATTTTTTTAAGCCCACTACTGGTTATACTCGTATATAGTCAATTGATGCTTCCAGCTGCGTCCTGGGATAATAGTTTCATAGTATCAGTTCAAAAACAAATGCAATAATATCAGCCGTTCTCTGCATCACTCGTGTATATAGTAATTGGTGCTTCCAGCTGCGTCCTGGGATAAAAGTTTCATAGCATCAGTTCAAAAACAAATGCAATAATGTCAGCCGTTCTCTGTATCACTTGTGTGTTTCCTATTGATATCTGATATCAAAAGTACAAATATGTTACTTTGTTCCAATAGATATTTGCCTTTCTATCTGTCTATCTGTAACGTTGTTACTCTCGTTTTGGCCTCTTAGCTTGCTTTGATCATAACCATACTATGGTGACTTATAAAGATAATTCCAAAGATAAACTGTATAAATTTTATCAGATCTAGATCAAGGTCACAATGATGTAAAATTTTATTTTCATTCAAGGTTCTAATACGTCAAAATTTATACCTGTTACATCAGTCTGACCAACGTCTATGATCGTTTCTCCGGATTAATAAAATAAAATTTTCTTATGTTTCCTGACATCCTAACGTGTCATGTATCCTATACAGAAGCTCTTCGACTCTTTCGAAAGCTGCTCTCGCTTCAGTCAACCTTGAGGTTTCGGTGATTTAAGCTATGCCCTGGGGTCATATTTCCATGGTTTTCTAGCAATATCTGAGACTGAAAATTTGAGTTAAAATTTATCTCACCAACTATACGTGCATACTGGCCAACATTTATAATTACGTGTTTGTATGTGTGCGTATGCACGTTTACAAATACACACAAATACACATGCATACATGTGTATGTGTATAGTTACGTATATGTGTGTTTATGTATATACATGCTTGTCTATATGTACATGTATTCACTTTTTATATTCTATATGTGCAGTATATATAAGTGAATGTGAGTAGTGTATGTGTTTGTGTGTGTGTGTGTTTGTGTGTGTGTGTGTGTGTGTGTGTGTGTGTTTGTGTGTGTGTGTGTGTGTGTGTGTGTGTGTGTGTGTGTGTGTGTGTGTGTGTGTGTGTGTTTGTGTGTGTGTGTGTGTGTGTGTGTGTGTGTGTGTTTGTGTGTGTGTGTGTGTGTGTGTGTGTGTGTGTGTGTGTGTGTGTGTGTGTGTGTGTGTGTGTGTGTGTGTGTGTGTGTGTGTGTGTGTGTGTGTGTGTGTGTGTGTGTGTGTGTGTGTGTGTTTATAAACAGATAACAGAGATAATGCGTAACATTTCATCTATTCTCCCCACATGTCCAGTTCGTCGACTTCCATCGAGCAGCCAAGAACGGGACGAGTCCTGAGACGAGCTTTGCCCTTCAGGCGTTGATGGAAGTTCCTGACCAGTACAAGGCCATTAAGGAACTGGGATTCCTGAAGAACACTTGCAGTAGCAGCAGCAGCGGGAACAATAGCACCACGGTCATGAATAGTATTCACAATCTCCCCTCATGAGTTCGGACAAAGAGATGGTGTGCAAAAGCCATCTTTAAAAGGAAAATTCGCTACAATGCATATTGAGGGTGAGGGCAGAAGGTTATACCAAAGTCATTATCGGTAGAAGGGTTCTCTGTGGTGTGGTGTAACAAAGCCATCTTCAGAACAAAGCAGTCTTCAGAGTCACTGTGAGCATATTAGAACGAAGAGATGGAATGATCAAGCCATCTTCAGAAGGAATAGCCACTTTGAGCAAATTAAGGCGAAGAGATGATGTCAAGACGTCTTCAGGACAAAGTAAGACGTCTTCATGACAAAGTCACTGTGATGTAGATTAGGATAAGGTGATGAAATAAATCTGGAACAGAAAAGTGGCGAAAGGTGTAAAAGTCAGAAGATTTGTCGATTAATTTATTTTGTTTCGTTCTTCCTTGTTTGTGCATCATGACTTTCAAGACGATAATATCTCCTCAGAAAAGGCGACAAAAATATGAATCAAACTTCTCGGAACTTAGATAATTAATTTCACGTTACGAACTATTTATTTGATTATTTCATTGTGTAATCTAGTGACTGAGTGTAAGTTTAACGATTTAATCTCCTCTCGACTTTCCCAAATATTTTTCTACGATCCGAAATCAAACCTTTGGGAGATCGATCTCTTTTTTTCCTTGAATAAAAGGTTATGTTTACATGATTAAGGTCCCTTGTCATAACTGGGTTGAATAAGATAATGTGCGAAAGTATAACTACAAACTTGGAGGACTTAGGACCCTCAGTGAGTGGTCCAAAGATAACACTCCAGAATATCAAAGACAAGTGATTAACGATAACCAAGTGTATATCAATAACGAAGCTAGATAACACGAAAATAACTGTATCTGTGGTCCTAGCAAAGCTAGATGAATACAAGACAATACTCCAACGATGGACAACGCGAACTGTCATTCCTGACTCAGCTGATCGCGTTCACAATACAGAGAAACGCGAAAAAACGCGTTTATGCTTCGCGTGTTAAAACATAATCACACTCTATCACCATGGCAACATAAAGCACAACAACACGTGTCTTACATTAGGAGGAAATCCTTATACGTGTTCTCAAGACTGTGTATCACAACTTTTGCTCCTCCCTGTAAAAAATACCTTTTTTTTTTCCAGTTCGTGTTCACTTGTTCCTGTGTAAAATATGCGTGCATGTTGAACCTTTGTGATGAATGCAGTTGTATGTATATTCTCCTTAATCACATAAATATGTGTGTGTGCAGTCACACCATTTTACTCCTTTTTTTTAACTCCAACACTTTCTGGAAGGCTATTTGGTGTATAGCTACAAGATGAAAACAAGTCAAAACAAAAAATATTATTTGAGAAGATTCAAATGTTCATTGCATAGACAGACCCTAAAGACTAAACTAAACTTTTTTCTCAACGTCTCTCTCTCTCTCTCTCTCTCTCTCTCTCTCTCTCTCTCTCTCTCTCTCTCTCTCTCTCTCTCTCTCTCTCTCTCTCTCTCTCTCTCTCTCTCTCTCTCTCTCTTATGACTGATCACAAAAACAAATTCCACATTTTTCCTCAGTCTCCTTTTTTTTTCAAAATGTGGTAAATCACAGAACGAATTCCGGTCATCAAGTCACCGAATATGACAATTATTTCAATGTTACGACTGATGTTCAGACAACAATTGTTCAATTCTTATTTTTTCAACAACACAATGATTTTACGCAAATGAAAGAAAAACCTACGGCCTAAACCTAATCGCAAACTAAGACGCAGGCGGCACAGGCAACGCAGCACAGAGTAAAGATAGACTTCCTGTTGCTAAATTGATGAACAGTTTGAGTTTCTCTCTCAGTTGAAATGCTGATATAGTACATACACTTTAGAAGTATTTCAAGTGATAGAGAAGTTCTAAGTGTACTTGAGTTCAGCAACAGGATGTCTGCCTCTGCTCTGCGCTACGTCGCCTGTGTGGCCTGCGTCTCAGGTTATGTTTAGGCTTATGGTGCTCTACTTGGCTGAATGAAGTTGTTTGTTCTTAGCCAGATCAAAATATATCAACCTTTACTCAAATACTCACAAATAAAGATAAAGCCCAAACACGCGGTTTGGATTAATGTTTAATTTGTGAGTATTTGAGTAAAAGTCAATTGGAGTGTGACAGCCTCTTTAACCGTGATAAGGTCATTCAGAGGTCAATTACTGTGCAGGCGTTAATGACATCAGTCACTTCAATACAGACGTCATATGTATCACACACACACACACACACACACACACAACCACACACACACACACACACACACACACACACACACACACACACACACACACACACACACACACACACACACACACACACACACACACACACGGCTGGACGGCGCAGTGGTAGCGTTCGCAACTGCTAACATAACGGTCTGATTTCGAATCCCGCCCAGGGCTGAAATAACTTCAGTATCACTATGCTGCGAGCTGTTACTCCAACTATCGTGGGCGGGAAGCTGTGTGTGTGTGTGTGTCAGGTCACAGAATTACCCATAGCTTGGTCATACATGAGCTCTGAGCTCTCATCCGGAAGGATAGTAGCTGTCGATCACGAGTCCAATACGTGATCCAAGATCATGGTGAATTACACGCACACGCGCGTGCACACACACACACACACACACACACACACACACACACACACACACACACACACACACACAACAAAACAATACAAAAATTTAAGAGCAAATTAGTTATGGCGAGATAGAGAAACGGGACACCATGAGCGTAGCTCCCCTTTCCGTAAGATACAACTAGGTAAACACACACACACACACACACACACACACACACACACACACACACACACACACACACACACACACACA
>NC_134795.1:49869215-49876715 GCF_046742065.1 Oratosquilla oratoria
ATAAAAAGGAAAATATCAATTATTAGTTAAGAGTTTAATCATACATGTTACAGAAGGTATCATACGCTAGATATGATTCAGGTTTCTTTTTTTAATCTTTAGCAGATTTCTCCGTCTTGCGAATCGGCACGTCCCTTTCGCTTGGCTTGGGAGGCTCTGGCGGCTGAAAGACAAGAGAAGGAAATTTAGTCAAAATTCGAGTACTGAAAGAAATTAAAATATTTTACCTTACAAAAGATTAACAATAGTTCCAGGAATAAATTAAATAATCTTAAGGGAATTTAGAAAAATCATTCAAACATTAAGCAGCCCGGTAGAGCCTTAAATATATATTTCTATTGACTTAAGAAAAAAATGCAGTTCCTTCGTTTGAGCGGCCCGTTAGAATATTTGAAAATATTTCTTTACTTTAAAAAAAATTAAGATCATATATATTTTATTTTTATATTTCTAGCTAATCTATTAATTTTTATTTATTTAACTAAGGATTAATGTTAGCACGAACGAACATAAATACAGTAAGAAGAATTAGTTTGTGGGAACCATTCCATACATACGCGCATGCTCACACACACACACACACACACACACACACACACACACACACACACACACACACACACACACACACGAAGTCATAAGAAAATGAGCCCAAGAAATTAAAACAAGGGACAGAGAGCAAACAGATCAAAGAAGACAACCGATCTATAAAAAAAGAAAACAAATGCACATCCATAGACAACATCAAGTTGAAAAATAAATAACATTTGAGTATATATTATGAAATGCAACGACATAAGCATAACGTTCTCTCTCTCTCTCTCTCTCTCTCTCTCTCCTTCTCTCTCTCTCTCTCTCTCTCTCTCTCTCTCTCTCTCTCTCTCTCTATCTATCTATCTATCTATCTATCTCTCCCACCCTCTCTCCCTCTCTCGCTCTCTCTTACCTTCCTCGGGGCATCGATAATCAGGACTCCATCTGGGGAGAGGGTGGAGTTTACCATCTCGATGATGACGTCATCAGGTAACTTGTACTTCCTGTAACAGTTGTGCAATTAATCAATAAGAAACATAGAAAGTAAAACAAAACAAAACAAAAATCACAAAACGGACGTAATTAAAGATATTTGCAGAAACTACCGGGGAAGGATGTTTCCGTCTATCTAAAAGATCTTATGTCATATGCATTATGCATTCTTTGCACATTTGAATATATCTTAAATAGACGGAAACTTTCGGTCGCTATTTATTCTATTTTACCCAGTGGTTCCTGTGAATACAAAAGTAAAAGGAAACATCACACACACATACACACACACAACTCGTGGCGCTGTGGTAGAGTTCCCCCCTGCCACTACGGCGGTCCGGGTTCGAATCCCGACCAGGGGGTGAAATAATTTCAGTATCATTGTGCTGCGGGTCGTTACTCTAACTTTCGTGGGAGGGGAGTTAGGTGTGTGTGTGCGTGTAAGGTCACAGCATTACCCATAGATCGGTCATATTTGAGCCCTGAGCTCTCTTCCGGGAGGGAAATATCTGTCAATCACGAGTCCAGCACGTAATCCAAGACCATGGTGAATCACACACACACACACGCTGCGGTCCGAATTTGATTCCCGCCCAGGGCTGAAATAACTTCAGCATCGCTGCACTGCGAGGCGGTAATCCAACTTTCGTGGGCAAGGAGTCGTAGTGTGTAAGGTAGGGGATGTATGAGCTCTGAGCTCTCATCCGGGAGTGTAATAGATGTCGGTCACTAGTCCAACACGTGATATAAGACTATGGTGAATCCCATAAAAAAACGCACAAACACATGTTCAATATCTTACCTCTAACCGCAGTAAAAAGTTTAAAGAAATAAAACGTTTATTAGGACTTACAAGGTTGAGCTTCTTCCAATACGCATTCCATCCTCCGGGGCACTAAACCTCAGTGCCGATCATTCAGCACAACCTCGATCCACCATCACATGAGGGCGTGAGCCGCTACCAATAAGGGCCCTTTCATACTAGGTATCTAGTGACCGTCACTAGTTGCCTACCATTATTTTTTAATTGAGCCTTTCACACTACGTCACTGCTGTTGTCCGGTTGCGCGACAGGCTATGGCTGTTGCCCGCTCCGGTAACAAGTGACCGTCATTGGCAGTTGCCGTCACCGACCGTCTCTTTTTCTTGACCAGCAAAGCCAACAGAAGCACCTCCTCCATTGATGCCATTCTTTCGACTAATGGAATGATGAGAAATGATTCCACAACTCGGTGACAGTTACTGGTTGCTTGCAGTTGCCCGCGACTTTCACACTAGGCAACTAGTGACCGCCACTAGTGACGGTCACTAGTTGCCTAGTGTGAGAGGGGCCTTACTGATTCGACTCGACGTCGCGAACACTTCCTATCAGAGGACTTTGTAGCGTGGAACCACGCCCTTGGTCCAACTCGCTGCCGACAGGGGTCGAACTCCCGTCACCTCGACCTCCGCCGTAAGCAGTGACGCTTTAATCCGCTTGGCTAGTAACTAATTACCTGAGAAACTGCCTGGAGATGGACCCGTGTTCGTCCTGCCTCTCGTCGTGCTTGCCCTCCACCTCCACTACGTTGTTCTCCACCACCCTCACCTTCAGGTTGTCTGGTGTAAACTGGGGCACATCGAGGCAGACCTTAAAAGGAAGGCTGAGGTCAACGTCGAGTCATTGCGGAGTTTAGAGTGGTTTCAGCGAAAGAAGACTTTACTCTAGAGTCTAAACTGCTTTCAGCAAAAGAATACGGACTGAGCATAATATATACACTATTCTATATATCAAAAGGCCTCTTCCCTCTTTATAAGCGAGGTAGCCAACCTAACCCTTACACCCACCCATGTCCCATCCCAGACCCATCCATAATTCATTTGGTTCCCCTTTTATCTTAGCGTCTCGTGGATGACATGCCCCCTGCCCCCCCCCCCCCGACCCCCGCCCATTGCCCGGGTCAGAATTAATGCAGTAAGGCACACTGGAAATAATTAGACCAAATAAATTTAAAATTTATCCGAATGAAATTAAAAAAGTAGGAGAAATGAGAACCCAGAAACCCGAATAACTGAATTAGATTATATTTTTTCGGTGACGTAAGATGAGACTTGCTTTATAAACACAAAGAGAAAATCTTAATGCATCGAATAATACCACGTTCAGACATAAAGATGTACAATCTAAGGTACATATGCTCACGTAAAGCCTCGTTGAAACGGTGCTAGTTTAGTAGCCGCTGGTGCTAGCGACTTGTAAGATATCCTTCTACTTGCCCAGTGTCAACGGAAAGTTTGTGAACTTGCTTCCAAACTATCTTAGTGTTAACACTTACTTGCCGGGTAAGTTAACTTTCAGCAGCTAGCACTAGCAGCTACTAAACTAGCCCCATTTCAACGAGGTTTAAGCCTTCAGACACTTGGTTTAAGATCAGTGGTTCTTAACCTTTTTCAGTGCCCTTAGTACCCCTTGATATTTCAGAAAAAAATCTCGTACCCCCATCCAATACAAATACAATGCAAACATATGAAAAGGATAGTGATACAAACCATACTTTGGTTTCTCATTGTAAATATATAGTACCATTGCACTGGCTATTATGTCTCGTACCCCTAGGTTCAATGTTACCCCTTTGGGGTACAGGTACCCCAGGTTAAGAACTACTGTTTAAGATATATCTCAAACCGATTAGTATCAAGCTACTGTTCTGTCGCTAATAATGGGGACATATACTTTTACTCTGTCTACCACTAGGATATTTCATTCAGCCGAAGGCGAACCACCTACGTAGCGAAAGACCGAACCCATGTAATGTACTCGTAAGCCCAGTTGGCTACTCGTGGAGTTGTATTGATCCATATGGTGAAAAGCCAGATGGTACTGGACCAGATGCGGAAAGGCCAGATGATGCCAAGTGTCTTGAAAGTGAGTGAATGTACCTTTCACTCAATCCACAGAGAAATGTGACCTAAATAATCAATCCCCTTGTCCAACGATAACACTTGTATAGATTATGAATATAACGATGTCCTAATAAAATACAACAATGGTGTGACGTATAATCGTTTAAGCTAAGGTATGCTATTTCTTAAATTAGAAAAGCTGATAGAAACTTGGGTCTGCCCAGGCTGGTTGCTAAGAAAGAAGTATCCTCATAAATTCTTCAAGAAAAAAAGTTTTAAGCTATGGAAGAAAGACCGGAAACAGTCTTGGACTTTGTTGACAGTATGAAACTTTTACGAATGAAATAATATTTCTTTAATGAATGAATTGGAACTAATATTATCTTTGGCAACTCACCGTGAATTTGTCCTTCTCGGTGCCAAGGTGGGAGACTCCTGATTTGTCCCGCGGAACTCTTCGACCTCTGTAGTACAGAGATGACGACGGGGCTGTCATGTCCTCAGCAGCCAGCGTCGAGGCGAAATGCTGTGGAAGTGGCACGCGAATTACTAAAGACATTTAGATGAAAATCTTCTTCCTATCAGATTAGAACCCTAGGTTGCGCATCATGCGGTTAGGACGCTACCGACTGCTCTACGACGGAGGTACAAAAGAAATTGCTTGGAACTTATCCTGCACCTTCTCGGCATCAGCTCACGCAGTCTATGTAATCGCAGTCTTAATTTCATATATATATATATATATATATATATATATATATATATATATATATATATATATATATATATATATATATATATATATATATATATATTATTCAGGAGAGCCAAATGTACACTCCCACTCAGCTGACCTGGGGGCATCACACACACACACACATACACACACAACTTGGTGGCGCGGTTGGTAAAGTTTCAGACTGTTACTACGGCGGTCCGGGTTAGCATCCTGCCCAGGGCTGAAATAATTTCAGTATCGTTGCGCTTCGAGTCGTTACTCCAACTGTCTTGGGCGGGGAGTTGGGTGTGTGTGTGCGTGTAAGGTCACAGCATTACCCATAGATCGGTCATACGAGCTCTGAGCTCTCTTCCAAGAGGGAAATATCTGTCGATCACGAGTCCAACACGTGATCCAAAGCCCATGGTGGTGAATCACACACACACACACACACACACACACACACACACACACACACACACACACACACACACACACACACACACACACACACACACACACACACGGCGCGGTTGGTAGAGCACTGGACTGGGAAGTACGGTGGTGCTCGCAGTACCTGGTTCGAATCCTGCCCAGGGCCGAAATTATTTCGGTATCGCTGTGCTTCGGGTCGTTACTCTGACTCTCGTGGGCGGGGAGTTGGGTGTATGTGTGTGTGAAACGTCATAGCATTACCCATAGATCGGTCATACGAGCTCTGAGCTCTTTTCCGGGAGGGAAATAGCTGTCGATCACGAATCCAACACGTGATCCAAAGACCATGGTGAATACACACACACACACGCACGCTCTCTGATTCAGATGAAATTATATATTTCAATGTCGACACATCATCATATAATCAATAAAACGTGTTAAATGATAACATTCTAGTCTCAAAATAACAAAGTCGCACAAATGCTATTTGTATTAATAAGAACTTAAACATTATTTACAACATAATAACATCACTGATTCAATGTAAACATTGACAGTAGCGCCACTGAATCCAAGCGGCCAGTTGGACAACCACGACATGCGTGTCGGCTGTACCATTTCATGAAAAACAAGAGATTTTTAATTCACATGATTATGTGCATTTCTGGCTAACGCGTTTCTGTAAAATGGCACAGGTGTTCGTGATAGAGTTTAGTTTTTGTGCAGGATTTGTGCGTTTCATAGTTACGGAATCGATGGAATTCTGATCAAATGAAAGCAAAACAGATTTTTAATTCGCTAATGCGTTTCTCAAAAACAACACGTCTTATTCTTCTTTTCCTTCTTTCTTTCACTCTCTATGCTTTTCTCCTTCGCCTTCATCTTCTTTTCATTTTCATTCTCCTCTTTTCTTCTTCTTTTCTACTTCTTCTTTCTCTCGCTTTTCTTTATACTTTTTCTCCTTCTTCGTCTTCATCATCTTCTTTTCATTTTCATTTTCTTCTTTTTTCTTTTCTCTTCTTCTTATTCTTCTTCTTCTTTCTGTTTCTTCTTCTTCTCCTTTATCCTCTTCTTCTTTCTCCTGTTCTTCTACTTATCAATATTTTTCTCCTTATTTTTCATCCTCTTCTTCTACTTCCCTATGTTTTTCTCGTTCTTCTTTGTCTTCATCTTCATCTTGTTCATCCTCTTCTTCCTCATCCTCTTATTCTTTTAATTTCTCTTCCTCCTCTTTCCTCTTTATCTAACGTCTTCTTCTCCATCTCCTTCCTCCTCCTCTTCCTACTTCACCTGACTGCCCCAGTGCTCTTTCCCTCATCAGCTTTTTCTATGCAACACAAAGCGACCTGTCTACCTGCGAGGCGACGAAGGATAACCCCCCCCTCTTCCCCTATACGTACCTACATGGACTTAGTAACCATGTAGTGAACCCCGAAACAATTAGTTGTTTTAAGAGATGAGATAACTTTATGGTGGTGAAGGGCATGGAACTGTTTAGCCTTATGGTCTCTTACAGTCCCCTCCATTCTTATGTTCTTCTGTTCTTGTGTAGTCAGCGCCGAAACAATTAGTTGTTTTAAGAGAAGATGAGATAACTTTATGGATGGGGATGATTGGTGGTAAAGGACATGGACCTACCTAATGTAGGTCTTAGGGTCTCTTATAGTCTCATCCATTCTTATGTTCTTCTGTTCTTAGTAACAATATAGTGAGCTCTGAAACTATTGGTTATTTTAAGAGAAGACTAAGATAACTTTATGGATGGAGATGACAGGTGGTAAGGAACATGGAACTGCCTTGTGCAGACCTTGTGGTTTCTTGTAGTCTCCTGCATCCTTATGTTCTTCTGTTCATACTTAGGTTAGATAACTTTAAGGATAGGGATGGCAGGTGGTAAGGGACATGGGACTGCCTAGTGTAGGCCTTACGGTCTCTTGCAGTCTCCTCCATTCATATGGTCTTCTGTTCTTACCTGGTCGAAGAGCTTGGAGGGTCTGTCTGCGAAGTCGGCCCGGAACCTATCGCGGTCCCTCTCCCGGTCGCCCCAGAAGTCCCGGTCGGAGAACATGTCGCGGAGCAGCTGGTCCCGGTAGGTGAGCGGAATGTGTCTGGACATGTCTGCCAAAGAAAATAAATACAACAGAATAAAATAGATAGTATAAAATAAGATGAAATAAAATAAAATAAGATAAAATAAAATAAAATGAAATAAAATAAGGTAGCAGATTAAAGGAATGTGTCTGGACATAACTGCCAAAGAAAATAAATAAAACAGAACAAAATAGATAGTATAAAAAATATGGTATCAGATTAACGGAATGTATGTGGACGTGTCTGCGAAAGAAAAATAGTTGATAGATAGATGAATAAATAGATAAATAAATAGATGAATAAATATATATATAAATATGTAAAGTAAAATAAAAACAAACAAA
>NC_134795.1:49879215-49884215 GCF_046742065.1 Oratosquilla oratoria
CTTCCTTTCCAAGTGATACTTTATCTTTTTCATTTATCTGTCGCCAGGCGATTTGATTTGTCTCCGTGGCGGCCATTTCAACAGCGAGGGTCGAGAGGAAAAAACATTCTCATCATTTCCAACTCTATTTACCCTCGCCAATGTCCTAAAAAAAAATCAACAGACCAAAAAAACCCGTTGTTTTGACAGAAAAAACCACCGTGATATTTGGCGTAGCAGTTGAGAACGAACGCTTTCAACTATGACCCTTATCAACAGAACTACATAAGATCGGGAACAGAGTTTTCGGTGAGGCGCCAAAGGCTGCAGGCGACAAACACGCAGGTGTTGTCCTTCGCTCGCTCACTCACTCACTCTGTATCAGCATCTGGTCGAAGGCGGAGGCTGCGGTCTTACGAAATCCCCGGACGGTGAGGTTTCGTCCCAAAATAATCTTCTGAGGGCAACGGGCAGCACACACACACACTCACATGAACACACACGCTAATATATACAGAAAAAAGAGAGGTGGTGTGAGAGAGAGACAGACAGACGGAGAAGGAATGAGGGAGACCTACGTGCAGGTGAACAAATATTGATGCATGTATATATATATATATATATATATATATATATATATATGTATGTTTTGTGTGTGTGTGTGTGTGTGTGTGTGTGTGTGTGTGTGTGTGTGTGTGTGTGTGTGTGTGTGTGTGTGTGTGTGTGTGTGTGTGTGTGTGTGTGTGTGTGTGTGTGTGTGTGTGTGTGTGTGTGTGTGTGTGTGTGTGTGTGTGTGTGTGTGTGTGTGTGTGTGGATACGTATGTGTACATCCGACCTAGATATGAACCAAAAGATCTCCTGTCGGCATGCTCCGCCTTTGTAATCCTTTTGTAAATATGTGTATGTGTGCATGCATGTATGTATATATGGACGTATAGAAGCGCATGTGTCTTTCATGCATGTAGAATTTAGTGAATCTATTCCGAGCAAGAATTCAGAGGGTATCCACCACATCGCCCCGCGCCTCTTTTGCCCATATACGGCCCTTCAGTGGCTCTGCGCCGGGATCGACGCACGCCCGTGGCGCCCGCGCGAGGTGCCGTGGGCGTGGGCGTGGGCGTGGGGACACAGTTCGATGGGGTCAGGGAGAGGAAAGGAAATATGAGTATTTATTTATTTTATTCATTTATCTGATATTGTTTTCTCGTTTTCTTTAATAGTTCGTTGGAAATAATCAGCCTCCCTAAAGGTAGGTAAAGGGGGGAGTCAGAATGGAAGAATGATATAATCTTACAAGTGATTTTTTTATTATCATTATTAGTCTTCAATTTTAGAATAATACTGTGTGAATCTGTCCCGTAGGGGTGTCGCTAAAGTCCCACGTGTCCTTTTATGGCCAAATCTTTTGTTACAGCCACCTACTTTATTCATTAACTTATGTTCATTCATTTGTTCATTTATGTATTTATCTATTCAATCATCTGTGTACATATTATTTATTTATTCATTTATTTATCTATTCACTCATATATTTGTTTAACTATTTCTTCATCTATTTATCCATTCATCTATTCAGAGGCTGCACGTTGATATGGATACAGAAAAGCTTTTCTGGCTTGAGGCACCCTTGCCAAGCCTTTCAAAAGTCTCCGGCACCCTTATTAGAAAATCTAAATTCTAATTTGTCAGCATTTTGTTGATTCAACATCAGTGTAACAAATTTTTGTCCCTGGATAACATGAACATACTCATCTTTACACTGATGCTGCTTTAATGAACAAAAATGGATGACAGAGAGAGTCGGTAATACGAAAATGATTTTTGCCCTCAATTTTGGCGGCGCCCTCGGTTGATCTCACGGCACCCTTGGGTGCCGCGGCACACCGGTTGGGAACCAATGCTATAGAGCTTTGAAGGGATTTGTACCACTTCAGAAGGACAGGGACCCTGTACTACGACCTAAGCCGTCACCCTTGTCCAGTGTATCGTGGACATTTCAAGCTCTCGAAGATGCGGTCTAAGGATCTTCCATGTGGGGTTTACGATTATCTTTTGTTTGTAAAAAAGAAGAAATCGTGTTTAATATCTCGTAGACTGTTTCGTTTGTTTTGTTTTTCTTCTTCAATTTTCTTTCATTTTACACAGTTGACAGAAATATAACTAACCACAGTCATTGGGGCACGAGTTAACATGTCTATAACGATATTTACAAAGGAAATGTTTTTGAAAGATATTTCGAGAATAAAGTGGCTGTCTTCAACACAAAATCGCCCACAAAAAAAAAAATCGAGAATGATCAGAGGCAATTCTCAACAAGGAAGTGGGTGTGGGATGTAAATATATAAAAATACGTGATTGGGAAGTAGATATATTACCCCCCATTTTTTTCCATCATTTCTATGTACTGAGCACTTAAACTATTGGTTGTTTTAAGATTACTTTATGGATAGAGATTAAAGGTGGTAAGAGACAGAGAACTACCTAGTTTAAGCCTTAGGGTCTCTTACATTCTCCTTCATTCTTATGTTCTTATATTCAATAATTCGCTATATCTGGCTACCCAGTCTTCATAACATGAACAAACTTTGTTTTCCTTCTTGATTAAAGGTTACTTGGTATAGAATCTTGATATTAATTTTGTTCTTTTTTATTAATTTGTTTGCATGCGAGTATTGTAATTAATGTTTGTACCTAGGCAGAGGTGAATATACAGCAGGGAGTTGAGAAACGCCATGAGTAGTGATGGGACAATACCAAAAATTTTAAAGATTCCGATACGAATTCCGATACTCCTCTAAACTTCCAATTCCGATACGGGTTCCGATATTCCTCTAAGCTTCCGATTCCGATACCAGTTCAATACCGATACCTGCAATGATTCATGGTTATTTTCAGGCTCTGCATTTGGTTTGGGAAATCTATACTTGATGAACAAAGTACATTTATCCATCATTCATCGGAATCGGAAGTCTAGATCAGTATCGGGATTCGAATCGGAATCGTTAAAGATTTAGGTATTGCCCCATCACTGACAAAAACGGTTGATACATACATACGTACATATACCAAAGGTTTTTCCCCCTTACACGGGGGGTAGCCAAAAAGAAAAAGGCATAGAAACCACTCCCACCCATTCCATCCCTTACATACTCCCCTCCCGTCCACCCTCCTCCCTCTCATCTTGGCACCTCCTGGATGACGGGTCATCCCTGCATCCTGTCCACTGCCCTGGGTCAGAACCAGTGTCGCAAGACACAGCACATCCACAGCAAGGCCGCTTCATTAATTCGGCGACCCCCCTCTCCGTCCCCTCATGAAGAAAAGGAGAAGACGGGGAGAAATCCCTTCGGGCTGCGTCAATTTTTTTCTCATACATACTTCCTCACCCCCATCCCCCACCCACTCCCCCTCATGCATCACAGTATCATCCATACACAACCCTTCTCCATTCACCCCTATCTTCTGTCCTCTCCCGTTGATGATGTAGAGATATGATAAGGAGACGACCTGATCGTAAAAACTATTCTTAATGAGTTCACCTAAAAACAAAAGAAGAACGCATTGAACAAACGCGTCTATGGAGGATTTCCGTGGGTATTTCTCTTAATACCACAGAATGTCCCAAAAACGTTCTCACTCATTGAAATGTTTCGTAACGTTTTGAACCCATTGGGGAATGTTATCACTAAGGTGAGGGCACACTAGGTTGGTATGCTACTGGCTTTAGCTACTTCGTTGGAGTAGAAACAATTACGGTTACAATATTCTAGACTTCGTAAGAGCAATGTATCTAACATTCGTATTCTAGGTTTAACTTCTCTTAGCTCGTCACTCAGGCTCTCACTATGTGACGCGAGAGCAATTTGACATAACTATGGAAGTTTGAAAAAACAAAAAATCGTAACCGAAGTTGTTTCTACTCAAACGAAGTAGCAAAAGCAAGCAGCATGCTATCGAGAAATGCCTAGGGTACCGCCATTTACGTCTGGAGAATGGCAATCACCAGTTTGAGCATTTGCGAACACTCAGGGAGGACTAGACTAGACTAGAGGGAAACCTAAACTTTTCGTTCATTTCAAACTGATGACCACCATTTTCCAGACACAGTGAATGAAAACGTGGACCAATGGATTTGACAACATACGAAACATTTAAAAAAAATAATCACATTTTTGTGGCGTCCTGTATATATCACATTTCAACTCACTTTCAACCTTAAAGTACACCACCAATTGGCTTTGGTGAGCAGGTGGACGTGAGTTCGAGTCCGGGATTCGCTGCTGGCTCCCTATGGTAGTTCCTGACAGCCTTGTCCAGGTGGGGAGGCGACCCAATGTCGGCCTAAGAAACACAGCGGCTTGCCGCAACTGATAGGGCCTTGCCCTACCAGGGGTTTCTCACTTCCCACTGCGTGGTAGTGGGATGGTGATTTTCTTTTTTTTTTTAGAGAGAGAGGAAGAAAGAGAGAGAGAGAGAGAGAGAGAGAGAGAGAGAGAGAGAGAGAGAGAGAGAGAGAGAGAGAGAGAGAGAGAGAGAGAGAGAGAGAGAGGGAGGGAGGGAGGGAGGGAGAGAGAGGGAATGAGTGAGTGGGGATGCTTTGTACCTTATAGACACCAAGCAAATAAGTACTTCAAGAAGGAGCCCACGCCAGGAGGCGCTGAGTAGCCACGGCCAACGCATTCACCTTCGCTCTATGATGGGCTCTGGGGACTGTTGGGGGGCAGGCAACTCACAGTAACTGCTGGGAACTAGAGGAGTGGGGGACTCGAACACACCACTGAGAGAATGCGAGAACAGCACGCTTCCGATGACACCACAAGCGCGCAGGCGTCGCCAGAAAAGGGACGTCTGACTTATGAGAACCTCGGTAGTTCAATTACAATATATTATATAAGTCAGTGAAGATGTTCACACACAACCGCGTAGTTTTTCCTTGACTGTGTGGTACCACCGCGGTTTCTGCGCAGTTCAAACCGCTAGTTTAGATGTTGATGCAGAACTAGTCTATTGACAACTTAAA
>NC_134795.1:49891715-49904215 GCF_046742065.1 Oratosquilla oratoria
AGGATGTTCCCACTCATCTCCCAATGGCTTGATCAACACGACGGCATTATCCAGTATGACGTTCTGAAACAGTACCTGCTTCAGGAATTCACGCCGTCAGCAGCCTCCAGAGCCGCAAAAATCCTCCAACTCTCCCAACAGCCACTGGGGGACATTAAACCAAGTACAGCATACCTCGAGATGATGTCCATCGCCCGCCTCCCAACGGAACCAGCAGGAACGTCGATATGCTTCGTCAATCGTGGCTCATGCGCCTCCCAGCGCCCGTCCGATCCGCCCTTGGCAACGCCGAGGAAATGACCACCGACGAAGTTTCACGGAAGGCGGACCATCTCGTCGATGCCCACGCCGCCGCAGCAAGGAGTCAGGATGTCTGTGCTATGGACGACATCACGGACGAAATCTTCACCGCAGCAGCATCGCCAGCCAACAGGCGCCAACAACACCAGCAAAGGCAGCGACGCCGGACCACCCCCGCTCTGTACCTGTGCTACTACCACACAAGATTCGGCGCCTTCGCCAAGAAATGCCAACCAGGATGTACCTGGACAAAAAACGCCTAAATGGGTCACCGTCCATCACGGTGGCCCCTACAGGCGCAACGGGCCTCTACATCAACGACATGGCCTCTAAACGTCGCTTCCTTGTCGACACTGGTGCTTGCAGGTCCATAATTCCTGCATCCGCTGCAGAACGCCGGGTCCACCATGAACGTTGGCGTTAGGCTCGTCGCAGCTAACGGCACTATCATAGCTACCTACAGGTGGAAACGCCTGAACCTCACCTTTAGGAGTCGCCACTACTCATGGAACTTCATCCTGGTAAACATCAAGACGCCCCTTCTCGGTGCTGACTTCCTCGCTCATTACAGGTTACTGGTCGACGTCGCCAACAGCCGCCTAGTCTGCCCAACCGCATCCGTCTCGACGCCCCTGCAAATCGCGCCACAGCCAACCACGGTCGCCACCATCGACGATAGAATGCCCTACGCCCACCTGCTCACGGAATTCCCCGACGTCTTCAAGCCTGAGCTGCGACAGACACCACAGACCCCAGCTAAACATGGCGTGTACCACTACATCAAGACGTCTGGGCCCCCGGTATTTGCCAAATACCGCCGCCTACCGCCCGAGAAACTCGCCGTCGCCAAGAAAACCTTCCAAGAGATGGAGAGACTAGGCCTATGTTAAAAGTCTTCCAGCCCTTGGTCCTCACCTCTCCACCTCGTCAAGAAGAACGATGGTTCCTGGCGCCCCTGTGGAGACTACCGGCGGCTGAACATGATGACGGGACCTGACCACTACCCACTCCCAAACATCGCCGACGTCACCACATACCTCAACGGCGCCAAGATCTTTTCGATACTGGACCTCCTGAAGGGCTACTACCAAGTTCCGGTGCATACAGACGACATCCCGAAGACCGCCATCACCACCCCGTTCGGGACGTACACCTTTAATTACTCCTGCTTCGGCTTGCGAAACTCAGATGCGACCTTCCAGCGCCTAATGGACGGCATCCTCGGCGACCTCGACTTCTGCGTCTGCTATGTCGACGATATTCTGGTCTTCTCCAACTCGCCTGACCAGCACCTCCAACACCTGCGGACCATCCTCGAGCGTCTCCAGGACAACGGCCTCGTTGTCCGCTTTGACAAATGCAGCTTCGGAAAAAGGTCTGTTCCATTTTTGGGACACCTCATCTCTCCTGACGGCGTTCGTCCCCTGCAGGATAAAGTCGCCGCAGTCGACAAATTTCCCAAACCTACTACCATCAAAGCCTTGCAGGAATTTATTGGGATGGTCAACTTCTATCACCGTTTCCTCCCTAACATCGCTCAAACGCTGCACCCACTTTATAACGCCCTTCAAGGAAAACCGAAGGACCTCCAGTGAAACCCTGCCATGCAAGCTGCCTTCTTTAACGCCAAAAAAGCCCTTGCCCGTACCACCACCCTCCTCTTCCCTGCACCAGGTACCCAGATACAACTGTCAACGGACGCCGGCAATGTCACCATAGGGGGTGTGCTCGAACAATTCGTCCATGGCACACCTACGCCCCTCGATTTCTTCAGCAGAAAGCTCCCCAAGGCAGAGCTCAACTACAGAAATTTCGACAGAGAGCTCCTCGCCATCCACCACACCGTCCACCACTTTCGCCACTTCCTCGAAGACTCCTCCTTTATCATCAACACCGACCATCAACCTCTGGTGCACGCCTTCACAAAACAACAGGATGCTTGGTCTGCCAGACAGTGCCGCCACCTCTCCGCCATTGCCAAGTTCAATTGCACCATCAGGCACGTCCCCGGTACAAACAATTCCGTCGCAGACGCCCTCTCCTAATAGCTATCGACGCAGTTCAACTCGGCCTCGACTACGCAGCTATTGCCAGAGAGCAACGGGACGATCCTGAAACACTTGCCTACAGGACATCCATCACATCCCTTAAGTGGCAAGACGTTCCTTTTCACGACAACCACACCATCCTCTGCGACATCAGTACCGGCCGCCCACGACCCCTCATCCCAGCTGCCTTCCGACGTCAAGTGTTCAATTTAATACACGGCCTGTCTCACCCTTCAGGGCGCGTCACTGCGAAGCTCCTGAAGCAGAAATTCATCTGGCACAGCATCTCCAAGGACGCAAAGGAGTGGGCCAGATCCTGCATTGCCTGCCAGCAAAGCAAAATTCATCGCCACACTGAATCAGGCATCGGATCATTCCATCAGCCCCGACGACGCTTCGCACATATTCATGTCGACGTCGTCGGCCCACTCCCCCCGTCGGAAGGCCATCGTTACCTCTTCACCGCCATTGATAGATCGACCCGCTGGTTGGAGGCCATCCCCATGAAGGATAGTACCGCCTCATCCTGCACTACAGCATTTCTCAGTGGATGGATCGCCAGATTTGGCCTCCCGGAACACGTCACCTCTGACCGAAGAACTTGCTTCACGTCGCAGCAGTGGCACTCTCTCGCTGAACTCCTGGGTACTACAGTCCACCACACTACCTCCTACAACCCCGCAGCCAACGGCATGGTCGAGCGAATCCACCGCTCACTCAAAGCATCTCTTATGGCACGCTGCAACAACGACTCCTGGCTACCCCAGCTACCATGGATACTCCTTGGCCTTCGGACAGCCATCAAGGACGACCTCAACGTGTATCCAGCAGAGATGGTCTTCGGCCAAACCCTCGTCGTGCCCGCAGAATTCTTCCCTCCACAGGAGTCTCCCGAGAGCCTGCAACAGCTTCGACGCACTGTCGGCAAATTTGCCCCATGCGTGCCGACACATCACCGGGAGGTGAAGGAATACCTCCCAAAACACCTCCACACCTCGACGCACGTTTTCCTGAGGACGGACGCTCACACCCCACCACTCACCCGTCCCTACACTGGCCCCCATCTTGTCCTTGAACGTAAAGACAAGACCTTCCGCATCTCCATCTCCGGCAGGCCAGAATGGGTTTCCATCGACCGCCTAAAAACGGCACACCTCGACACTCTGCCCACCAAATTCTCACGTGCAGGACGCCCCCTTAAGCCAAGGCAAATTTAAGAGGGGAGTATTGTACAGCCGCGACAAGTCACGTGGCAGGGAACGTGACTGATGTTCACGACCCGACGCTTCTCTGCCAGCGCGACCCTGCTTGACCCGACCTAACCCAGTTCAATTACCTAATTACACACCACGGGTAACTTGCCCACGCAGTATGTATATCGGCTTCCGGCGCATGTAAAATCAGTTCACTCGTACCTTACAATAAAGGAGACGAACTCACCAAAACCTCTTTCTTTTCACCAATAGTAGCATCGCTACAAGTATTTTGTCCATTAGTTCTTCTTTGCATTCTTTTAGAATCCAATTTGCAATTCCGTCCGGGCCATATCATTTCCTGACGTCAAGGTTTGATACATGTTCCATTATTTCTTTTTGTGTTATTATCATCTCGCTCATGGGGGAATATCGCATTTCATTTCCCTCGTCCCAGTATTGTGCTTTCTCTCTCGTGAAAACAGACTTGAAGTGATTATTCATGACTTCGGCCATTTCTAATTCTTCTGTGTATTCTATATTCCCTTGGGGTAGTTTCACAATTTCCTGTTTATTTTTAAGTTTACCGTTCACGCATCGATAGAATAGTTTGGTTTGCTCTTTGCATTTATCTATAATGTCCTTTTCATGATTCGTTTTTTCCTCTCTTCGCACTTTTATATACTCATTTCTATAGTTTATATATACTTGCCATTTTCCAGGATTTTTATCTTCTCTCCATCTTTTCCACGCTCTGTCCCTTCTTTTGTCCCACTGCACCTTTTGTTGAACCAGCATTTAATGTACACTCTCTCTAGCTTCTATCTTGGTAGGTGCCTATTCACCCCTTCATTGTAATTATCCACCAAGATATCCCATTTCTCTTCCACTTTTGTCTCTTCCACGTAATTTTTTTTTCCAATTTGCATTCTGGAGAAAATTCTTTAGTTTTCCAAAGTCCGTTTTGCTGTACATCAATCTTCCTTTCCTATGCTTTTCATTTCTCTCCATGTATATTTCTTCCTTTAGTTTAGTCTCAATGAGTATATGGTCACTCTTTCCAATTGGTGTCTTGCATTGGATTTTATCCACAATTTCAAGTTCTGTTGTAATTATTAAATCTAGCCTCCACGGCTCCTCATATGTGTGTGTGTGTGTGTGTATTTACCTAGTTGTATTTACCTAGTTGTATTTTACGGGAAGGGGAGCTATGCTCGTGGGGTCCCGTCTTCATATCTCATTTTATCTAAACTATTTTTAAATTCATGTATTGTTTTTGCACACACCACTTTCTCATCTAACTTGTTCCAACTGTCTATTGCTCTGTGAGGAAAGCTGTTCTTTTTAAAATCTCTTCTATAGCTGTCTTTTTTTATTTTCTTTCCGTGTCCTCTTGTATTTCTGTCATCCCATTTTATCAGATTCTCTCTATCAGTAATTTCTATGCCTTTCATGATTCTGTAAATAGCTATCAAATCTCCTCTCTCTCTTCTTTGCTCTAGTGTCTGTAGTTTAAGTTTTTGTAGTCTCTCTTCATATGATAGTTTTGAGAGTGTTGGTGCCAGTTTTGTAATTGCTCTTTGTATTCTTTCAAGTCTTTTTATACATTTTTTAGTACTTGGTGACCATATCGTTGCTGCATATTCCAATCTTGGTCTTATCAGGGTGATTAGGATTTTCCTCACCATTTCTTCATCCAGGTATGTAAATGCCACTTTGATTGTTCTTATTAAATTATAAGTTTCTCCAAAAATCTTATTTATATGTTTCTCAGGTGACATATTATTCATAACAATGACTCCCAGGTCCTTCTCATTTTCTACTTTTTTTATTCCTTCTTCTCCCAAATTATATGATCCTGTTATTCTGTTTTTGCTTTTTCCAAATTCCATTATACTACACTTTTTTGTATTGAACTCCATCTCCCACTTCCTACTCCATTCTTGTACTTTATTTAGATCTCTCTGTAGTGATTCACAATCTTCTTCAGTTTTCACTCTTTTCAGTAATTTTGCATCATCTGCAAAGAAGCTCATATAGCTTTCAATTCCTTCATCCATATCATTAATATATATAGCAAACATTATTGGGGCCAGAACTGTTCCCTGCGGGACACCGCTTATTACTTCATTCCATTTTGAGTGCTGATCTCTTATCACTACTCTCATTTTTCTTTCTTGCAAAAAGTCTTCCATCCAATTTAGCAATTTACCTTGTATTCCTCCTTCATATTCTAATTTCTTAAGCAACTTCTTATGTGGTACTTTGTCAAAAGCTTTTTTTAGGTCTAGAAATGCACAATCAGCCCATCCATCTCTTTCTTGTATTATATCTATTAGCCTTGAATAGAAACATATTAAATTGGTGACGCATGATCGTCCTTGTCTGAATCCAAATTGCCTTGGATTTAGTACGTTGTTTTTTTCCAAGTATTTTACCCATCTACTTTTGATAATTCTTTCACATATTTTTGCTATTGTACTTGTTAGAGAGACTGGTCTATAGTTGGTAGGTTCTTCTTTATTTCCTCCTTTATATATAGGTACTATATTTGCTTTTTTCCAATCTTCTGGAACTTTTCCTTCTTTTAAGGAACTGCTTATTATGCTATGTATTTTGTCTGCCAGTTCATTCCTGCATTCTTTCAGAATCCAGTTTGCTATTTCATCTGGCCCATGCGATTTTCTGACATCAAAATTACCCAAGTGTGTCAATATTTCATTCTTTGTTACTTCTATTTCTTCCATAGGGGGGACTTTTTCCTTCCACTCAATCTCTTCAGGTTGTATATTTTCCCTTGTAAACACTGATTTAAAATGTTTGTTCATAATTTCTGCCATTTCCATTTCCTCAGTGTATTCAACTCCTCCTTGTCTTAATTTCTCTAAGTCTTGTTTGTTTTTCAGTTTATTGTTTACAAATCTGTAGAATAGTTTTGGTTGATCTTTACACTTTTCTATAACATCTTTTTCATATTTTCTTTTTTCCTCTCTGCACTTTTGTACATATTCATTTCTATAACCAGTATATATTTTCCATTTTTCAGGTCTTCTGTCTTTTTTCCATCTGGTCCAGGCTTTGTCTCTTTTGTCCTTTAACTCTCTACAACTTTTGTTGTACCAGCATTTTACATGTTCTTTTTCTTGTTTTTGTCTTGGGACATACTCTTCCACTCCTTTTTTGTAAATTTTTGTCAAAATATTCCATTTCTCTTCCACTGTTGTTTCTTCTTTGTATATTTCTTCCCAGTTTTCTTGTTGGAAGAATTCTCTTATTTTATCAAAGTTTGTTTTTTCATACATCATTCTTCCTTTTCTATATTGTTCATTTCTTTTCATATATTTTTCTTCATTAAGTTCCAGTTCAATCAATATGTGGTCACTTTTACCTATTGGTGTTTTATATTCAATCTTGTCCACTATTCTAGGTTCAGATGTAATTATTAAGTCTAGCCTCGATGGTTCTTCTTCATTTCTATACCTAGTGTTCTCTTGTATCCATTGTGTCATTGAATGGTCAGTAATCATCTCAAGTAGAGCATTTCCCCATGAGTCATCACTCTTTACTGTCATTTCTTCCCAGCAGATTTCTTTGCAATTAAAGTCGCCCATCATAACTATTCTTCCTCCGTCTTCCATTATTTTAGTTAATGCTATCTTTGTGTCCTCTAACATACTTTTATGTTCACTCTCCTCCCATGAGGCTGTTTTCGGAGGCACATAATTAATCACAAATTTTCTGCTCTTCTTATCTCGGTCTTCCACTTCTATCATAATCATCTCTACTGTATTCTTTCCATATATGACACCTTTCACGTTTATATCCTTCTTAGTCAGGAACATAACTCCACCCCCTTGTTTTTTCTCTCTGTTTCTAATCCAATAATTGTATGTATCATGTCCTACACTGTTGGGTGGTAGTGGGCCTTTTAATTTTGTTTCTACAATTCCCATTATGTCCGGTTCTTTTTCTTTCAAATAATCATTCAGTTCATTCAATCCTGTTATCAATCCATCTATATTTGTGTAAGACACTCTTAGTTTTCTGCCACTTCCATTGTATTCTCTGTTTCCCTTATGTTTTTCTTTAGTATGTCGAACTGCTTTATTTTCATGTTCACTACTCTCCAATAGAATCTCTCTTTCTCTGACTCCGTTCTTTCCTCGTTTTTTGCCTTAGCTTCAATTCTTTTCTGCTTTTCTGCCTCTCTTTCCTCCTTATTCATTTCTCTTTTTATCCATACCTTTTTATATTGATCATTTGTTGCTAGTTTCCCCGTCTTGGATAGAATTTTCTCTGCCGTTGTTTGTGACCTGAATTTAATCTTAATTGGTCTGGTCTTATCTGTACTATATTTTCCGAGTCTGAATTTTTCCTCAATTTCCTTTATAATTTCTGGTTCATCTTCCTGGACTAATTTTAATAAACTGCTTACTCTTTCATTTTCCTCCTTGATTCTTGCGGTTCTATCTGGGTTATGTTTCTCTTCCATTCCTAATATAATTATACATTTCTTTTTGTCAGCTAATTCTCTTACTATATTCTCCTTCTGTCTCATCACTTTAATAACTGAGTCTTCATTATGTTCTTTTAATTGCTGTTTGACTATGTCAGTGAATGAAACCTTATTCCCTTCTTGAGTTATTCTCCAATTTTTAGCTTCTGTAGCTATTTTCTCTCTGTTTTCATTACTATTCTTCTTCAATTTCTCATTCTCCTCCTTTATATTTCCTAACTGTCTCTTTAGGTCCTCTATTTCTTCAGTTAAGTTTCTGTTAGCCTTCTCTAGTTGTTCCAACCTTTCAATTCTCTGGAAAATGGAGTCTACGTTACCTAACTTACGCTCCAAGTCCTCGATCACCTTATCAACTCTCTCCTCTAGCCTCAACACCCGGGGGGGGGGCGGGTTGTGTCCCCCCCACCCTCTTTAAATCCCTGGAACATATTCTCGTCACTTTCTTCTGTATTGCTCCTCTCTATACTTCTAATCTTTACATTTTTATTAGACATGTCATCCTCACTCAGTCGTTTGTTTACCTTCCGCTTGTCTGGCTGGGCCAAGTCTACTCCCTCCTCATTTCCTTCCATTTCCCTCAGTAATCCCTCCCCTTTTCCACTTGCCCTACTTTCCCACTACTCCACGAGCAATTTCCCCCCCACCCTGCAAAAACACTAGGCACTTCTCTTTGCGTTGGGATTCACAGACTTCAGTTTTCTTCAGAACGTCATCCAAGCCGTCCATTCGCTGAAGTGTGTGTGTGTGTGTGTGTGTGTGTGTGTGTGTGTGTGTGTGTGTGTGTGTGTGTGTGTGTGTGTGTGTGTGTGTGTGTATTTACTTAGTTGTATTTACCTAGTTGTATTTTACGGGAAGGGGAGCTATGCTCGTGGTGTCCCGTCTTCATATCTCATTTTATCTAAAATATTTTTAAATTCATGTATTGTTTTTGCACACACCACTTTCTCATCTAACTTGTTCCAAATGTCTATTACTCTGTGAGGAAAGCTGTTCTTTTTCAGATCTCTTCTATAGCTGTCTTTTTTTATTTTCTTTCCGTGTCCTCTTGTATTTCTATCATCCCATTTTATCAGATTCTCTCTATCAGTAATTTCTATGCCTTTCATGATTCTGTAAATAGCTATCAAATCTCCTCTCTCTCTTCTTTGCTCTAGTGTCTGTAGTTCAAGTTTTGCCAGTCTCTCTTCATATGATAGTTTTGAGAGTGTTGGTGGCAATTTTGTAATTGCTCTTTGTATTCTTTCAAGTTTTTTTATACATTTTTTTTTGTACTTGGTGACCATATCGTTGCTGCATATTCCAATCTTGGTCTTATCAGGGTGATTAGGATTTTCTTCACCATTTCTTCATCCAGGTATGTAAATGCAACTTTGATTGTTCTTATTAAATTATAAGTTTCTCCAAAAATCTTATCTATATGTTTCTCAGGTGACATATTATTCATAACAATGACTCCCAGGTCCTTCTCATTTTCTACTTTTTTTATTCCTTCTTCTCCCAATTTATATGATCCTGTTATTCTGTTTTTGCTTTTTCCAAATTCCATTATACTACACTTTTTAGTGTTGAACTCCATCTCCCACTTCCTACTCCATTCCTGTACTTTATTTAGATCACTCTGTAGTGATTCACAATCTTTTTCCGTGTTCACTTTTTTCAGTAGTTTTGCATCATCTGCAAAGAAGCTCAAATATCATTAATATATATAGCAAACATTATTGGGGCCAGAACTGTTCCTCCTTCAGTTTCTAATTTCTTAAGCAACTTCTTATGTGGTACTTTGTCAAAAGCTTTCTTTAGGTCTAGAAATGCACAATCAGCCCACCCATCTCTTTCTTGTATTATATCTATTAGCCTTGAATAGAAACATATTAAATTGGTGACGCATGATCGTCCTTGTCTGAATCCAAATTGCCTTGGATTTAACACATTGTTTTTTTCTAAATATTTTACCCATCTACTTTTGACAATTCTTTCACAAATTTTTGCTATTGTACTTGTTAGGGAGACTGGTCTATAGTTGTTAGGGTCTTCTTTATTTCCTCCTTTATATATGGGTACTATATTTGCTTTTTTCCAATCTTCTGGAACTTTTCCTTCTTTCAAGGAACTGTTTATTATGCTATGTATTTTGTCTGCCAGTTCATTCCTGCATTCTTTCAGAATCCAGTTTGCTATTTCATCTGGTCCATGCGATTTCCTGACATCAAGATTACTCAAGTGTTTCAATATTTCGTTCTTTGTTACTTCTATTTCTTTCATGGGAGGGACTTTCTCTTTCCATTCGATCTCTTCAGGTTGTATGTTCCCCCTTGTAAACACTGATTTAAAATGTTTGTTCATAATTTCCGCCATTTCCATTTCCTCTGTGTATTCAACTCCTCCTTGTCTTAATTTCTCCAAGTCTTGTTTGTTTTTCAATTTGTTGTTTACAAATCTGTAAAATAGTTTTGGTTGATCTTTACACTTTTTTATGACATCTTTTTCATATTTTCTCTTTTCCTCTCTGCATGCTTGTACATATTCATTTCTATAACAAGTATATATTTTCCATTTTTCAGGCCTTCTGTCTTTTTTTCCATCTGGTCCAAGCTTTGTCTCTTTTGTCTTTTAACTCCCTACAACTTCTATTGTACCAGCATTTTACATATTCTTTTTCTTGTTTTTGTCTTGGGACATACTTTTCCACTCCTTTTTTGTAAATTGTTGTCAAAATATTCCATTTCTCTTCCACTGTTGTTTCTTCTTTGTATATTTCTTCCCAGTTTTCTTTTTGAAAGAATTCTCTTATTTTATCAAAGTTTGTTTTTTCATACATCATTCTTCCTTTTCTATATTGTTCATGTCTTTTCATGTGTTTTTCTTCATTTAGTTCCAGTTCAATCAATATGTGGTCACTTTTACTTATTGGTGTTTTATATTCAATCTTGTCCACTATTCTAGGTTCAGATGTAATTATTAGGTCTAGTCTCGATGGTTCTTCCTCATTTCTATACCTAGTGTTCTCCTGTATCCACTGTGTCATTGTATTGTCAGTAATCATCTCAAGTAGAGCGTTTCCCCACGAGCCGTCTCCACCCTTTACTGTCATCTCTTCCCAGCAGATTTCTTTGCAATTATAGTCGCCCATCATAACTATTCTTCCTCCATCTTCCATTATCTTATTTAATGTTATCTTTGTGTCCTCTAACATACTTTTATGTTCACTCTCTTCCCACGAGGCTGTTTTTGGAGGCACATAATTTATCACAAAATTTCTGCTCTTCTTATCTGTTTTCCACTTCGATCATAATCATCTCTACTGTATTCTTTCCATATGTGACACACCTCACGTTTATATCCTTCTTAGTCAGGAACATAACTCCACCCCCTTGCTTTGTCTCTCTGTTTCTAATCCAATAATTATATGCATCATGTCCTACACTGTTGGGTGGTAGTGGACCTTTTAATTTTGTTTCTACAATTCCCATTATGTCCGGTTCTTTTTCCTTCAAATAATCATTCAGCTCATTCAATCCTGTTATTAATCCATCTATATTTGTGTAAGACACTCTTAGTTTTCTGCCACTTCCATTGTGTTCTCTGTTTCCCTTTTGTTTTTCTCTTGTGTGTCGAATTTCCTTAGTTTCATATTCGCTACTCTCCAATAGAATCTCTCTTTTTCTGACTCTGTTCTGTTCTCGTTTTTTTCCTTAGCTTCAAGTCTTTTCTTTTTTTCTTCCTCTCTTTCCTCTTTATTCATTTCCCTTTTTATCCATACCTTTTTATATTGTTCACTTGTTGCTAGTTTCCCTGTTTTGGATAAGATATTCTCTGCCGTCGTTTGTGACCTGAATTTAATCTTAAATGGTCTGGTCTTATCTGTACTATACTTTACGAGTCTGAATTTCTCTTCGATTTGTTTCATTATTTCTGGTTCATCTTCCTGAACTAAATGTAGTAAACTGCTTACTTTTTCATTTTCCTCTTTGATTCTTGAGGTTCTATCTGGGTTATGTTTCTCTTCCATTCCTAATATAATTATACATTTCTTTTTGTCTGCTAAGTCTCTTACAATATTCTCCTTCTGTCTCATCACTTTGATAACTGAGTCTTCAGTTTGTTCTTTCATTTGCTGTTTAATTATATCAGTAAATGCAACTTTACTATTTTCCTGTATCTTTCTCCACCCCTGTGCCTCTTTTGCTATTGTTTCTTTATTGTCTTTATTGTTCCTTTTTAATTCTTTATTCTCCTCTTTTACTTCTCTTAAATTTCTTTTTAGTTCTTCTATTTCATCAGTTAAGTTTTTGTTCGCCTTCTCAAGTTCTTCCAATCTTTCAAACTTTTCTGCAAGTTTTGACATTTTACCGAACTTAACCTCCCAATGTTCAGTCATTTGTTCAAGCCTTTCCTCCAGTTTTGCTAGTCGGGGGAGGTTGGTATCCGCCTCCCCCTCTTTAA
>NC_134795.1:49909215-49996715 GCF_046742065.1 Oratosquilla oratoria
CAAAAAACAGATAGCAAACTTCTTTGAGGCCAACAATCTCTTCAATGAAGGACAACATGGCTTCAGACAGAACTGCTCATGCCTCTCCCAGCTCCTAATACACTGGAGATACTAACATTCATCCAAGAAGGGGAAAATGCAGATGTTATATACCTTTGATAAGGTAGACCACAGCAAACTGCTGCATAAACTCCAAAACTATGGCATATATGGGTCACAAGGAAAGTGGCTGCATAGTTTCTTATCAGAGAGAATTCAGAGTGTCTTGGTGCATGGAGAACTATCAGAGCCAAGTAAAGTTCAGAGTGGAGTACCACAAGGTTGAGTACTTGGGCCGCTACTGTTCCTAGTCCATATTAGTGACACCAATGAGGACCTGAAACACTCAGATGCCACCTCCTTTGCAGATGACACAAGGGTCAGAAAGAAAATAGAAGATGAAGGGGACACAATGCAACTATAGCAGGACCTGACCAGGATACTCAGATGGGCACAGGAAAATAACATGGCATTAAATGGGGACAAGTTTTAGCTACTAAAGGGCAGAAATAACTCAGAAATGAAGGAAACAACCAAGTACCAAGTAAACAATCACACCATCCAGGGAAAGGACCATGTAAAAGATCTTGGGGTGCATATGAGCAGAGATGCATCCTTCAGCCACCACTACAGCAAAATCACAGCTGCTGCAAGACAGATGAGTGGCTGGGTCTTAAGAACATTCATTACAAGGGAAGGAAAATGCATGGTCACCCTGTGGATAACCCAAGCTGGATATAATGCTGCTAACTATGGTCTCCCCTACACCATCCATGACATCACTATCCTTGAAGCCATCTGGAGAACCTCCACCAGCAGAATTCAGGGAATTCAGCATATGAACTACTGGGAAAGACTCAGCCACTTGAAATTGTATTCTCTTCAAAGAGAGAGGAAAAGATACATTGCCATATATGTGTGGAAGATCCTTAAGAGAGGAGTATCCAAATGTGGGACTACAAAAAAAAAATCCACCCAAGAAAAGGAAGATTGTGCTATGTAAAGACCACCCAGGGCATGTCACCTAAGGTGCAAACGCTGGTGCACAATTCCTTCACACACAATGGTACTCGCATTTTTAACAGTCCCGCTAGAGAGATTTGAGACCACATAAGCACCTCCTTGGAAAGCTTCAAAAGAAGACTCGACAAGTAGCTGAGCACAATACCAGACAAACCGCCAACACCAACATACTCAAACTCCCACCACAACACCCTGGAACCAATGGAGGCCCACTTCAGTTGTCCCAATAACAGAGGTGAAATTCTCCTAACTGTCATACATCTTTTGTTTAAGTGTATGAAGAAGAAAGGATTTTTCTCACTTCACATTAAAGTATTGTATTCTTTCTTGTGATTATGAGACTGAGTTACCTTCTTAGTGTATTGCCTCTCTGTGGTAGACTTTGCTAATGTGAAATGTTGTCAGTCTTGAAACATATAAAAGCATCAGATGCACTTCACCTGGTCAAGAGCATCCCATAGGAGTCTAATTAAAGTATGATATGATGGTATATACAATAATTTTGAAGTGTAGCCTTCATTAATGTGAGAGACATTGTACTAGTGAATTTAATCTTGAATTATAATCTCTTCTGAACAGATGGGAAAATTAAAGCTCTACCTCATATTACTATGTCAGACTCTTCTATCTAGAGAATCTTATTCTAAGGATAAATTAAGATGAGTGGCACTACATTAATGTGAACAATACACCATATTCAGCCACGAGTGGCCTTCCCCTTCCTCTCCTACAGTCTAGTGGAAACACTGGGATATTAGGGGTTTTAGGCTGGAGAATTGTGTAAATCCTTCTGATGCATTTTTCATCAGACTTTTAAAAGTGTAAGAAATGCATGTTTTTGGAAGGGCATTCCCTAACCCCTCATATACTTAACACAGCAAAATTACAAGCAATCCTTTTTTATATTCAGACTAAGGTAATTTAAACTTTGTGATATAATTTATTATTATTTATTTTTTCCACACTTAGCACAGTAAGGCATGGAGGGAGCAAATTGTGTTTTAGGACGTGACCTTTATACTCCAGGAGTGCCTTTGGAATATCCAACCAATGTTTATATTTTTATATCCAAAAATTGTGGGGTTGCAGATTTTCCACACAGTGAAGTTTGAGATAACAGTTATCAGTGGCACTGATGACTTCTGAGGGAAGATCTCCCCTCTATTGTTTCTTTGCCACTGTTTTAGTTTGTGTAATCTTGGGTGTTCTTAGCAGTTATTTTGTAGTTGCTCTGTTGGGTTATTATTGTCGGGTCATCTGTATATGTCAGTAGCTTGGTGTTATGTCCATTGTTTTGTTATGTCATTGAGATAGAAAAGTATAACACAAATGCATGGCCTATTTACTGCTGGAAACATTGGTTGGGATATTTCTGCAGGTCCAGTAACAACCAAACTCTACCTTATGGCATGTTTTCAGCCAGTTATAGTTGCTTTCCTTTTAAATAAAACCATGTTTCATGATATATCATGATGCACTTTTTATCACAAGTCTATTCACATCAAGACATTGTGACAGGTTGAGGAAGGTAGAAGAAGAACAGCAATGTCTTCTTCCACCTTCCTCAGTGATACTTTCACCTTAACTTATTGTATTAAATAGTGTGGCTATTGCAGAGCCACAAATTAATTAAATGGTGTGTCTCAAGTTGAAATTCATTAGATGGATGGATGTGTGCCTTTCTTTGTAAGGGGGAAGAAAACATTAGGTATATAGGTACATATATAGTGTTTTGAATTGCTCCACACCCCTGAGACTGCTAGGGGAAGGGTTAGTTTACAGACACTCCTGTTATATTTTGCACATACTGCATACACAGACTTGTGCTTCTGACAACTGTTGTGAGTGTATTTAGAATGCACTAGACAACAAACTTATCCCAATTTCAATAACCAAATATAATTTTGTCCACAGTTAGAACAGATTGAAGCTGCCATTGCCATTGCTGGAGATTCAGAAAAAAGTGAACTACAAGAGCTTCAGGCAAATTTATTACAGCTCTTGGAGTTGACATTGCTTCAGTTAGAGGAACAGAACAAGCAGAAACCTCAAAATGAAAGAGCTGACCAAAAAGAAACAGCAAAAAGTGAAGAAGAAAAGAAGTTGGATGATGAATTTGCTTTGTTTCAGGTATTACATGCTGTTTTTTTATCTACCTAATTGTAATGTACAGTAAAGTAGATCCTCACCTCCATCTGAAAGTGCAACCCTAGTGGCTGGGACTCAGTTCCCAGACTGGGCACAAAATCTCAGTCATTTTCAACCATATTTCCTCCACCTTTTCACATAAAGAGAGCTGACATATGGTGACTACTTCATATCCTCATACTTCTATCAGCCAGTGACATAGAAAGCCTCACACGAATACAACACCAACAACAGTCCAAAGTTTCTTCCCAAAGAGATCTGTAGGAGGGTCAGAGGAATATTGCCAGCCACCATAGGGGTGTAGGTTTCCAGCCGTTGAAACTGGAGGCAACTACTGATATTATTACAAAAAAATGTATTTCTTTATATCCTTCAACCACCTTGTCTTATTTAGTTTGACCATAGCCCCTTATTGCTCTGCCATCCCATATGAAGAGATCTTCTTTGTTAGTTTTTTCACATTTCCATAGCTCAGAATATGGCAGTCTTGTCACCTCTCTCTTCTCTTTTTCACTGAAGAGAGATCCAGCTTCCTTTTAACCTTTCTTTGTATGATCTATCTGCTTATCTAAGGACCATCATTGTAGTTGTTCTTTATATTCTCTATTTTTTTCATGTTTTGGTGAATCTCACCACTGCTGCATACTGCATTTTGTTTGTACATGTATAGTCATGGACTTTTCATTGCTTTGCATATTTTGATGTTTCCCATTTCTGTCCCAGTCTGAAATGGCAGAGTTGATAGGAAGTGAACCTTCTAGCTCCAATTCTGATGACACTCCCAGAGCAAAAGAAGGAACTGAAGATATAATTAAAGAGCTCCTTGCGCTTGAAGGTACCAAGTGTAGAGCACCCTTTACTGAAAAATGGGGAGGTCACACCTACCATAATGGTATTATCTTATGTGTTGAAACAGATGTTGATGGCAACGTTGATTTGGAAGGTCCAAAGGTAAGTTGATTTTTGTTTCTTTCATTCTTTCTTTCTTTCTTTTTCTAGAGCCTGTAACCCTGTGGAGCTACAGGTTTCCACTCAGTGAAACTCAAGGTAACAGTTATTATTCACTGCTCCATTGACAAACTGTGTATCAAAAGCTCTAGTCTATCTCTGTGATGGAGCCCATAGCCCATAGCTTATCTTTTCTAGTGTCAGAAATCCTCAACAGATACATGTTCTCAAGCACTATGGTAGTCGTAATTCTGCTGTGCACATATTGATTATATCCCTCTAGAACACACTTTCTTGAATTAAAAAATGAAATACTACTCACTACTCATTTTTGGATGCATGTTTGTATTCATGTATAGTATGTTAATTACTTCACTTTCCATTGAACTAAACAATGCAATTTCTTCATTCTCATGTAGGTACGAGTACTTTTCAGCCAACCAACCAGCAAAGAGATGTCCACATGCAAATACTTCCTAGATGGCAAATGTCACTACTCGGATAAAGATTGTCGATTTGCTCATGGCACTATTGTGCCAGTTACAGACTTGAAAGAATTTGTGTATGTGCTGTTACCTTTATGTTGTATCTTTGATAACTTCTATCTTTAAGTGCACACTGTCTTGAAAAAGAGGGGAGTGCCTGAAGACTAAGAATTGGGAATGAAGTGTTTGAAGTGTCTGTATAGAGTTATGAAATGTGATGGGAATGGTAGTGCAAGAGAGGACATGTGTACTGATGGAAATGGGAGAGTAGAATAGGCTAGTGTGAGGTGCTTTGGTTGTGTTATAAGAATGGATGAGAAGAGGTATCCTCAAAGGATTCTTTGGGTCTCAAAGGGTAGATTAAGGAAAAGGTAGTAAAATAGGTAGCACATACCCGCGTCATACACAAAAACCATCTCAGCACCTCTATGATAAAAGGGAATTCTTCTTTGGTTAGAAAAGTCTAAAGTTTATTAGGGTGAGGAAAAGACATACCAATCCATATTATCCCATTGGTAGTTAAGTTATATTTTGCTGAAGGAAATACTCTGTTTATGGTAGGTGGTTATATGTTTAATTGAAAGACTTGTGTTCATTTCTAGGATTTCACCAACACTGATAATATTGTACTGTATAATGTGAAATATGCAGATATGTTATTTTTATATTGCCTTTATCATTCAATTTTCATATTTGTTTCAGAGATCCTGACTTTGATTCCATAGAGGAAGGAAGTAGAGTTCTAGCAAGATACTCTGATAATATATGGTACAGTGCAGAAGTACAGGATGTACTTGAAGACAGGTCAGCATTCAGCGTGAAGTATGATAACTACACCAGTGTAGTAGAAGTAAAGCTTCATGATATGTGGCCCATTCAGAGTGATGAGGATAATGATAAGCTGGTAAGATCTTTTTCTTCCAGTATTGTGGTAGAAATTATGATGTGACTGAAGGCAGAGGAAGTAGACAAGGATTAATGGGAGAATTTTAATGCCTTAATATTTCGACCCGTAGGGTCTTGATCACAAAGCTGACAACTCAAGTAAGACAGGGACATGATATACACAGTCAGGTCCCTGCCTTACTTGAGTTGTCAGCTTTGTGATCAAGACGTTATGGGTTGAAATGTTGGGGCATGAACCCCTTCAATACGGGCCACATTGCATGTCTGGCAGCATTAGCTGCCAGACGTGCGATGTTGCGTCATAATACTCGCATTATAAAAAATAGTCACTGCTCTATCACTCGTTCTCTTTCACCCGTGAATTTTGATAACCATAGAAAATATGATGAAGCCAGTTTACAGAATATGAGGGTCACGTAGGTATGACTACAATAAATATAATCAAGACACCGATGTCGGCATCCTCGTATACCCACTTGCTCCTCATGACGCCTACATAGGTGTCACCGTATGGAAGGGGTTTAAATTCTCCCATTATATCTCATCTACTTCCTCCACCTTCAGTCTCATTTGTCATTATATATTTTATTCAAATTATGATGTCTCTTCATGAATTTACAAACAAATCTGTCATGAGTTATGAGATTTCAGCCAATGTTATGGAAAGCATGAAAGGAATTATATATATACAAAGGTCTTATAATGTGCTCTGACCACACTTTCTCCAGTTACTTCATGCCATGTACCTCTCACCACTCATACATACATAAGGTCAGTAACGTGCACAGACATTGCAAGGGGCAGGTACTTTGGGCTGGAAATTGGGCACTTCACTCTTTTGTATTATTCGTATTTGGCAACTATCCGGTAGGGTGCAACACCATTTTCCACATTTTAATTTCTGAATGGTAAGAAAATGGAAAAAGCCTGTGAGAAATAATTTTTCATTCATTTTTATATATTTTTATGAAGGGTACTTTTGGGGCACAGGGCAAAGTGGCAGGTGCTCGGGCACCCCCAGCACCCCCATCTGCACAGGCCTGCATAAGGTAAAGGTGAGGAGATGCATATCTGTGGCAAAAGCTGCCTCCTTTGCTCTATGTGCTTGAACTGTTTGAGCAAGTAACACTCACCACTGGAAATTGGAGAGAAATGCAGGATTCAAACCCACAACTAAGCAAATACAAAACCAGCATGCTTCTGAATATGCCAAGAGCATATATACATACAGTAGAAGCCCGATTTAACAGATATCAATTTAGTGGAAGCTCAAATTAGCGAACTGCAAATAGCAATAACAAAAATGCTCAACTTAGCGGAAATGGTCCGCTAAGTTGACCATTTTCCACTAGCTGGCCAGACGCGCATCTACGGAAATAGCTCAATTTAGCAGGAACGGTCCGCTAAGTTGAGCATTTTCCGTCAACTGGCCACATGCGTGTCTCAGAGTCCAATGTTACCAGATTGTGGTGGTGGAGTCAAGGAAAAATTTATAATTTAGTAGGGGTGAATGGAGAATGGTTGTATATGGATGATGTTGTGATTGCATGAGGTGGAATGGGCGGGTGGATGGGGGGTGAGGTAGTATGTGTGAGCAAAATTTGACGCAGCCCGAAGGGATTTCTCCCCGTCCTCTCATTTTATGCAATGGGAGGACGGAGAGGGGGGTCGCCGATTTAATGAATCGGCCTTGCTGTGGATGTGCTGTGTCTTGCGACACTGCTTCTGACCCAGGGCAGTGGACAAGGTGCAGGGATGACTCATCATTCAGGAGGTGCTAAGATAAGAGGGAGGGTGGAGGGGTGTGGAGTGTATTCAAGGATGGAATGGGTGGGAATGATTTTATGCCTTTTTCTTTTTGGCTACCCCCCTTGTAAGGGGGAAGAAGCCTTGGTATATGTATGTATGTAGTATTTTGGAGGTATATGAATGTATATATATACATACTATAATAGATATACAATAATATATAATTCAGTATATGTATGAAATATAATTGTAGCAGAAATATATTCAAGTAGAAATAGATGGTATAATAGGAAAACAAGATAATGAAACAGTAAGTTGATGAGAAAATTCAAAATCAGTACGCGAGAGTAATCACCACGAAAAACACTTCTATAACAACGAACTATGTTTTCTGCAACAACACAACAATAACGCTCACTATCCAAAAAAACAACTGCCCCAGTCCTATTAATCACTAGAATTATGTACATCGAACCAAACACGAAGCTATGACTAATATTCCCCGAAATTCACAGACAGCTCATATCATTGTTACACGACACACACACACACACACACACATTGCAACAAATTACTGCACGTTGCTGTTTGTTTGCAATTCATGATTGTGCTGCCTATAATTCACTTACAATAATATATATACTGTATGTGTGTGTGTGTACGCCATGGAATTTTTAGGTACATATCATTTTTACAGTCCGCTCTGGCAACACTGTTACACCAATGCTCACTCACTCAATTTAATGGAAAATTCACTTTAGCAGACTGGACCTTGGCTGAATTAGTTCGTTAAATCGGGCTTCTACTGTACATACATACATACATACACACTACAAGGGCATTTTCCCTTGTTAGGGGGATGGCTGAGTTAAAACATACACCCACCTGTTACCCAACCCATACATCACAAGAGTCACTAACCACTCAATACACATATTCTTTCTAGATAAATCTTATTTTCTTCTGTGGCTGACTACTTTCTGGAGTGGGTCACTTTGGATTTATTCTTGTAGCCCAGTGTTATTATTTTCATAAAACCATGGTCCATCTCAGCACAATAACCATGATTTTGCTGTGTTGTGCATTCCTTTTTTGGAATGCATTGTGATAATATATTGCCCATTGTGCTGTTAGGCATTGATTTGCAAACCATTATCATCTGATAAAAACCTTCCATAGATTCTTTGCTAGTGTCATTTACCAAGCTTTCAGGTCAACTACAGCAGTTCTTTTTCTTTTTCTTCAGTGATGATAAAGTAAAGCATCATAAACCTTATTTTCAAGTGACAGAAGTTTTTGATAAAAGGAATATTTCTATCTATTTTACAGGAGGAAACCAGTGTATCTGAAAAACCTAGTAGATCTGCAGATGACGGAAGTGAGAGTGATGAGAGTGAAGGGGAATCCACATTCTTTGTGCCAACTTCTGTATGGCTCCAGAATTCTTTAAGTCAGAAACTTGGTGACTGGGAAAAATATACTACGGTAAGGTTCTCAAAATGATACTCTCATTTGATTTTTGCATATTGTCTTGTTAGTTTTATGTTATAAAGAAAACTGTAAAGGTATGTATTGAAAGAAGTGAAGAGAAAAAATGAAGGATAAAAGAGAAATAGGAGAGGAAGAATGGGTATGTTTAAAAAGGAAGTGTTGAAGTGTCACATGCAGTGTTTGGTGAAGGAAGTAATTATAATGGAATGGCTAGTGAGAGCATTTAATGTGTCAAAGGAAGGAAGCATTCCAGTGAACTGGAGGAGTGCATATATAGTTTCACTATACAAAGGGAAAGGGAACAAATATGAATGTAGTAATTTTAGAAGGATCAATCTTTTAAGTGTTATTGGTAAGGTGTATGGGAAGGTGTTCATTGAGAGGATTAGGAGAACAGATGGAGTAATTGGGGTAGAACAATGTGGGTTCTGGAAAGCATGAGTTTGCATAGTTTTTATAATAAGATATATAAAAGGTGTTTGGCAAATGGTAAGGATGTCTTTTGGGCTTTCATAGATTTGGAGAAGGAACATGACAGGGTTGACAGAGAGGTGATATGGAATGTATTGTGGATGTATGGAACAAGAGGAAGTCTATTAAAAATGAGGTTTTTTACATGAATAGTAGAGCTTGTGTGAAAGGTAGGAAATGGAGAGAGTGAGTGGTTTGAGGTGAAGGTAGGGCCACACCAGAGTTGAATAATGTCTCCATGATTGTTCAGCATGTATATGAAAGGCGTGGTGGGGGAGGTATATGCAGGTTTTCCCCACTTTGCTCATGTGAACTATGGTTCCCACAAGCAAAGCAGGAAAAATCTGCTAATAAAAAGGGAACTTGGTGGCATAACATTGCTCACATGAACCACACTTTATGGACATCTGTTCCGTAGTATCCGCACCTGTGGTCACTTCATTCTTTTCCCATTCATACTAGGCATCAATCCTGTGTCCTCCACTTCTGGATATCATCATAACCTTTTTCTTGACACATAAACTTTCAATTTTCAACTACAACATATCTTTGAAACCCATTCACCACCCTTTGCAAATAGTCTTCTGACTGTTAGCAGAACAGTATCATTCTCATACACAAGGCTGTGTTATTATCCATCTCTGACCATTTTCCTCCAGCTTTACTTCCCACCTCATAACTCTTACATTCTCTTTTCTCAGTACTCCATACAATTCAATTAGCCATGATGACAATATGCACCACTCCCCCCAAACCCAGATTCACTACAAACACCTCTCTTTTCTTACTAACCATTCTCATACTAGCTTCACTCCCTTCATAAAAAAATTCCATTGTCCTTAAATTCCTCTAACCCCAACTCTAGGTACCTTCTCCCAGTCTCTCCTCCTTTTCAATCTACTCTATCATACCTCTTCTTTAGGCCCATAAAACATGGTTACAGTCACATTCATTTCTACTTCATCAAGCTGATTAATATAAATGTTAGCAAACAATTGTTGTCATTAATCAATAGACAAAGGAAAGAAAAGCAAATTGGGTTCAATGACTAAAACTAGCTTCAGACCAGTTGTATATACAGTACAGTGAGTCCTCGTTATACAGTACATATGCATTCCTGAAAATCTTACTGCAAATTGAAATTACCGTATACCGAACCCAAGTTTCGACTTATGGCAGAAGTACCTTCTCCCTGCTCTTTCCTCTTCAAAATATCTATTTTTACTTCCAAAACACAAGCGGATACCGTATCTGTGAATTTTTCTTACAGTAAATAGAATCGTGGGTAGTAATTACCAAATACTGTAACTGAATTTACCGGATAAAGAATTACCGTATAAGGAGGACTTACTGTACAATACAGCCACTATCCGAGTTACGACCTAGATAGGTTCCGACCAACCAGTCGTAAGTCGGATTGGTCATAAGTCGAATCCTATTCAAAATGGCCGACATGAGGGTTCTACTCTAGGATACATGATATCAATCTGTTGCATTTTTAAGTAACTTTTTCTATTGAATACTATTAAATACAAGCTGTTTACTGTTTATTTATCAATGCTTTTTAGTTTCATTTTTATAATTTTTTCTATTTTTTTTAATGTTTTAATACTGTACTGTATTTCAGTATATATACGTATGCAGGTACTGTATGTATATACTATACCTGTATACACACACACACACACACACACACACGTATTAAATATAACCTTGCTTACCATTTTTAAGTTTTTTAAATTGTAGTTTCCTTTTAATAATTTTTTCTTAATTCTTCAATTGTTGTATGTACTCTAAATATATGTGAATTTTAAGATCTATTTTTCTCATCCATTTCAATCCATTCTAAGTGTGAGATATAGGTACAGTACATTTATCTTTGTATACAGCATTGAGTAAAAGCAGCAACGACTGCAACAGCACTGTAGGAGAGAAGCCAAACGCAGAGTATGGGATCCAATGTATTTAACGTTGCGCCCAGCAGGGCTTCTCCCGAAATAACATAGTGGACTTTTTTAAGGCTATCGACCCATAAGGGGGTCATTAAGCCTGGTGTGAAGTTGTTCAGTCTCTACTTTTTTTTTAACACCAGTTTCATGTTCGTTTTTTCCCCGCAAGCTCGGGTTATATAAGGAGTCAGATGTTTGTCCACTATGTTATTTCTAAAGAAGCCCTGGTGGGCGAAACGTTAAATACATTGGATCCCATACTCTGCGTTTGGCTTCTCTCCTACAGTTGTATACAGTATTGTTTTCAGTTGCTTAGTTGTTAATTTGATATGGTAAGTTAAAGAAAGAAAATACTTATTATAGTGTATTCGTATTAGTAAACTCATAATAGGCATCAGCTAGACATGGTCGTAAGTACGTAAATATCCTTCATCCATAATTTATCAAACTCTTACACAAATGCCTTAGCTGCAGGCGCATCACTGTTAGCAGCCTCACCTTTCGACAACACGTGGTGAACCTGGTAACGCTCTCGAAAGCAACGAAACCACCTGCACGTTCTTTCAACATGTGAAATTAACTTGTAGCCTTACTTTGCACTGCTTGCAACATCACTTTCACATTTCTTTGCCTATTATCTTCCAACCACGTGTATAGCAACTTTTCCATCTCTGCCATAACTGCCATACGCGATGCCGGTTGCCACAACTATCTTACGCGCTGGGCTGCCAGACATGTACAGTAAACTCATAATAGGCATCTGCTAGATGTGGTCATAAGTACGGGTGGTCGTAACTCACGTATGTCGTAACTCGGATAGTGACTGTATGTCATTCTTTTGCCTTCATCCTTTAATTGGTGTGAAATTTATTGTTTTCAATATATCTGCCTATGAGAGACTATATATTTGGAACCCATTCCATGATAGATGTTTTCATTTTCTACAGTAGCAGTTTTCCTTTGTCTTTCTTTTTGTATGAACCCTATACTGCGATGGTATATTAAGGTCTGAGGTACAAGGTTATAGGGATTCTCACATTATGTTTTTACAGATGTATGTTTGCCCATCAGCCATTGATCTTTTTTATTGTGGTTCTGTTATGAGTTTGATATGATAATAAGAATATAGATAATGAAAAACAGTAGTTATTACCATATTACAGGACTTGACATCAATGAAGTCTGACAGTCTTGCCAATTCACTGTTTTAAAATGTTGTATGGCACAATTTATGGAAAGGAACTACATTGAAATTATATGGAATACAGTAATTCTATAGTTATAGCTAATGAATTATGTTAATTTCAGGGCATCGGATCAAAACTCATGGCCAAAATGGGATACATTGTTGGTACTGGCCTTGGTCGTAATGGGGAGGGAAGAGTAGAACCAGTCGAAGCATATGTATATCCACAAGGTGTCTCCTTAGGTAAGTATATTTTGTCCTCACTTTTGATCATCACCAAATTCCAGTTACCTGAAAGTCATGCAAGAGAGACCAAGGGCAATGGATTGATTGATTGATTGCAAAATGAAAACAATACAAACAACATTCTTCTAAAACATCTGTAACAACTTGCCCTGAGTATTTCACAGCACTTCCATACAAAAATAATTACACACATACATATCACAGAACAAACACTCCTTAAAAGACTGCCAGATTCTATATTTTCTATACTTGACCAGATTCCCCCAGTAGATAAGCAAGAAGAACACTGTGATAAGTGTTTCTCTCTGCTGGCCAAATCCTGTGTTTCCTACTGATCCTAATAAATTAATTTTCTTATTTGCTTTCACAGTGAGGTCTTTGATATGTGGACTGAATGACATATGCATGTCAATAATGAGGCCAAAGATTCTAGAGGTTTTATTCAGTGGTAGAAGTTGGCAATTCAATTTGGCTATTGAATGGTACTTCAATTCATGGTTGTTTGGCAAAAGGAAGTCACTGATGGTTTTTGAGGGGAAGTTAATTCACATTTTATTTTACAGACAGATGCATGGAACTTAAAGATGCAGCCAATGGGGAAGATTTGTTCCAGGTAGAGAAAAGACTAAAGAGAGAGCAGAAATTAGCAGAAGACAAAGAAAAAAGGCATACTGAGCGACTGAAAAATAATACAAGTGTCTTTGACATCATTAATAATAAATTGGCGGGTAAAGGTAATTTTCTAGACTTGTCTGTTATCATAATTTTGTAATGATTGTTCATACATGTATATACCAAGGGCATTTTCCCCCTTACAAGGGAGATAACAAAAGTCAAAGGCATAAATCCACTCCCATCCATTTCATCCCCACATACTCCACTCCCATTCACCACCCCTCCCTCCCTCTTTTCTTGTCTCCTCCTGGATGACAGGTCATTCATCTATCTCGCCCACTGCCCTGGGTCAGAGGCAATACAGCAAGACACAGTACATCTACAGCAAGGCCATTTCATTTAATTGGCAACCCTCCCCCCCCCCTTCCAGCCCCTCATACAGAAAAAGAGCTGGGGAGAAATTCCTTTGGGCTACATCAAAATATTATTCACACATACACCCTGACCCCCCCCCCATCCTCCACCCATTCCCTTTCATGCATCACATCATCATCCATACACAATAATTCTCCACACACCCCTATCATCTGTCTTCTCCCTTTCTTCCTCAACAGACATTCCCTCTTTCCAACAACCCTTTTACCCTATCTATCCATCTCACCCTTGGTCACCTATTCATGCTCACTCCATCTACCTTTGCCTTCCACACTTCTTTTACAAATCTTTTTTCACTCATTCTCTCCATGTGCCCAAACTATCCCAATACTCTTTCATCAACCCTATCTCCCAACTCCTTTTCCACCCCCACTCTCCTCCTCACCATGTTTCTCATTCTATCCAACTTAGTAACCCCTACCATACTTCTCAGACATTTCATCTCAAACACATTTAAACTCTTCTTTTATGTTCCACGTTTCTACCCCATACAGTGCTGTAATGATTGTAGTTGTGTTAAATCATTAACAGTATAGGGGCCAACTTGACTGGGGTATTGGCTACATGTTGTTATGGCAAAGTAGCATGCAGTTGATACTTTAGGGTCTATATGGGGTGCCCCTACAGACCAGAGCCACACATCATTTTGTCTGTGATAGAGGAGGACTCAGCTCATAGAGAAATTATGAAACTTTTATTACTGCTACTATCCCTCTGTTATGAAGGAGTTTGAATGTGTTTGAGATGAGGTGTCTGAGAAGTATGGTGGGGGTTACTAGGCTGGATAGAGTGAGAAATGAGGAGGTGAGGAGGAGAACAGGGGTGAAAAAGGAGCTGGGAGATAGGGTTGATGTAAGAATATTAGGATGGTTTGGACACAAGGAAAGAATGAGTGAAGAAAGACTAGTAAAAGAGGTATGGAAGGCAGATGTGGAGGGAGTGAACATGAGGGGACGTCCTAGGATGAGGTGGATGGATGGGGTGAAGGGGGCTTTGGGGAAGAGGGGAATGTCTGTTGAGGACGGAAGACAGAGGTGAGTGGAGAATGGTTGTATATGGATGATGTTGTGATTGCATGAGGAGTAAATTTTGACGCAGCCCAAAGGGATTTCTCCCCGTCCTCTCCTTATATGCAAGGGGGGACGGAGAGGGGGGGGTCGCCGATTAAATGAAGCGGCCTTGCTGTGGATGTGCTGTGTCTTGCAACACTGCTTCTGACCCAGGGCGGTGGGCAGGGTGCAGGGATGACCCGTCATCCAGGAGGTGCTCAGATGAGAGGGAGGGTGGGAGGGGTGTGGAGTGTATTTAGGGATGAAATGGGTGGGAGTGTTTTTATGCCTTTCCCTTTTTGGCTACCTCCCTTGAAAGGGGGAAAAAGCCTTGGTATATGTATGTATGCTGTCCCCCAACCCCTTGTTGCTGTCCTGTACCATTTCTCTGAATTTCATTTCCTTGTTTCGCCTACCCTGTGGTGGGGGGAAAAGAATACTGCCACCAAGTATTTCCACTTAGATTGTAAGAGGCGAGAAAAATGGGATGGGGATTGGGACCAGGCATCCTTCTCCCTGTAGCCCCACAGGAGACATTCCTAAAAAAGTAAAGGCATAAGAGGGTCTAGGAGTTTTCCAACCAGCAACCTAAGGTTTGGGTCTTTTATTATACATGGATGTGGTACAGATGAGAGTAAAAGGGAAGAGATAGGTATTATGTTTGTGAGAAGAAAGATGGATGTGTTGGCTTTGAGTGAAACTAAGTTGAGAGGGAAGGGCGGGTGTGAGTTTGGGAGTGGAATTTGGAGGTTCTTAGGAGTGAAGAGAGGGCAAGGGAGAGAAGGGGTGGCTATACTAGAAAGTGAAGAGATAGGTAAACATGTAGTGGAGTGGAAGAAGGTTTTCTCAAGAATAATGTGGATGAAGGTGAAACTGGGAAAGGAGATGTGGGTATTTGTAAGTGCATATGGGCCTGGCAGTGAGAAGAGTCTAGAAGAAAGGGAGGCTTTTTGAATAGATTTAAGTGAGTGCATGGAGGGATTAGGGAGGAACGTCAATGTAGTAGTATTGGGAGACCTTAATGCTAGGGTAGGAAATGAACCAATTGACGGAGTGGTTGGGAAATGTGGAGTTCCAGGAAAGAATCATAGTGGAGAGTTGATGATGGAGATGTGTCTAGAAAGAGAGTTGATGATAGCAAATACAGTGTTTCAGAAGTCAAGCATAAATACACATGGGAGAGGGTGGTGGATGGAAGTGTGGCAGATAGAGCATTAATGGACTATGTAGTGGTAGATACATACATATACCAAGGCTTTTTCCCCCTTACAAGGGAGGTAGCCAAAAAGGAAAAGGCATAAAATCATTTCCACCCATTCCATCCCTGAATACACTCCACACCCCTCCACCCTCCCTCTTATCTTAGCACCTCCCGAATGACGGGTCATCCCTGCACCTTGTCCACTGCCCTGGGTCAGAAGCAGTGTTGCAAGACACAGCACATCCACAGCAAGGCCTCTTCATTAAATCAGCGACCCCCCCTCTCCGTCCCCCCATTGCATAAAAGGAGAAGACGGGGAGAAATCCCTTTGGGCTGCGTCAAATTTTGCTCACACATACTACCTCACCCCCCATCCCCCCGCCCATTCCACCTCATGCAATCACAACATCATCCATATACAACCATTCTCCATTCACCCCTGTCTTCTGTCCTTTCCCGTCCTTCCTCAACAGACATTCCCCTCTTCCCCAAAGCCCCCTTCACCCCATCCATTCACCTCATCCTAGGACATCCCCTCATGTTCACTCCCTCCGCATCTGCCTTCCATACTTCTTTTACTAGTCTTCCTTCACTCATTCTTTCCATGTGTCCAAACCATCCTAATATTCTTTCATCAACCCTATCTCCCAGCTCCCTTTCCACCCATGTTCTCCTCCTCACCTCCTCATTTCTCACTCTATCTAGCCTAGTAACCCCCATCGTACTTCTCAGACACCTCATCTCAAACACATTCAAGCTCCTTCTCTCTTCTTCTTTTATGTTCCATGGTAGATAGGAGTATAATAGTAAGAGTTAGGGATGTACATGTTCTAAGGAGAGAGAGGGGGAATATCAGATCATTTTTTGGTGGAAGGTAAGTTGAGAGTGGAGGATAGATGGAGAAAGAGGAAAAGGACAAAAGGTAGGGAGGTGCTTAGAGTGAACTCTTTAAATGAAAAGGAAAAGGAGAAGGAGTACAAGAAGAAGCTGAGAGAGGAGTGGTAGGGAGTGAAGGATAGAGTAGAACTAGGAGTGGAGGAGGAATAGGGATTGTTCAAGGAGGGAGTCACAAAGTGTGCAAAGATGGTGTGTGGAACAAAAAGGAGGGGAGGAAATAGAAGGAAGGGTAGTGAATGGTGGGATGAGGAAACAAAGAAGGTTGTAGAAGAGAAGAAACGAGCTTTGACAGATTGGTTACAAAATGGGACAAGGGAGTCATATGAGAGGTACAAAGAAAAGAAAAGAGAAAGCACAAGGTAAAGGAGACAAAGAAGAGAGCAGATTTGAAATGGGGTAAGAGTATGACAGAAAATTTTGAAAGTAATGAAAAGATGTTTTGGAAAGAAATTAAGAGAGGAAGAGGAGGTGAATCAAGTAGAGAAGAAAAGGTAAAAGGTGAAGATGGAGAGATGATAATGGAAGAGAAGGCAGTAAGGGGAAGATGGGCAGAGTATTTTAGGGAGTTGCTAAATGTGAAGGAGGATAGGGAGGGAAAGATAGCTGCAGTGGGAAGTGCTAAGAAAATGACTGTGATGAGTGAGGAAAATGGAGGAGAAATAAAGAAGGATGAAGTGAAGGCAGTTGTTAAGATGATGAGAGCAGGTAAGGCACCTGGTCTGGATGGATGCCATGCAGAATGTCTAAAAAAAAGTAGGTTCAGTGATGGTGGACTGCCTGGTGAGGTTTAATGTTTGCTGGAGAGAGGGTAGAGTGCCGGAGGACTGGAGGAGTGCCTGTATAGTTCCACTTTACAAGGGAAAAGGGGACAAATGTTAGTGTAGTTTCAGAGGGATTAGCTTGTTAAGTGTAGTTGTTGTTGTTGTTGTCGTTCCCTAGACTGTCTGTCCGAGCAGTCCCGTCTCCCCAAGGAAGGCCACAGCCGAAACTGGGTTTTCCCACAAATCCTTTATAGAGTGTATGTTGTGTTGTTTGCGTGCATGATTGTGTATAATGCAGTCTTCCATTATGTGTTGTATGGTATGGGGTGAAGTGTTACATCCTGGGCAGCTGTTCACAATGCGGTCATCCAGCCTCTTCTGGTAGCTTAGAAGTGCTGGGTGGTGACCGCATCGCAGTCTGGCCAAGTGGACTCTGTCCTTTCGTGGGAGAGAGGATTCAGAAGGGTGGATATCAGGGGGTCTGGCATGCAGCAGTGTGTTGTCTTTCAGTGTGTTAATGGAGCGGTGAGTGATATGATTATGAATATGTTTCCGGAGGCTGGTATTTGGTGGTTGTGGAGGAAGAGAAGAGAGTATCTGTGCGTAATAAAGGTCTTTGGGTGTAGTTTTAATGTTTCTTGGTGTGTGTGGGTGTTCTGCTATGTAGTGTAGCAGGTGTGATGTGTTTGTGGTGGCTGCAGCAAGTGTTTGTGTGCCTCTCATGTCGAGGTGGTCCTTGACTTTGAGGACTTTTGTTTCATGGTGTAAATGGTCTGTAGGTGTTGTATTTGTGCAGCCTGTAATTGTTTTTAGGGCTTTGTTTTGTATGATTTGAAGGGTGTTGTGGTGTGTCTCACTGAGATTAGGAGCCCATGTAGGACTCGCATAATTCATCACTGAGCGTATGCATTGTTTGTATATTGTTATATTAGTTTCTTTGTTTTGTCCAAATGTTGTTCCAGTGATTGACTTAAGTGCGTTAAGTCTAGGTGTGCATTTGTTTTTTATGTTTGTGAGGTGTTGTTTGAAAGACATGGATGTATCGTATGTTACACCAAGAATTTTCGGTGTGTTTGTGTGTGGTATTAGAGTGTTGTTGATGTAGAGATGAGGTATGTATTTGTGTTCTTTTGTCCAGTTGGTGAGAAGTGTTGCTGTAGATTTGGTTGGAGCTATTTTGAGTCTGTTTGTGATGAACCATGTGTTGAGTGTGTCAAGGTAAGGCTGGATTATTTCTGCAGCTTTGTCTGTGTTACGATGTGTGCATGTGATTGTTATGTCATCTGCGTAGGAAGAGATTTGTATTTCTGAGGTGTCTGGTGTGGGTAAGTCATGCATGTATAGATTAAATAATGTGGGGGATAGAACTGAGCCCTGTGGTACTCCGTTCTTAATGTTTCTGATGTGCGATGATTGGCCATTATATGACACATGAGCTTTCCTGCCTGCCAGATAATTGGCCAGCCATCTTTTGGTGTTATTGTGCATGTCTGTGTTATATATTTTATTTGTTAGGTTGTGGCGGGGGATAGCATCAAAAGCTTTACTAATGTCCAATGTTATAAGAAGTGTTCTGTGGTGGGGCCTATCTGAATTGATGCCATCTAAAATTCTTTGTGTGAGGTTTGTCAGAAGAGTGTTTGTGGATTATAGTGGCCTAAAACCGTGTTGTGAGTCAGCAAGGGGAATATATGGTGTGACAAGTTTAAGTATTAGGTGTTCAATGACTTTAGAGGGGGTGCAGAGAAGTGTGATTGGGCGGTGCGATGTTGGGATTGTTGGGTCTTTGTTCGGTTTTGGAATGGTGATTATTTTACCATGCTTCCAGATGTCGGGTATAGTGTTGTGTGAATAGCTGTAGTTTGCAATGTTTGTGAGTGCGTGTATACCTTGTGGTCCAATGTGTTTTAGGTGGATGTTGCTTATGTTATCAGGGCCACAAGCAGATGAGTGCTTGAGATTATGCATTATGAGTTTTGTCTGACTGTCTATGAAGGGTGTATAGTCTGAGTCTGTGGGGAAGTCTTTCTTACGTCGAATGGTGCGTCGGTCGTCAGGGTGAGATGTAAGATGGCTCGTCTGTGCAAAATGATGTATGAGTGCGTTTGCTTGTTGTCTGTTTGAGGGTAGATTATCTGTTGTTGTGATTATTGCTGCGTGAGAGCATGTAGTGTTAGTGTTGGATAGTGTGATGCTGTTGAGTGTTTTGTACAATTTGCTGGTGTTTGTTTTGTGATCAAGTGTATTGATAAAGTTTTGCCAATTTTGTGTTTTTTGTTCATGTATTTTATTGGCAATCACAGTGTTTAGTGTTTGTATTTGGTCTGCTATGTTTTGAGGGATAGGTGTGGGGGTATCGTGTTTAAGTGTGTCACGTTGTCTGATGAGGCCTTGGATTTCTGGTGTGAAGTTGGGGTTGTGTGATTTTCTGTTGCCTCTAGGGATGTATCTCTTGTCTGCGTTTTGTATGATTGTATTAAAAGCGTGCACAGCATTGTTTATGTTTGTGATTGGTGTACTGTTAAGTGTTTCAAAATGTTGTTCTGTCTCTTCAGTAAAAGCTTCCCAGTTAGCTCTCTTGTAATTGGTGTAAGTGTGTCTGTGGCCAGCTGGGGTGCATCTTGTTTTGGTGGTGATGATGATTGGAAGGTGGTCAGAGCCAAGGGCTCCGACCACTCTCCATGATGTTGTTGGGGTTAGGCAGGGGGAGCAAAAGGTGATATCAGGAGAGGAGGGAGTGTAGAGGGCTTGGTATGGGATATGTGTATGATTATGCGTGTTGTTCATGATAGTCAATGAGTCGAATTGAGTCTGTATATCAAGCCCTCTGTCTGTGTCAGGGTTGTCGACATACCAGGCAGACGACTTGGCGTTGAAGTCACCACCCATGATCAGGTTGGGGATTGAGGTTAGTTGGCTAAGTTGAGGTCTGAAGGTGTTTGGAACTGTGTAGTTGGGAAGGCTTATGGGAGGATCTTGATTGAGAGGATTAGGAGAGAAACAGATGGATTAAATGATGAGGAACAGTGTGGATTTAGGGCATGTAGAGGTTGCATAGATCAGATTTTTGTGGTAAGACAGATATGTGAGAAAGCTATAGGAAAAGGTAAGGATGTTTTATGGGCTTTTATGGATCTGGAAAAGGCTTATGAAAGGGTAGACAGGAAGGCACTGTGGGAGGTTTTGCAGATATACGGGATAGGAGGAAAGCTTTTAGGAGCAGTCAAGAGTTCTTATGAGAGCAGTAGAGCATGTGTCAGGATTAGAAATGGAGAGTGAGTGGTTCGAGGTAAAGGTGGGACTTCGTCAGGGATGTGTTATCTTGCCCTGGCTGTTCAACTTATACATGGATGGGGTGGTGCGAGAGGTAAATGCAAGGGTGGTGCGTCAGGGATTGGAGATGTTTAACCTCTTCAGTACGGGCCTTAAATCTCGCGGGCAGCAGCCAATGCCAGCCATACGACGTGTCGTAATAATACTTGCATCATAAAATATAGTCACCGCTTATATCGATCGTTCTCTCTTTCACCCGTGAATTTTGATAACCATAGAAAATGTGATTACAGACAGTTTAGGGAGAATGTCATTACGGAGGGGCAACTACAATAAATATAATCAAGACGCCGATATGGCAGCATCGCGTCTCCACTTGCTCCTCATGACGCCTACATATGCGGCACCGTATGGAAGGGGTTAAAGAAAATGGAGAAAAGTGGGAGGTGAGCCAGCTGTAGTTTGCGGAAGACACTGCGCTTGTAGCAGGATCGGAGGAGGTATTGAGGAAGTTGGTGACAGAGTTTGGGAGAGTGTGTGAAAGAAGAAAGTGGGTAGAAATAAGGTGATGAGATGTACAAGGGGTGTAAAAGGCAGCAGACTGGAAATGAGCATTAAGGGAGAGCGACTGGAATAGTTTTAGATACTTGGGTGCAACTGTGGCAGGAAAGGGTGGAGTGGAGGTGGAGGTAGAATGTAGATTGAGAGAAGCAAGTAAATGCCTTGGTGGATTAAAAAGTGTAATGAGAAATAGACATTCGGGAATGGAGGCTAAGAAGAGACTGTATAAAGGAGTGATTGTGCCAACAGCACTGTATGGGGCAGAAACGTGGAACATAAGAGAGGAAGAGAGAAGGAGTTTGAATGTGTTTGAGATGAGGTGTCTGAGAAGTATGATGGGGATTACTAGGCTGAATGGAGTGAGAAATGAAGAGGTAAGGATGAAAACAGGGGCAGTAAGGGAGTTGGCAGATAGGGTCGATGAAAGAGTATTAGGATGGTTTGAACACATGGAAAGAATGAATGAAGAAAGACTAGTAAATGAGGTATGGAAGGCAGATGTGGAGGGAGTGAACATGAGGGGGCAATCTATGAGATGGATGAATGGGGTGAAAGGGGCTTTGAGAAAGAGGGGAATGTCTGTTGAGGAAGGACAGAAGACAGGGGTGAATGGAGAATGGTTGTATATGGATGATGTTGCAATGCATGTGGTGGAATGGGTGGGGGGATGGGGGGTGAGGTAGTATGTGTGAGAAAAAATTTGACGCAGCCCAAAGGGATTTCTCCCCGTCTTCTCCTTTTCTGCATGGGGGGACGGAGACAGGAGGTCGCCAATTTAATGAAGCGGCCTAGCTGTGAATGTGCTGTGTCGTGCGACACTGCCTCTGACCCAGGGCAGTGGACAAGGTGCAGGGATGACCCCTCATACAGGAGGTGCCAAGATAAGAGGAAGGGTATAGGGTGGAGGGGAGTGGAGTGTATTTAGGTATGGAATGGGTGGGAATGGTTTTTATGCCTCTTTCTTTTTGGCTACCTCCCTTGTAAGGGGGAAAAGCCTTGGTATATGTATGTATTAGAGATGAAATTTCTTTCACTTATATTTCTTAACAGGTAAACACAGCTCAGATAATTCAAATCAGCCATCTCGTCAAAAAGTGGATGTTGGTAGAGATTCTTTGAAACAGAATTCAACAAAGGAATTAAATCGTAAAAATTACCATATTGGTGAAAATGTAAAACAGGTAAGAAAGAAGAATTTAATTCCATTAATATGCATGTACACCTAGAATTTTATTTTTCTCTTTACTTGGCATTACATTCCTTAAAAAGTAATTATCAGAAAATTTAATATTTTCTGTGTTCTTTGAGCATTACATGTATCCCTAGTATATCATTTAGATGATTTGGTAATTATTGTATCGATTACTTTAGGTAAGACGTGAAATAGATAAGTTACAAGAATCGTTAACGAGACGATCCCATGACAAGAAAACCTCTGAACTACTTGAAGCAAAAATGAATCAGAAGAAGCAAGAGCTACATATGTTACTTGATGCGGAGAAGAGAGTACAAGGTGAACAAAAAAGTAGGAGAGACGAAAAGAAATATCGTGTATTCTAGAAATCGGAATATTTAGTACAAATCATCTGTTTTATTATAAATTATAGGTCAAGTTTGGTATCATTAAGTTAGTTAGATGTTAGAAAAATGTTAGGATGAAATTATCCACAGTGTATGTAATTATCATTTATTATGAATACACGCAACAGAAAGAAATGTTCCTTTATTGAAAGAGTAACTGGAATCTTTCATACATACTGTATTTGGATATAGCACAATGATTTTTTTATTGTATTGATAATATTTCTATTTAACAGATCCTGTATAGTATGTGTTTAACAAATATAGTTATTCACAAACGGAACTAACTTAGAGAGAAAATCTTGTAAATCATCTGGTATCCAATATAAACTGCAATTTTGGACAGTGTTACCATGTGATTAGATTTATTTATATTGAAACTGTATTATTATTATACTTTTCCTTATGTGGATACTGATTGTATGATTGCATGCAATCTACTTTAAGAACTGATTCAGAACACCCCAGTAGACCAAAGCCACACATCATTTGTCTGTGAAACTCTACTCATAAAGTAATGAGGAGACACTTTCTTACTATTGTCCCTCCTTTCCCCCACCTCTTTGATCCTGTCATTTACCAGAGCTAAAGCATAATTTCTTCCTCCTCTCATACCTTGTGGTTGGGGAGGAGGGGAAGAATGTCATTACCATGTTCACATACACATCATGGGAAATGGGATGACGTGAAGGATCTAAGAAATCCCCCTTTATGTTTTTCTCTTATGAATAGTCAAGGCACAAGAGGATTTAAGAGAACCCCAACTAAGCTTTTAGTACATACATACATACACCAAAGGCTTTTCCCCCCTACATGGGGTGTAGCCAAAAAGAAAAAGGCATAGAAACCACTCCCACCAATTCCATTTCCTATATATTCCACTCCCCTCCACCCTCCTCCCTCCCTCTTATCTTGGCACCTCCTGGATGACAGGTCATCCCTGCATCCCGTCCACTGCCCTGGGTCAGAAGCAGTGTCGCAAGACACAGCACATCCACAGCAAGGCCGCTTCATAAATTCGGTGACCCCCCCTCTCCGTCCCCTCATGCAGAAAAGGAGAAGACGGGGAGAAATCCCTTCGGACTGCGTCAAAAAAAATTCTCATACATACTTCCTCACCCCCCATCCCCCACCAACTCCCCCTCATGCATCACAGCATCATCTATACACAACCCCTCTCCATTCACCCCTATCTTCTGTCCTCTCCCATTCTTCCTCCACAGACATTCCTCTCTTTTGTAATGCCCCTTTCACCCCATCCATCCATCTCATCCTAGGATGCCCATGTTCATTCCTTCCACCTCTGCCTTCCACACTTCTTTTACTAATCTTTCTTCACTCATTCTTTCCATGTGTCCAAACCATCCTAATACTCTTTCATCAACCCTATCTCCCAGCTCCCTTTCCACCCCTGTTCTCCTCCTCACCTCCTCATTTCTCACTCTATCTAGCCTAGTAACCCCTATCATACTTCTCAGACATTTCATCTCAAACACATTCAAACTCCTTCTCTCTTCCTCTCTCATGTTCCATGTTTCTGCCCCGTACATTGCTGTTGGCACAATCACTCCTTCATATAACCTCCTCTTAGCATCCATTCCCAGATGTCTATTTCTCATTACACTTTTTAATCCACCAAGGCATTTACTCGCTTCTCTCAATCTACATTCTACCTCCACCCCCACTCCTCCCTTTCCTGTCACATTTGCACCCAAGTATCTAAAACTATCCACTTCCTCCAGTCTTTCACCCTTAATGCTCACCTCCAGCCTGCTGTCACTCTCTCCCCTTGTACATCTCATCACCTTACTTTTGCCCACATTTATCTTCAGCTTCCTTCTTTCACACACCTTCTCAAACTCTGTCACTAACTTCCTCAATCCCTCCTCTGATCCTGCTACAAGCGCAGTGTCATCAGCAAACAACAACTGGCTCACCTCCCACTTTTCTCAATTTTCTTTAATCATCTCCAACTCCTGACCCACTACCCTTGCATTCACCTCTCCCACCACCCCATCCATGTAAAGATTGAACAGCCAAGGCAACATAACACATCCCTGACGAAGTCCCACCTTTACCTCAAACCATTCACTCTCTCCATTTCTAATCCTAACACAAGCTCTACTACTCTCATAAAAACTCTTGACTGGTCTTAACAGCTTTCCTCCTATCCCATATATCTGCAGTACCTCCCACAGTGCCTTCCTGTCTACCCTGTTATAAGCCTTTTCCAGATCCATAAAAGCCCAAAAAACATCCTTACCTTTTCCTATAGCTTTCTCACATATCTGTCTTACCACAAAGATCTGATCTACACAACCCCTAGCTGTCCTAAACCCACACTGCTCCTCACCAATTACTCCCTCTGTTCCTCTCCTAATCCTCTCAATCAAGACTTTCCCATAAGCCTTCCCAACTACACTCAATAAGCTGATCCCTCTGAAACTACCACACTCACACTTGTCCCCCTTTCCTTTGTAAAGCAGAACTATACAGGCACTCCTCCAGTCCTCCGGCACTCTACCCTCTCTCAAACAAACATTAAACAACCACACCAGCCAGTCCACCATCACTGTACCTCCTTTCTTCAGACATTCTGCATGGCATCCATCCAGACCAGGTGCCTTACCTGCTCTCATCATCTTAACAGCTGCTTTCACTTCATCCTTCCCTTTTTCTCCTCCATTTTCCTCACTCATCACTCTCATTTTCTTAGCACTTCCCACTGCAACTACCTTTCCCTCCCTACCCTCCTTCACATTTAGCAACTCCCTAAAATACTCTGCCCACCTTCCTCTCACTGCCCTCTCTTCCATTACCATCTCTCCATCTGCACCTTTGGGATATTAAATGTGTATGGATGTGGAATATTTATGAGAAGAAAAATAGATGTGTTAACACCAAATGAAAAAACCTGACAAGGGATAGAAGGAGTAGACACTGTTGGTGAGTGTTGGAGAGAAGGGGTGGCTATACTAGTAAGTGAAGAGATAAGTAAGCGGGTAGTGGAGTTGAAGGAGGTGTCATCAAGGTTGATGTGGATGAAGGTGAAGCTGGGAAAGGAGATGTGGGTTTCTGTAAGTGGGTATGGGCCTGGTAGTGAGAAGAATGTAGAGGAAAGGGAGGCATTTTGGGTAGATATAAATGAGTGCATAGAGGGATTAGGGAGAAATGTCAATGTAGTTGTATTGGGAGACCTAAATGCTAGGGTAGGAAATGAACCAATTGACGGAGTGATTGGGAAGTATGGAGTTCGAGGCAAAAATCATAGTGGAGTTGATGGTGGAGATGTGTCTTGAAAGAGAGTTGATGATAGCAAATACAGTGTTTAAGAAGAAAGTCAAGCATAAGTACACATGGGAGAGGGTGGTGGATGGAAGGGTGGCAGATAGAGCGTTAATGGACTATATAGTGGTGACCAGGAGTATGGTAGGAAGAGTTAAGGATGTACATGCTCTAAGGGGAGAGAGTGGGGGAATATCAGATCATTTCCTGGTGGAAGGTAAATTGAGAGTGGAGAAAGAGGAAAAGGGCAGAAGGTAGGTAGGTACTTAGAGTGAACTGCTTAAATAAGGAAAAAAAGGAGAATGAGTATAAGAAGAAGTTGAGAGAGGAGTGGGAGAGAGTAAAGGATAGAGTAGAACTAGGAGTGGAGGAGGAATGGGGATGGTTCAAGGAGGGAGTCACAAGGTGTGCAAAGATGGTGTGTGGAACAAGGAGGATGGGAGGAAATAGAAAGAAGGGTAGCGAGTGGTGGGATGAGGAAGCAAAGAAGGGTGTAGAAGAGAAGAAGCGAGCTTTCACAGATTGGTTACAAAATAGGACGAGGGAGTCATATGAGAGGTACAAAGAAAAGAAAAGAGAAGTAAAGCAAAAGGTAAAGGAGGCAAAGAGGAAAGCAGATGTGAAGTGGGGTATTCATAGATTGGCTACAAATTAGGACGAGGGAATCATATGAGAGGTACAAAGTAAAGAGAAGGGAAGTTAAGCATAAGATAAAGGAAGCAAAGAGGAGAGCAGATGTGAAATGGGGAAAGAGTATGACAGAAAATTTTGAAAGCAATAAAAAGATGTTTTGGAAGGAAGTTAGAAGAGGAAGAGGAGGCAAATCAAGTAGAGAAGAAGAGGTAAAAGGTGCAGATGGAGAGATGATAATGGAAGAGAAGGCAGTGAGAGGAAGGTGGGCAGAGTATTTTAGGGAGTTACTAAATGTGAAGGAGGATAGGGAGGGAAAGGTAGTTGCAGTGGGAAGTGCTAAGAAAATGAGAGTGATGAGTGAGGAAAATGGAGGAGAAAAAGGGAAGGATGAAGTGAAAGCAGCTGTTGAGATGATGAGAGCAGGTAAGGCACCTGGGTTGGATGGATGCCATGCAGAATGTCTGAAGAAAGGAGGTACAGTGATGGTGGACTGGCTGGTGAAGTTATTTAATGTTTGTTTAAGAGAGGGTAGAGTGCTAGAGGACTGGAGGAGTGCCTGTATAGTTCTGCTTTATAAAGGAAAGGGGGACAAGTGTGAGTGTGGTAGTTACAGAGGGATCAGCTTATTGAGTGTAGTTGGGAAGGCTTATGGGAGGGTCTTGATTGAGAGGATTAGGAGACGAACAGAGGGAGTAATTGGTGAGGAGCAGTGTGGGTTTAGGACAGGTAGGGGTTGTGTAGATCAGATCTTTGTGGTAAGACAGATATGTGAGAAAGCTATAGGAAAAGGTAAGGATGTTTTTTGGGCTTTTATGGATCTGGAAAAGGCTTATGACAGGGTAGACAGGAAGGCACTGTGGGAGGTACTGCAGATATATGGGATAGGAGGAAAGCTGTTAAGACCAGTCAAGAGTTTTTACGAGAGTAGTAGAGCTTGCATTAGGATTAGAAATGGAGAGAGTGAATGGTTTGAGGTAAAGGTGGGACTTCGTCCGGGGTGTGTTATGTTGCCTTGGCTGTTCAATCTTTACATGGATGGGGTGGTGGGAGAGGTAAATGCAAGGGTAGTAGGTCAGGAGTTGGAGATGATTAAAGAAAATTGAGAAAAGTAGGAGGTGAGCCAGCTGTTGTTTGCTGATGACACTGCGCTTGTAGCAGGATCAGAGGAGGGATTGAGGAAGTTAGTGACAGAGTTTGAGAAGGTGTGTGAAAGAAGGAAGCTGAAGATAAATGTAGGCAAAAGTAAGATCTTTGTAAGTGCATATGGGCCTGGCAGTGAGAAGAATGTAGAAGAAAGGGAGGCCTTTTAGATATATTTAAATGAGTACATAGAGGATTTAGGGAGAAATGTCAATGTAATAGTACTGGGAGACCTTAATGCTAGGGTAGGAAATGCTCCAATTGATGGAGTGGTTGGGAAATGTGGAGTTCCAGGAAAGAATCGCAGTGGAGAGTTGATGGTGGAAATGTGTCTAGAAAGAGAGTTGATGATAGCATATACAGTGTTTCGGAAGAAAGTCAAACATAAGTACACATGGGAGAGGGTGGTAGATAGAGCATTGATGGATTATGTAGTGGCAAATAGGATTATGATAGGAAGAATTAAGGATGTACATGTGCTAAGGGGAGAGGGTTGGGGAATATCATCATTTTTTGGTGGAAGGTAAGTTGAGAATGGAGGATAGATGGAGAAAGAGGAAAGGGACAAAAGGTAGGGAGATGCTTAGAGTGAACTCTTTAAAGGAGAAGGAGTACAAGAAGAAGCTGAAGGAGGAGTGGGAGGGAGTGAAGGATAGAGTGGAACTAGGTGTGGAGGAGGAATGGGGATGGTTCAAGGGGAGAGTCACAAAGTGTGCAAGGATGGTGTGTGGAACAAGAAGGACTGGAGGAAATAGAAGGAAGGGTAGTGAATGGTAGGATGAGGAAACAAAGAAGATTGTAGAAGAGAAGAAGCGAGCTTTCACAGATTGGTTACAAAATAGGACGAGGGAGTCATATGAGAGGTACAAAGAAAAGAAAAGAGAAGTAAAGCAAAAGGTAAAGGAGGCAAAGAGGAAAGCAGATGTGAAGTGGGGTAAGAGTATGACAGAAAATTTTGAAAGCAATAAAAAGATGTTTTGGAAAGAAATTAAGAGAGGAAGAGGAGGCAAATCAAGTAAAGAAGAAAAAGTAAAAGGTGCAGATGGAGAGATGATAATGGAAGAGAAGGCAGTAAGGGGAAGATGGGCAGAATATTTTAGGGAGTTGCTAAATGTGAAGGAGGATAGGGAGGGAAAGATAGTTGCAGTGGGAAGTGCTAAGAAAATGAGAGTGATGAGTGAGGAAAATGGAGGAGAAATAAGGAAGGATGAAGTGAAGGCAGTTGTTAAGATGATGAAAGCAGGTAAGGCACCTGGTCTGGATGGATGCCATGCAGAATGTCTAAGAAAAGGAGGTACAGTGATGGTGGACTGGCTGGTGAGGTTATTTAATGTTTGCTGGAGAGAGGGTAGAGTGCCGGAGGACTGGAGGAGTGCCTGTATAGTTCCACTTTACAAGGGAAAAGGGGACAAGTGTGAATGTAGTAGTTTCAGAGGGATTAGCTTGTTAAGTGTAGTTGGGAAGGCTTATGGGAGGATCTTGATTGAGAGGATTAAGAGAGGAACAGAGGGAGTAATCGGTGAGGAACAGTGTGGATTTAGGACAGGTAGTGGTTGTGTAGATCAGATCTTTGTGGTAAGACAAATATGTAAGAAAGCTATAGGAAAGGGGAAGGATGTTTTTTGGGCTTTTATGGATCTGGAAAAGACTTACGATAGGGTAGACAGGAAAGCACTGTGGGAGGTTTTGCAGATATATGAAATAGGAGGAAAGCTTCTAGGAGCTGTCAAGAGTTTTTATGAGTGTAGTAGAGCTTGTGTCAGGATTAGAAATGGAGAGAGTGAATGGTTTGAGGTAAAGGTGGGACTTCGTCAAGGATGCGTTATGTCACCCTGGCTGTTCAACTTATACATGGATGGGGTAGTGCAAGAGGTAAATGCAAGGGTAGTGGGTCAGGGATTGGAGATGGTTAAAGAAAATGGAGAAAAGTGGGAGGTGAGCCAGCTGTTGTTTGCGGACAACACTGCGCTTGTGGGAGGATCGGAGGAGGGATTGAGGAAGTTGGTGACAGAGTTTGGGAGAGTATGTGATAGAAGAAATCTAAAGATAAATGTGGGTAAAAGTAAGGTGATGAGATGTACAAGGGATGAAAGTGGCAGTAGACTGGAAGTGAGCATTAAGGGAGAGCAACTGGAGGAAGTGGATAGTTTTAGATACTTGGGTGCAAATGTGGCAGGAAAAGGTAGAGTGAAGATGGAGGTAGAATGTAGATTGAGAGAAGCGAGTAAGTGCCTTGGTGGATTGAAGAATGTAATGAGGAATAGACATTTGGGAATGGATGCTAAGAGGAGATTGTATGAAGGAGTGATTGTGCCAACAGCACTGTATGGGGCAAAAACATGGAACATAAGAGAGGAAGAGAGAAGGAGTTTGAATGTGTTTGAGATGAGGTGTCTGAGAAGTATGATGGGGGTTACTAGGCTAGATAGAGTGAGAAATGAGGAGGAGAACGGGGGTGGAAAGGGAGTTGGGAGATAGGGTTGATGAAAGAGTATTAGGATGGTTTGGACACATGGAAAGAATGAGTGAAGAAAGACTAGTAAAAGAGGTATGGAAGGCAGATGTGGAGGGAGTGAACATGAGGGGACATCCTAGGATGAGATGGATGGATGGGGTGAAGGGGGCTTTGGGGAAGAGGGGAATGTCTGTTGAGGAAGGACGGGAGAGGACAGAAGACAGGGGTGAATGGAGAATGGTTGTATATGGATGATGTTGTGATGCATGAGGTGGAATGGGGGGGTGAGGTAGTATGTGTGAGCAAAATTTGACGCAGTCCGACGGGATTTCTCCCCGTCTTCTCCTTTTATGCATGGGGGAATGGAGAGGGAGGTCGCCGATTTAATGAAGCGGCCTTGCTGTGGATGTGCTGTGTCTTGCGACACTGCTTCTGACCCAGGGCAGTGGCAAGGTGCAGGGATGACCCGTCATCCAGGAGGTGCCAAGATAAGAGGGAGGGTGGAGGGGTGTGGAGTGTATTCAGGGATGGAATGGGTGGGAATTATTTTATGCCTTTTCCTTTTTGGCTACCTCCCTTGTAAGGGGGAAAAAGCCTTGGTATATGTATGTATGTAAAAGTAAGGTGATGAGATGTACAAGGGGAGAGAGTGACAGTAGGCTGGAAGTGAGCATTAAGGGTGAGAAACTGGAGGAAGTGGATAGTTTCAGATACTTGGGTGCAAATGTGACAGGAAAGGGAGGAGTGGGGGTGGAGGTAGAATGTAGATTGAGAGAAGCGAGTAAATGCCTTGATAGATTAAAAAGTGTAATGAGAAATAGACATCTGGGAATGGATGCTAAGAGGAGGTTATATGAAGGAGTGATTGTGCCAACAGCAATGTACGGGGCAGAAACATGGAACATGAGAGAGGAAGAGAGAAGGAGTTTGAATGTGTTTGAGATGAAATGTCTGAGAAGTATGATAGGGGTTACTAGGCTAGATAGAATGAGAAATGAGGAGGTGAGGAGGAGAACAGGGGTGGAAAGGGAGCTGGGAGATAGGGTTGATGAAAGAGTATTAGGATGGTTTGGACACATGGAAAGAATGAGTGAAGAAAGATTAGTAAAAGAAGTGTGGAAGGCAGAGGTGGAAGGAGTGAATATGAGGGGGCGTCCTAGGATGAGATGGATGGATGGGGTGAAAGGGGCTTTACAAAAGAGAGGAAGGTCTGTAGAGGAAGGACGGGAGAGGACAGAAGATAGGGGTGAATGGAGAGGGGTTGTGTATAGATGAGGCTGTGATGCATGGAGGAGTGGGTGGGGGATGGGGGGTGAGGAAGTATGTATGAGTAAAAATTTGACGCAGTCCAAAGGGATTTCTCCCCGTCTTCTCCTTTTCTGCATGAGGGGACGGAGAGGGGGGGGTCGCCGAAATTATGAAGCAGCCTTGCTGTGGATGTGCTGTGTCTTGCGACACTGCTTCTGACCCAGGGCAGTGGACGGGATGCAGGGATGACCCGTCATCCCGGAGGTGCCAAGATAGGAGGGAGGGTGGAGGGGATCAGAATATATGGGAAATGAAATGGGTGGGAGTGATTTCTATGCCTTTTTCTTTTTGGTTACCCCCCATGTAAGGGGGAAAAAGCCTTTGGTATATGGTATGGTACGGTGAATGTAATAGTGTTAGGAGATCTTATTTCTACAGAAGATGAACCAGTAAACGGAGTAACGAAGGCAAGGTGTGATAGGAAGAAGCAATAGTGGAAAGCTGTTGAGGACAGTCTAAAAAATATGATAATAAAAACAGTCTTTAAGAAGAAAGATTACTTTGGTCCTTAGGGATGTCAGTAAAGTCCCTAAAATATTGATTGCATAAAACATGCAGTTGATACCCTATTTGGGGTGGAAGTGAAGGTGGTGAGCAAAAGATGGATAATGTGTTTCAAGTAACTGTTGAATATAGAGGAGGCTAGATAGGTCTTGAGTGGGAATGGGAGATGCCAGGAGAATGGTAAGACCATGCCTGGATTTACCAATAGGCATTATAGGCCATTGGCCTAGGACCCATGAGTATCTGGGGTCCCACTGTAACTAAATCCAGCCCTGGATAAGACTATAGCAATAAGAGGAGATACAAAAATCTGGTAAGGCACTTGAGTTAGATGGGTTTCACATGAAATGTCAGACAGAAGGGAGTAGTTATAGTAGAATGACTGATGAGATTGTTTAATATGTGTCAAAGGAAAAGAAGTGTGTTGATAGATTGGACAAGTGAAGGAATATGAAGGAAAAGAGAACAAATATGAATGACACAATTTTAGAAAGATCAATCTGTTAAGTGTAGATGGTAAGGTGTACTGGATATTAAGAGGATTTGGAGAGGAACAGGAAGTAACTAAGGAAGGGCAGTATGGGTTTAGGAGAGAAAGAGGGTGTGTAAACAAATTATCTATAATAAGACAAATATACTACAATTTTTTTTTTGCAGGGTAAAGATATCTTTCATATTATCGTGGATTTCAAGAAGGCATATGACGGGTGACAGAGAGGCATAGTGGAGTATCCTGTGAGTGTATGGATAGGAAGTCTTTAAGAATTAAATGAGTAGTAGAGCTTGCGTGAGGATTGTAAATGGAAAAAGTAATTTAACTGAGGTGAATTCACCTCAGTTAAATTACTTTCTCCTTTTACCAATTAAGGTGGGGCTGTGACAGGGTAATGTTTTGTTGCCATAATTATTCAACATCAGTAACATGTACAGACATTGCAAGGGGCAGGTACTTTGGGCTGGAAATTGGGCACTTCACTCTATGATTCATATTTGGCAACTATCCGGTAGGATGCAACACCATTTTCCACAGTATAATTTCTGAATGGTAAGAAAATAGAAAAAACCTGTGAGAAATAATTTTTCATTAATTTTTATATATTTTTGTGAAGGGCACTTTTGGGACACAGGGTAAAGGGGCAGGTGCTTGGACACCCCCCGCACCCTCCCTCTGCATGGGCCTGTTCAACATGTATATGGATGGGATAGTAAGGTAAGTAAAAATGAGTGATGGACAGGGGTTTCAAGTTAATGGACATGAGTGGATAAAAAATGGGAGGAGAGCCAGTTGTTGTTTGTGGATGATACCACACTTATAGTCTGGTGATGGAGTTTGAAAGGGGGAGTTGAGAAAGTTGAAAGTAAATATGGGTAAAAAGTATGGTGATGAAATGTATATACAGTAATGTAACAAATAAAACCCATGGAGGCATATGGAAATAGTTTAGAGAGTGATATAGCCCAAGTTGGAACAAACCATGAATTAAAATTTAAAGATAACTGGAAATTAAGGACATAGACCAAGTTGTAAACATAAATTTGAAGATAGGTATGATAAATTGGAGAGTAGGAGAGGGGATTCTATGACCAAAGGCATCTACAGAAAATTTTATAGTGTGCATGTGTGTGTACAATTAATAGAGCTGGGCGCATTCCTCAAATTTGGGTAGTGTATTTATCTAGTTGTATTTACCTAGTTGTATTATACGGGAAGGGAGCTATGCTCGTGGTGACCTGTCTTTGTATCTTTCAGCATCAAGTTTTTTCTTAAAATCTTGAATAGTGTTTGCACACACTGTTTCCTTATCTAATTTATTCCAGGTATCCACCACTCTATGTGGGAAACTTTTTTTTCAGATCTCTTCTATAATTATCCTTTTTGAGTTTCTTTTCATGTCCTCTTGTTTTTCCATTGCCCCATTTTAATAAATCATCTCTATCTAGGATTTCCATTCCTTTCATGATTCTATGAATAGTCAGTAGATCTCCTCTTTCTTTTCTTTGTTCCAGAGTTGGTAGTTCCAATTTGGACAATCTTTGTTCATATGTTAATTTGGAGAGAGTTGGTGTCAACTTTGTTGTTGCTCTTTGTATTCTTTCTAATTTCTTTATATTCTTTTTAGTACTGGATGTCCATAGTGTTGCTACTTACTCCAGTTTTGGTCTTATTAGTGTAACTAATATTTTTCTAATCATTTCCTCATCCAAATAGTCAAATGCCACTTTCATTGACCTTAATAGGTTGAAGGGTTCTCCGACTATTTTATTGATATGTTTGTCCGGTGACATGTCTTTGCTGATTATTACTCCAAAAGTCTCTTTCTGAGTTCACTTTTTTTACTTCCTCACTAATCTTATCATTTCTTAATACAGTATTCTGTTTTTACTTTTTCCAAACTCCGTTATACTGCACTTCTTGATATTGAAGTTTATTTCACACTTTTGACTCCATTTCCAGACTTTGTCTATGTCTATCAGTAATGATTCACAATCTCCCTCTGTACTTTAGTATTTTTGCGTCATCTGCGAGGAAATTCACATAACATTGCACTCCTTCATCCATGTCATTTATATATATGGCAAACATGATTGGAGCCAATACTGAACCTTGCGGGACACCACTTATCATTTCTTCCCAATTCGAATATTTGTCTCTAATTACTACCCTCATTTTCCTCCCAGTCAAGAAGTCTTCCATCCATTCTAATAATTTTCCTTTGATACCACCTATTGATTCTATTTTTCTTATTAGTTTTTTTTTTTTTTTTATGTGGTACCTTAACAAATGCTTTTTGCAGGTCTAGAAAAGCACAGTCCATCCATCCATCCTTTTCTTGTATTATTTCTATTAGTCTCGAATAGTGTGTTAGCTTTCTTGTGTTCTGGCCGCGGTTAGTGCGTTCCCAAAATAGTGTTCCTGCGTTATTGCATTTCTGCGTTAGTGCTCCCAAACTACTAAAACGTCCCTCAAAAAAGTAGTGCGTTCCTCAAAATAGATCATACATACATACATACATATACCAAGGCTTTTTCCCCCTTACAAGGGGGGTAGCCAAAAAAGGGGACACAGGGTAAAGGGGCAGGTGCTTGGGCACCCCCCGCACCCTCCCTATAGATATCTATCTATCTATTTTTTTTTCCTCAAAATAGATAAATAAATAAAAAGTAAAAAAAAAAAAATACACTGCATTCCTCAAAAGCACTAATGTGCACATCAAAAGAACTATTTCATAACTCAAAAATAAAACAAAACACAAGGTAATAATACATCAGGGTCATTCCAAAAGTAATGCCTCCTATTTTTTTTTTTTTTTCTATTCCGCCCGAAGGGATCCGAGGGGATTGCAAATTGCATTGTTATGATGACTGAACTTAAGCACTCATGACCTGACAGTTTCATCTCTGTTGCAGATATTGATGGTGTGACACTCTTAAGAAAGCAATCCCTGTCATGAACGTACGTCAGAAGCAGAGATGTGTTATTGAATTCCTCCATGCAGAAAAATTGAACCAATCAACATTCACTGGTGCCTTTATTCTTTGACCGTTTTTTTTTTCGCCAGTTTTCTTTTTCGTTTTTCTGCGCCGCTGGAATAATTTTTTTTTTATGCCATTATTGTGTGTTTGTTCTGTTTAATCCTCTCGTTAAAAGGGAATTATGGGTGTAACTTATCATATATCGGATCCTTGGCTGTATGATTTACTGTGTTCGACTTGTGTAGTTTCAGCTAACCCAATTCAACTGAACCACAATTTTCAAATAGAAATTTCAATTCTTTCATTAGGAGCCCCGGTGTTCTGGGAATTTTAAATTTCCCAAGCTACCCCGGGGGCCCCTGGTTGCTTGGGGGCCCTAGGCAATTGCCTAGTCTGCTTATAGCTAGAAACGGCCCTGAACGCAGGAACGCACTTGCCCACCTCTGAAAATTATATATATATATATATATATGTAGTTACTAGTACAAGATATATTTTTTAAATTGGCCACATAGGTATGTATTTACATGAGTTACATTTTACCCATCTGGGGTATTGGCTGCATATTACTTCTTTTCTTCTTTTCCTGTTGATGTTTCCCATTTTCATATGGGGTCGCCGTTCCTCGCTTGTCGTTTCCACTGGTTTTGATCCATCACCTGCTCCTCCTCCAGCTGTTTCTCCTTAAGGCCCTCTCTCAGTCTGTCCTTCCAGCACAGCTTGGGTCTGCCTCGCCTGCGTCTGCCCTGTACTTCCATCTCCATTACTCTCCTTCCCACGTAGTCTTCATCTCTTCTCTTCACATGGCTGCATATTACTGTGGGGTTAAAAGCTGCTAAGTAGCATGCAGCTGATACTTTAGGGTCTATATGGGGCGCCCCTACGGATCAGAGTCACACATCATTTTGTCTGTAATAGAGGAAATATCTATTCATAGAGAAATTATTATACTTTATTATACTGTGACTATCCCTCCATTATGCTGTCCCCCCACTCTTGATACTGTCCTGTACCACTTCTCTGAATATTAATTTCCTTTTTTTTTTTTTTCAAACCCTGTGGTGGGGAAAAGAATACTGCCAACAAGTCTTCCCACTTCAGTCGTAAAAAGCTACAAAAACAAGGCATCCTTCTCTCTGTAGACGACTAGCATGAAGGAATCGTTCAAAGTGAGCAACATAACTCTAAAACCATTTGATGGGGATGGAGACGTCGCCGCGTGGCTCACAAAGACAAAATTAGTGGCGAAATTAATCGGTAACACAGGCGGGATCAGGTGATTTCGGCCCAGCGAAAATAACCTTTTAAGCTTGAAGGCTTGGTGCCCTGGCTTGGTACACTGTATAATTTCAATTTAGATAATTTGTTTCATCCATTTCAATTCGTTTTCACACAGTATGTGCAAAAAATATTGTTACTTGAAATTATATATAAGTAATTTATCTAAATTATTTTAATAAAATATTTTCTTCCAATAATAAGTAAATAATAATAGCAACATTTGGAGGACTGGCCGAAACATCCAACCCTGCAGAGTTCTGGTCGAAACGTCAGTGGCCGAAACGTCTGTGGCCAAATCATCCTACATTCGATGTGCTTCCCTCCTGCATGCTCACTAATGATGTTGAACTTCTGGGCTGGGTTGTTCAAAACAAAATTTTGCACTATCTTGGCGTTAAATCTATCTTGACATTAAACATCATGGTAACACAGCGTTACCATGACATTTAACATCAAGATAAACTAACACCAGAATTAGTTTTTGAACAACCCAATCCTAGACTCCTTGTTATAATATGTTATCAATGTTGGGCAACTTTTTGTGCAACAATAAGGCCCCGTCCACACGGAGCATTTTGATGCGCGATGTATTGAAGCGATGAGTTGAAAAACGTGACTTTCAACTCGTCGCAGCATCATGAAAGTCATGGGGCGAACCGATTTCGAATCGCTGAGCTGTGTCAATGACAGTTGAGGGGAGAGGACGCACGCACTCTGCTTCGCTATTCTAGTTTCATACAATGGCACAAGCAACTTCCGCAAAGCCGTGCGAGTGGACGAAGACTATTACATTACATTTCATTAAGCTACTAAAGCAGTACCCAGCCATTTGGAATATCAAGTGCAAAGAATATAAGATGAGAAATATAAAAAGTACAAGCATCGAAAGCTGACTTATATTATTTAACAAAATGTAATGTGCGGAATGAAGACATTACCAAAAAACTTCATACACTGAAAACACAGTTTCACAGGGAAATGACTGCCATCAATGCATCAAAGAAGTCTGGTGCTGGCACGAAAAATATATACACTCCAAAGCTGTGGTGGTTTAATGATTTAATGAGTAGAGCGTCGGCAGACAGTCTCCTTCCGTGAAAGCCAAATGATGACTGAGATCTGGTTGCTCGCGCAAGGTATTCGCAGTGATGCAGCCCGTCCGGACGCTAGTGTCAAGTTTTCAACACGACTACTGCATCAAGTCGCTGATGCGTGATGCTCCGTGTGGACGGGGCTTAACACCATTTACCTTAGTCCACACACGAAAGCTGTATAATTTCAATTTAGATCATTTGTTTCATAAATTTAATTTCATTTTCACACAGTATGTGCAAAAAATATTGTTACTTGAAATGATATATAAGTAATTTTTTAAATTTCTTTTAATAATATATTTTCTTTCAATGATAAATAATGATAGCAACATTTGGAGGACTGCTATTATTATTTATTTAGTATTGAAAGAAAATATATTATTAAGAGAATAATATATAACCGGCGATTTCGGCCCAGAAAAAATCTGAGCCGAAATCACCGGGCCGAAATCACCTTGGGCCGAAATCATCCGAAGCCTCACATACGTCTCGAGCTATAATGACCATAACCTAGAAGCGACGCATTGGCCATCTATCTAGAATAGAATGATAATGATCAAGCAGAGGCAGAGAAGTTGAAAGAGAGGTTGAAGGAGGCGTTCGCTGAGGGAGTGTTCGAATCGTTTAATCGGCTACAAAGAAAGCGCTGGGCTGGCGAACGGGTCGACGTTTGTGCCAACAAAATTAGAAGATTAGCGACCCTATCGATATTTAAGGACGAAGGCTCAGAGCAATTAGTCGGAATGGTGTTTGCGAATGGATTCCCTGACCACGTATCAGCTGGGCTACAAGAAATAGATAATACTGTGTCTGCGAGCATAGATATGTTGATAGTCCGTGCTAGACTTCTCACAAGGACACAGAAGGTTAAGCATTTAGTTACCATGGCGACCGAAAAACCGCGAGGCCCTGTGCGAGACCAAATATCGAGGTACCAGTCGAATGAGTCGAATGACTCCCATGGGAACAAGAGAGACGGCCTGACCAGACTACACAGGCTGATGGAAAAGGGAAAACGCGGGAGTCCAGGAGTGACCACAGCGGATGGAGGGGCCCACCTCGGATACGCTGTTGTGTGAGCTGCCGCGCAATTAATGTAAGGACGCTATCCAACTGTATGCCGATTGTAGATGTCTGGTTGAGAGGAAAACACATAAGAGCACTAGTAGATTCCAGCTGTTCAACCACGATTGTGACGGCCGACCTGATTAAAGGATTCAGACAGGGAGGTATGGCCCTGATGATAGTTGACGGAAGGGAGACGAGGTGTGAGGGCGACCAGGAAGTCGAAATGATGGTGGAGTGCATTCCGATACGACTAAGAATGCTTGTTATTAGAAGGGTCATAGAGGGAATTGAAGTGGTGCTGGGAATGGATGCAATTACACAGCTCAGAGAAGTCACGTTTGCCGCCGGACAAGTGAGGATTGGAGCGGCGCCTTGCACGATTGAGGACGAAGACTTCCTGGCGAAATTTGATGGCCAGAAGTGGGAGGTAGAGTGGTACCTGAAAAAAGGCTCACCTCTATTGAAGAACAAAGTCGACTGCTACAGACTCTCGGAGAGGAGGTGAGGGATGACTTTGACGTCGAAGTAGAGCGGTGGATTGACGAGGGAATTTTGAGTCCCTAGGAGGAGCCGGTGGAGGATTGAATCTTGCCCCTGATGGCAGTGGTGCAGTCAACCAAGAACAAAGTGCGACCGGTGTTGGATTTCCGAGAGCTGAACCAGTTCGTGAAGTGTCATACTGGCGATGATTTTGTGGACGTATTATCACTTATATGAGTATCCCATATATATAAGGTTGAAATATAGTTATTACTTTGGATGAAAAGGCGTCACTTATGTAACGGTTGAGTGACGTCTTAATACCCCCACTGAATAATTTTAGCTCTGTAGGATGCATTAGTTTTGTGTATAATACTGTAAGCATGACAAAGTGAATTAGTATTGTGTTTCCAATTTTACTTTTCCATTTTTACTTTTCACGATAAAAAAGGCAAATGGCGGCCTTGTAATTTTCTTTAAGATATCCCAAAGACATGGAGTCTTGCGAAATCATTCATACATTCTTAGAATTCTTACTATGTGTTACGAGTCAAAAGTGCGAGATTCGTAACATATAAATTGGCGACGCATTGCCAGGATTTTAACGGTAAAATGAAAGAATTACCAACGAGAGTTTTAGTATTAGATAGGATCAATAGTGTGAGAAAATAAAGTTGGCAAGCGTAGAGGAGGTATGGGAGTTTGTACAAAAAACGCCCAATTAGAAGGATATTCAGAGTTACTGTGCACGAACTGAGACTTGTATCACCAAGTCTAGGGGTTGAGCACCCCCATGATGCAAATAAAGCTGAATTAGTCCGAATTGTGGGTGCTTAATCGAGATGAAAGTGGGGCAATGAGAGATGAAGGAAGGACAGATAGTGTGTGTCACTTCAGAAAGTGAGGAAGAAGGGGAAGAGAAACGAGTGAAGGGTGAATCTCGAAACACTGAATCTCGAATAAGCTAATTACGGTTGAAATTAGAGATGGCTAAGATAGAAGCTGAAGTAAAGAGGGAAGAAACTGAAAAGGCTAGGATAGAAAATGAAAGCCTTAGACTTCAAGTTGAATTGCAAGAACATAGACGAGTGCTACCAGACTCTCAACTCGTGCATGGGAGACACAGTTTTGATGTAGTACACAACGCTAAATTGCTTCCTGAATTTGATGAATCACAGGTAGATACTTCAGAACGTTTGAAGGAATAGCGGAAGATTATCAATGGCCGAAGGAGTATTGGCCTGCATTATTGCGAACAAACCTCAGAGGCAAACCATTAAGGGTATATGGTGCTTTGGAGGATTCACAGACAAAGGATTACGATGAAATCAAAGCAAGCATCCTACGAGCCTGTGAGTTAGTGCCTGAAGTTGATAGGGTAAAATTTAGGAATTTAAGGAAGCAATCTAATATCTCACGTTGAATTTAGTAGAAAGAAAAGAATGCTATGGGACCAATGGTTAAGATCCCGTAACATAAATTAGGATTATATGAAACTAACTGAGTTAATGTTGATAGAAGGGTATCTGAGATCCATCCCTAAAGAGGTGTCCTTGTACCTTCAGGAGAAAGAAGTCTCAAAGTTCTCAGTTACTCCAAGGGGGGAGGGGAGAGGAACCGCCGAGGATCCCACAATCCAACTCCTCGGGTGGACCTACGAAATCCATAGAGATCAAAAAGGGTGACTATAGTAAGTCATCCCAGATCGTTTCATATAGCTACTGCGGGAAAGTAGGCCACCTGATGAGGGATTGTTGGCACAGGAGGAGGTACATGGAAATGGGTTAAACCCATAGTTGTATTAAATAGGAGAGACACCCATACAGAAGGTAAAGTCCGAGAGGGGTAGGACGAAAAGGAGGCCACCAAAACAGTGTCCCTCGTGAGTATTGCTGCCACAGACGGCAAGGAAAAGGATGAGGTGAAACCTCACTTGAGATAATATAAACCGTTCCTTTTTCAAGGAACAATCACCATAAAGGGAGAAAGAGAAAAGGGGCGACCATACTAAGAGACTCAGGAGCACTCCAATCCGTAATGCTGAGTAGTTTAGTAGAAAAACCTGTAGAAAAAGGGACAGTAGTTATAGGCTCCCTAGGAGGCCTAGCGAGGATGCCACTGGTATAGATATGGAATCGCCTCTATATGAGGAACAGGCAAGGATGGACCTAGTAGGTCAGTTGCCAGTGGAAAGAGTTGAAGTCATTCAAGGAAATGACTTAGTGGGTGAGATGTGCCCTGTGGTATAGTGCTATCATGGGCCCTGACGTTCGACACGAGCAGGGCACCATAGGTTTACAAGGACTCTTTGGGCACAAGGCCCTCATTGATAAATATGTAGGACGTGGCATAGTTTTCCCTCTGCGCAGGGAATACGACGTTACCCCCAAGTCAGTCTAGAACTGCCCGTCTTACTGTGAGCATGTAGCTCTCCTATTGTGACTCACCTCTGTACGCATAACCCACTTATTAATAAAGACTCCAAACGTCCCCCCGCGTCTCTGTTGCACACATGGCGCAGTGAGTAGGATGCTTACAATTGCTTGCAGTGTGCAACAATGAAACATGGGACGATACGTGAATCAGTGGCGCGTACTGACGGAACTAGACCGATAGGCGACAGTGAACACGCTGGACCGTGAGTGCAGTGCCGATACAGTGAGCATGCACGGGACCGTGCAAAATCGTGTGATAGTGATAGTGGTGTGCGTTCGTGCACGTAGTGGGGCGAACAAAGAGGCCTTTGTCCCACTGCTCCCCCTGCTAGCTGCGGACGCCACCATGCACGGAGCCCAGGCCAAAGCAGGCCGCGCGAACAAGGAGGCCTTTGTCATGCTTCGCCTTGCTCACCGCGAGTGCCACCCGCGTGGGGCCTAGCTGATTCGCACAGGCCACACACCCCCAGCTTAGGAACTGCCACACTGTCTCTGCACACCCGTGGCAATTACGTCACCGCAGGAGGAGTCGACACCACTGTCGCCCACCGGAGGCATTGAAAGGGACCGTCTCGGACGCCCAGTAGGACCTGCACGCATGCAACGTGTCACTATGAGAGGGGTCCCCCGCCAGACGCACGCACTCTCCGCCCCTTCTCCCGGAAGGACTGGCACCTGCCGTCCTAATGTCTTCCGGGCCATCGCCCTCCACCACCTGTCAGCGCCCGTAATGTGCTGCCCTTTGCAGGTGCGGAATCACAGGGATAGGCCCTCAGCACCTACGTATGTTGGAGATATCAAGAGCTCTGCAGCCGCCTCTCTCAGCGCAGACGATGCGGTCGACGTATCTCACGTGACCCCCCCCCCCCCAACGGGACACTTCTGTGTGACCTCCCTCCGCCACCTGTCAGTGCCCGTGCCGTATTGCCTGACAACACAGGTGCGGAATCACAGGGATAGGCACTCGGCACCTAGGCACGTTGGAGATATCTGGAACCAGCCTACAGACGCCGCTCTTGGCGCCGACGACGCGGCCGACATATCTCACCTAGCCCCCCGCAACGAACGCTTCCGGATCACCTCAACGTCGGAGACAGGGACCGCAACGCCGACATACGGATTCACGGGGAGGTCCGAACGCCCCTCCTCTCCTTCGGCTTGGCCAGTCCCACTCGACTTCCCGGACCCTGTCCTGGCGATGACATACACAAACAGGTGCGCCGAGCTGACATTGCCCATGGACAGCTCCCGGCCGCCACTCGCGACTGCTTTCTACAGTACTTTAGCGACATGCTGGTCTCCAAGGACGACCCCAGCATCGCCCCCCCTAGGAAAGACCATGGTTCTCCCCCCCTTCGTGAGAACCCACCTGCAAGCCGACGCGACGCCCCACGCCGCCCGCACGCCCAGGCCGATACCGCTCGCATTTCAGGTTCAAGCGAAGGAAGACTTGACTCAATGGTGCAGCAAGGTATCGTCACGCCCATCGTAAGGCGAGCTCTGTCGCCGCCGCCCGTGCTGGCGCCCTTCGAGCACCGGGCCGACCTCTCCGCTCGGCGAAGGATTTGTCGTCCTCGTGCGCGGACCCCCTTCGATTCCGCCCCCGACGCAGTTTATATGCGTGACTGAAATACCGCGCACTTCCGCCTCGTCCAGTGTGGCCTACGGTTTCCGACGGATGCCGAAACCTGATACGCCACTACCACTGGAGACGCTTGCTGCCATCTGGGCCGCACCCAATTGCAAGCCATGCCCGTTTGGATGGCCCCACTCCTCGTGGATGACGGACCATCGTTCGCTCATCCCCCTCCTCACGTCAGGAACTCCGTCACCGGCAATACCGGCGCTCCGCAGTGACGACCCGTCACCAGCCGCCGACACCGACGGAGCGCTCTGAAGATTACGGGCCGCGGCACGGATAAGCCCGGCCTACGGTCACCCGCTGACCTGCGTGACCTCCGGGCTCCCGTCCGACTACCGCGCCCTACCCAACTCCATCCCTCCGTATTAGAAGCTCCGCACCGCCCCTTCCGCTGACGAGGACCGGCGCTGTCCGACAGCGCGTTGACGCCCCGCCATCTCCGGGAGCGACCACAGGTCTTGAGAGAAGCCGCCCCGTCGCGTCCCTTCCTTCGGTGGAGGACATGCCGTCCTCATGCGCGGATCCCCCCACTTCCGCATCCGCCGCTCGCCCAGGCTTGCGGGTAAGCATTCCCCTCGCCGTGGTCGAGCGAGCACAGAGAGTGGGGAGGTGTGGTATAGTGTTATCATGGGCCTTGGCGTTCGACACGAGCAGGGCACCATAGGTTTACAAGGACTCTTTGTGCACAAGGCCCTCATTGATAAATATGTAGGACGTGGCATAGTTTTCCCTCTGCGCAGGGAATACGACGTTACCCCCAAGTTAGTCTAGAACTGCCCGTCTTACTGTGAGCATGTAGCTCTCCTATTGTGACTCACCTCTGTACGCATAACCCACTTATTAATAAAGACTCCAAACGTCCCCCCCCCCGCGTTTCTGTTGCACACGTCCCACACCCACAGTGGCTGATATCCAAATTGTTTCGGAAAAAACGAACAATTTGAGAAGGAGCATCCGGGATCAGTGCCGGTTTGAGCGGTCACATGGGAGAGAAGAGAGAGAGAATGGTCTAAGGACCAAGTGAGGCCAATAAAGGTCTTGAGAGGGAAAGGTTGTGGAAATCCTAAATGTAAGGGCAGTCTGAATCCCGAGGGAAAAATCCCTAGTGAAAGTACCCAAGTCGAGACAGAGACTGACTTGAGGTCCCCGTTCCAAGAGGAACGAGAAAGCGAGTTGGAGGTGTATGACCTGACTTGTTTGTTTACAGGAGAGAAGAAGGAACGAAAAAGTGAGTCGGAAGTGTATGACTTGACTCGTCTGTTTATGGGAGAGAAGGAAGTGGAAGAAAGAGTCTCAGTGACTCACAGAGAATGGGAAAGAAGAAAGTGGAAGCAAAGCGCGTTGACGCCCCGCCATCTCCGGGAGCGACCACAGGTCTTGAGAGAAGCCGCCCCGTCGCGTCCCTTCCTTCGGTGGAGGACATGCCGTCCTCATGCGCGGATCCCCCCACTTCCGCATCCGCCGCTCGCCCAGGCTTGCGGGTAAGCATTCCCCTCGCCGTGGTCGAGCGAGCACAGAGAGTGGGGAGGTGTGGTATAGTGTTATCATGGGCCTTGGCGTTCGACACGAGCAGGGCACCATAGGTTTACAAGGACTCTTTGTGCACAAGGCCCTCATTGATAAATATGTAGGACGTGGCATAGTTTTCCCTCTGCGCAGGGAATACGACGTTACCCCCAAGTTAGTCTAGAACTGCCCGTCTTACTGTGAGCATGTAGCTCTCCTATTGTGACTCACCTCTGTACGCATAACCCACTTATTAATAAAGACTCCAAACGTCGCCCCCCCGCGTTTCTGTTGCACACGTCCCACACCCACAGTGGCTGATATCCAAATTGTTTCGGAAAAAACGAACAATTTGAGAAGGAGCATCCGGGATCAGTGCCGGTTTGAGCGGTCACATGGGAGAGAAGAGAGAGAGAATGGTCTAAGGACCAAGTGAGGCCAATAAAGGTCTTGAGAGGGAAAGGTTGTGGAAATCCTAAATGTAAGGGCAGTCTGAATCCCGAGGGAAAAATCCCTAGTGAAAGTACCCAAGTCGAGACAGAGACTGACTTGAGGTCCCCGTTCCAAGAGGAACGAGAAAGCGAGTTGGAGGTGTATGACCTGACTTGTTTGTTTACAGGAGAGAAGAAGGAACGAAAAAGTGAGTCGGAAGTGTATGACTTGACTCGTCTGTTTATGGGAGAGAAGGAAGTGGAAGAAAGGAGTCTCAGTGACTCACAGAGAATGGGAAAGAAGAAAGTGGAAGCAAAGCGCGTTGACGCCCCGCCATCTCCGGGAGCGACCACAGGTCTTGAGAGAAGCCGCCCCGTCGCGTCCCTTCCTTCGGTGGAGGACATGCCGTCCTCATGCGCGGATCCCCCCACTTCCGCATCCGCCGCTCGCCCAGGCTTGCGGGTAAGCATTCCCCTCGCCGTGGTCGAGCGAGCACAGAGAGTGGGGAGGTGTGGTATAGTGTTATCATGGGCCTTGGCGTTCGACACGAGCAGGGCACCATAGGTTTACAAGGACTCTTTGTGCACAAGGCCCTCATTGATAAATATGTAGGACGTGGCATAGTTTTCCCTCTGCGCAGGGAATACGACGTTACCCCCAAGTTAGTCTAGAACTGCCCGTCTTACTGTGAGCATGTAGCTCTCCTATTGTGACTCACCTCTGTACGCATAACCCACTTATTAATAAAGACTCCAAACGTCCCCCCCCCCCCGCGTTTCTGTTGCACACGTCCCACACCCACAGTGGCTGATATCCAAATTGTTTCGGAAAAAACGAACAATTTGAGAAGGAGCATCCGGGATCAGTGCCGGTTTGAGCGGTCACATGGGAGAGAAGAGAGAGAGAATGGTCTAAGGACCAAGTGAGGCCAATAAAGGTCTTGAGAGGGAAAGGTTGTGGAAATCCTAAATGTAAGGGCAGTCTGAATCCCGAGGGAAAAATCCCTAGTGAAAGTACCCAAGTCGAGACAGAGACTGACTTGAGGTCCCCGTTCCAAGAGGAACGAGAAAGCGAGTTGGAGGTGTGTGACCTGACTTGTTTGTTTACAGGAGAGAAGAAGGAACGAAAAAGTGAGTCGGAAGTGTATGACTTGACTCGTCTGTTTATGGGAGAGAAGGAAGTGGAAGAAAGGAGTCTCAGTGACTCACAGAGAATGGGAAAGAAGAAAGTGGAAGCAAAGCGCGTTGACGCCCCGCCATCTCCGGGAGCGACCACAGGTCTTGAGAGAAGCCGCCCCGTCGCGTCCCTTCCTTCGGTGGAGGACATGCCGTCCTCATGCGCGGATCCCCCCACTTCCGCATCCGCCGCTCGCCCAGGCTTGCGGGTAAGCATTCCCCTCGCCGTGGTCGAGCGAGCACAGAGAGTGGGGAGGTGTGGTATAGTGTTATCATGGGCCTTGGCGTTCGACACGAGCAGGGCACCATAGGTTTACAAGGACTCTTTGTGCACAAGGCCCTCATTGATAAATATGTAGGACGTGGCATAGTTTTCCCTCTGCGCAGGGAATACGACGTTACCCCCAAGTTAGTCTAGAACTGCCCGTCTTACTGTGAGCATGTAGCTCTCCTATTGTGACTCACCTCTGTACGCATAACCCACTTATTAATAAAGACTCCAAACGTCCCCCCCCCCCGCGTTTCTGTTGCACACGTCCCACACCCACAGTGGCTGATATCCAAATTGTTTCGGAAAAAACGAACAATTTGAGAAGGAGCATCCGGGATCAGTGCCGGTTTGAGCGGTCACATGGGAGAGAAGAGAGAGAGAATGGTCTAAGGACCAAGTGAGGCCAATAAAGGTCTTGAGAGGGAAAGGTTGTGGAAATCCTAAATGTAAGGGCAGTCTGAATCCCGAGGGAAAAATCCCTAGTGAAAGTACCCAAGTCGAGACAGAGACTGACTTGAGGTCCCCGTTCCAAGAGGAACGAGAAAGCGAGTTGGAGGTGTATGACCTGACTTGTTTGTTTACAGGAGAGAAGAAGGAACGAAAAAGTGAGTCGGAAGTGTATGACTTGACTCGTCTGTTTATGGGAGAGAAGGAAGTGGAAGAAAGAGTCTCAGTGACTCACAGAGAATGGGAAAGAAGAAAGTGGAAGCAAAGCGCGTTGACGCCCCGCCATCTCCGGGAGCGACCACAGGTCTTGAGAGAAGCCGCCCCGTCGCGTCCCTTCCTTCGGTGGAGGACATGCCGTCCTCATGCGCGGATCCCCCCACTTCCGCATCCGCCGCTCGCCCAGGCTTGCGGGTAAGCATTCCCCTCGCCGTGGTCGAGCGAGCACAGAGAGTGGGGAGGTGTGGTATAGTGTTATCATGGGCCTTGGCGTTCGACACGAGCAGGGCACCATAGGTTTACAAGGACTCTTTGTGCACAAGGCCCTCATTGATAAATATGTAGGACGTGGCATAGTTTTCCCTCTGCGCAGGGAATACGACGTTACCCCCAAGTTAGTCTAGAACTGCCCGTCTTACTGTGAGCATGTAGCTCTCCTATTGTGACTCACCTCTGTACGCATAACCCACTTATTAATAAAGACTCCAAACGTCCCCCCCCCCCCCGCGTTTCTGTTGCACACGTCCCACACCCACAGTGGCTGATATCCAAATTGTTTCGGAAAAAACGAACAATTTGAGAAGGAGCATCCGGGATCAGTGCCGGTTTGAGCGGTCACATGGGAGAGAAGAGAGAGAGAATGGTCTAAGGACCAAGTGAGGCCAATAAAGGTCTTGAGAGGGAAAGGTTGTGGAAATCCTAAATGTAAGGGCAGTCTGAATCCCGAGGGAAAAATCCCTAGTGAAAGTACCCAAGTCGAGACAGAGACTGACTTGAGGTCCCCGTTCCAAGAGGAACGAGAAAGCGAGTTGGAGGTGTATGACCTGACTTGTTTGTTTACAGGAGAGAAGAAGGAACGAAAAAGTGAGTCGGAAATGTATGACTTGACTCGTCTGTTTATGGGAGAGAAGGAAGTGGAAGAAAGGAGTCTCAGTGACTCACAGAGAATGGGAAAGAAGAAAGTGGAAGCAAAAAGTCTCAGTGACTTACAGAGAATGGGAAAGAAGAAGGGAGAAGCAGAGTCTCAGTGACTTACAGAGAATGGGAGAGAAGAAAGTGGAAGCAAAGAGTCTCAGTGACTTACAGAGAATAGGAGAGAAGAAAATAGAAGCAAAGAGTCTCAGGAGCTTACAGAGAGTGGGAGAGAAGGAAGTGGAAGCAAGGAGTCCCAGTGACTCGCAGAGAATGGGAGAGAAGAAGTTAGAAGCAAAGAGTCTCAGTGACTCACAGAGAGTGGGAGAGAAGAAGGTGGAAGCAAAGAGTCTCAGTAACTTACAGAGAGTGGGAGAGAAGAAGTTGGAAACAAGGAGTCTCAGTGGTTTACAGGGAGTGGGAGAGGAGGTGGAAGCAAAGAATCTCAGTGACTTACAGAGAATGGGAGAGAAGAAAGTAGAAACAAAGAGTCTCAGGGGCTTACAGAGAGTGGAAGAGAAGGAAGTGGAAGCAAGGAGTCCCAGTGACTCACAGAGAATGGGAGAGAAGAAAGTGGAAGCAAAGAGTCTCAGTGACTTACAGAGAATGGGAGAGAAGAAAGTAGAAACAAAGAGTCTCAGGGGCTTACAGAGAGTGGAAGAGAAGGAAGTGGAAGCAAGGAGTCCCAATGACTCACAGAGAATGGGAGAGAAGAAGGTGGAAGCAAAGAGTCTCAGTGACTCACAGAGAGTGGGAGAGAAGAAGTTGGACGCAAAGAATCTCAGTGACTTACAGAGAGTGTGAGAGAAGAAGGTGAAAACGAGGAAACGAGGAGTCTCAGTGGCTTACAGGAACTGGGAGAGAAGATGGAGGCAAGGAGACTCCGTGACCTACAGAGAGTTGGTCCCGATTTGAGAGTTCGGAATGAAGGAGTGGGGAGTAGTAGTGAGTTGTCAGGGGAATGCTATTTAGAGTCGGGAGTACTATTCCGCAAGTGGGTGGATAGTACATGCCCTACTGATGACGCAGTATGGTCTGAAAGGCGACAAATAATGTTGCCGATGATCTACAGGGAATGAGTTATGCGGTTAGGGCATCATAGTTCCTTTGCAGGGCATAAGGGTGTTCCAAGAGTGATAAAGTCAGTGGAGGAAATGAAGAGTAGGATGACCTCATGTTGGCAGAGAGCTTGAGAAACCTTAAAAAGTGCTCAAGAGCGCGTGAAACAAAATTATGACCGTAAGGCGAAAGTGCGAGACTCAGGGACCCATATGAAGTGACAAAACGAGCAAGGGAACTGAACTACGTCGTTGCCACTCCTGATAGGAGACGGAAGCAGCAGTTGTGTCACCTCGGTATGTTGAAAGCATACCAAGAGAGGGACAAGAGTGATGTGGGTGCGTCATACTGTCTTCGTCGTGACCGAGGAAGACGAGGACTCGATTTCCCCCACCTTCGAGATAACGTGGAAGGCGAATGCGGATGTGTGGCCACAAGTGGTGAACAAGCTGGGTCATCTTTCGGCTGAGCAGCGAGAGGACCTACTGGAGTTGCTGAGACGATACCAGGAGATCTTTCGAGATGCCCGTAGGAGGACCAACCTGACGCTGCATGACGTGGATGTGGGAGAGGCGAATCGTGTGAACCCGCAACGAGCGGCTATCATTGAGAAAGGAACAAAGTTCCAGTGGACTGAGACTTGTAACTCCGCTTTTGTTCAAGCTAAGAGTGTTGTGTGTACTGCCCCTGTGTTGCAAGTCCCAGATTTCTCAGAGCCATTTCATCTGTATTGTGATGCGAGTAACATTGGAGTTCAATTAGTTTGTTACAAAAAACAAAAAAACAAAAAAAATGAACATCCCATGAGTTACTTTAGTAAGAAATTAAACATGGTTCAGTTAAAGTACAGCACCAGTGAAAAGGAATTGCTATCGATCATCTCACTTAAGCATTTTTGGGGTGTGGCAGTGAAAAAAGGATGACTACCATCCTATTAATGTATCGGACTTGGACGCGGTTATAAAATGAGTCAATTTGGAGCTGAAGTGGGGGCTACGTGAGATCGAAATCAGGATTGACTCAGCCACAGTAGCGAGGTGGATGAACCCAGTGCTGACGGCTGAGAAGAGAATACGCACGAAGGGGGCAGCAGAGGTCATTGTGAAACAGCGCCTTGGGATCCTGACGGAGTTAATAGACGAGTTCAGCGTAAAGGTGAGCGTATCCCAAGTGCCGTCATGAGTGAACAAAGCGGACGCACTAACCAGGGTAAAGAAAAGTTGGCAGAGGGGCAGCAGAGGTCATTGTGAAACAGCGCCTTGGGATCCTGACTGAGTTAATAAACGAGTTCAGCGTAAAGGTGAGCGTATTCCAAGTGCCGTCAGGAGTAAACAAAGCGGACGCGTTAACCAGGGTAAAGAAAAGTTGGCTGAGAGTGCCTGAAGAGGAAGAGAAGCTTGAAGTGTGCGTTGCAGGGTCCCTATGCGCGAAAGACTTGCATGGAACATATCACCTGGGTGTTGACAGGTAATTGTTCTTAGCAAGGAAAGTTGACCCGAATATAACTAGGGGAGGAAGTCCGGCGGGCGGTGAGAGCATGTGTCCCGTGTCAATCGATAGATCCCGCTCCAAGATCGCATGCAACAGGGGAACTCAACATAGAAGAGAACTGGAGGAGGTTGGAGGTCGACGTAACCCACTATCGACGGGGCATGTACTTATCGATGGTTGACTGTGGCCCAGGACGATTCGCCGTCTGGCGGGAGCTGAAGACGGAGACGGGAGAGGAAATTGCACGGGTGATGAATGAGATATTTATGGAATGGGGTCCAGTGGATGAAGTTTTGATATTTAACAGCACCGCATTTCGGTCGAGAGCACTGAAAGAAAAGCTGGACAAGTGGAGCTCGAGACCCTTCTTTAGGGCAGCGTACCGGCCGAGCGGAAACGGAATAGGAGAACGTCACCATCGCACTACCAAATCCATCGCCGAGAGGGCGCTAATCCCGCCTATGGAAGCAGTCTTCTGGTATAATATGTCCCCTAGATCAGGCCACAAAAAGCTTTATTTAAATATGAATGGCGGTATCCCAGGGTAGCACCGGTGCTACCGGCCAATGCTGAAGAAGGCGCTGCCTCAGTACAGGTGGGGGAGGAGGTATAGGTGAAGCCGAAGGATGATAAGTGCACATCACAGTGGACGAGGGGAATCGTGACGGTTGTAAATTCGCGGAACAACATCTCTGTCGAGGGAGTGCAGTGGCATATACTGGATCTTCGTCATGTGGTGGATGACGGAAGAGGAAGCGAGGAAGAGAGTCACGACGCTGTAGTGGATGGGGGAGCGACGCCTCGACGAACACAGCGTGAGAGACGTCCTCCGAGATGGCTGCAGGATTACGCAGTAGGAGACGAAGACGACTAAAAATAGGTTGATCTCGAGATAAAAGGGGGGGGGGTGAATGTGGTGAATGTGGTACGGGTGTGTGTAGTTGTCACCCCGGCACGGGGTCAAAGGTCACCGTCTAGAAGGAGGTCGAATGGGTATTGGCTGGTGTGCGGTGCCAGTGTGTATGAGGAAAGGTGCAGAGGCACAAAATAGAAGAAAAAATGTAGATAGTAATTAGGTAGCGTAGGAATCAGGTGGCGATGCGAATGAAAGAAATAAGTGGGCAAAGTTCTCAGTGACGCCCAGTTCCCACCTCCACCAGCCGTTATTGCCTATTTTAGCTATTGGCTTGCGAAATAATTAAACAGAATTTATATCTAATGTCCCTAACGCAGTAAGGATAAGGGAAAATATTTAATATTTGTTTTTATTCTAACGCAAAATTCGTCGATTACGTTAAAATATTCAGGGCTTCGGACGCAACTTCGGGATAGAATTACCCCCCCCCTCCCTCCCTCCCAGGCATATCCCCCATGTGAGGGTCCTGCTTAAACGGGGTAACTATAAACTGCAACACCTACGGACCCCTCTCTGAACGAGGTAATTACAGACCGAGACCCCCAACGGACCCCTTTTCTACACCACTCTCCGACAGTGCGATGGGGTCATCGAGAACCTCGACATCCTCGGACCCCGTGACCCCTACAGACTCACTTGGAATAAGGTAACTATGGTCTATAACCCCCTCAAATTCATTCTTTTAATTAATCATGTCAAAGACTATCCTTTTAAAATTAATAGATAAATAATTGTGTTTTACTTGCTTGCAATACGTTTTCATGATAAATCAGTCGCATAAGTTGCATTCCGAAAACGATGAAGTCAAATCAGATGTTTTACGCGAAATATATTATTTTTCATTTTTTACTACTGAAAAAATATTTTACCAATAGAATATGCTTAACATCTACATATTCTAATTTTTCTATTTATGTTTTGCTTAAACTACTACAACAAAAATTCACAATTTTTCACATGTTTACATTGCATGTTCCTTGTAAAGTCGTTGTGTAGCGGGTTTAACAAGTTTAATTTTTGTTCTTCGAAATGTGGCCTGAAGTCGAGCAGGTTAAAAACGAGAATAGATTTGAACTTGTTCTAAGTGGAAATGATGTTACGGAAAGATTGGAGAAAGAAGGACAACTTGATGACGATTTGTTTGAGCTGGTCCAATTAAATTTCTTACGAATAACGAAAACATGCCTTATGACACTCCCAGACAAGTTTGGCAAACTGAATAATCTCACTAACCTTGTCCTGCAGTCAAACAAGATAAAAATCCTACCGGATTCAATTTGTTCATTATCTAAATTAAAACTTCTTGACGTGTCACTGAATGAACTAGAAAATTTACCAAATGACATCGGGAAATTAAGTAATTTGGTGACCGTCAATGGTAGTCAGAATAACATAACAGATTTGCCCAGTTTTAAGGGATGCACAAATTTAGCACACCTTGACCTCAGTAAGAATCAACTGACTGAGTTTCCTGATATTTGTTTAGAAGGATTAGTGCACTTAGCTAATGTGATTTTATCAGGAAATGAAATTAAAGCATTGCCTGCAGAAGTTAAGGTACTAAGCAGCCTTAAGGTACTTGACATACAAGAGAATAAAGTTAAAGTAGTGCCCGGTGAGATCACATCTTGCCCCAAAATCAAAGGTTAGCATTACTTATGTTGTAGATGTGAGATGTTTTGTGTACGAGTATGACATATTAATATAAGGATGTTATTGTCAAAAACCATAACCAAGAAATGGTTCAACTTCATGGATAGCACTACTTTAGTAACACTTATTTCATGCATGAATGTCCCAAGTTCAAATCCCTGGACTGAACACAAAAATGGGTGCTGGTATTTACTATATGTAATCACTCCTATCAAGTTCACCTATGCCTTATTATACAGAAAACAAATATACAGAGCCAGTTCAAAACACCTTACCATAACCAAACGCTTCCTAAGTAAATTAGTTTAAGAAAAATTATGACAACTTTATGAAAACCTCAATCAAACAAGTTTAAAAGGCAGTTTATACTTCAGTGTTAAGTTGCAGGAGATGTCCTCTAACAAGGCTGTAAGTCTTCTTAGACAGGCCTTGTCTGATGTCTTGTTAGAATTTTTGGTATTTGGGAAGTTTCATCTTGCCCACTAGCACAGCATTTTGTATATTTTTTGTATCTAAATTATGACAAATCTATAAACTTTTCTTTGTAATGTTTCTTGTAGAAATTGAAATTAAGGGATGGTGTAAAAATTATTCCTACAACCTTCCACTACACGCCATTTTGTCTCACCTACTCACACAGCAATTTGTATATTTTTTGCATCTGTATTACAACAACTAACCAACTTTTCTTTGTCATTTTTTTCCCTCGCATTAATATTAAGGGATGGTGAAAAAACAATTCCGGCAACCTTCCTGCCACCTGCACGCTGAAGTGGTGTCACGGCTGTCCAGTCATAAAGTGCAAGATTTTCCTCTCTCCCTACACACATATTTAGGTTAAGTTAGGTAAGGTTGAAATAGGGAGAGAAATAAGGACAATTTATAGTTTCACCCAACCAACGAGTTTGATATGTGTTTCTGGTGAGAAATGTTGTGATATGAACAATGGTGTACATCATTTCTGTCACAAATGCGTGCTTTTCAAGTAATTAGATATTGAAGTTATGCACTTATGCCTACAGAAATAAATGTTTCACAACAAGATAATGGGCGAGTCTTGCAACAAAAATGACACTTCATCGGTGACTAGCTAGAAGGTTGCAGTATTTTTTTTTTTTCGTCATCCCATGATATTAATTTCTACAAGAAACTTCTCTAAGAAAAGTTGTTGGATTTGTCATAATATAGATGCAAAATATAAACAAACTGCTGTACGAGTGGGCAAGATGAAACTTAAAATTTTTGAATTTTTACTTGTTTCGCACTTTATATCCAGTTCTCAGTTTTATACCATAGCTTCATTTTTTTCATCTTTTTCCTTTTACAATTTCTGTAGTGTCTTAAAGTCAACTGATAGCACAATTCTCAAACATTCTTTCATCTATTCTTTTATTAGACCATGATTGAAACATCTGAAGTTTATCTGATGTATTTCTCCATTTGATATATATGAAAAGTTTAGATGAATTTAGTCTATTTTTCACATTGTTTACTCACCCAACACCCATTTGTTGTACCTTTTATCTTAGCCCCTTGTGAATGGTGTCATCCTTATGAACCAACTGCATGGGTCAGAAGCAGTGCTGGAAAACACAGCACCTCCACAGTAGGGCCTAATAGCCAAAGTTGGTTTACCCCCACCTCTTCTTTACATAGCAACCTGTCTTATCCATTCAAGAATTTACAAAGCAGAGAAAAAGAAATCCCTTTGGGCCATGTCAACCATAATGACATTACACAACCCTGGCTCAGTCAAAAGAGGTTATCTTCAATCTCCAATTAATTGGTAGTACTGCCCACCTCCAGAATTTTTTCTGCCGTAAAAATGCTGTAGTAAACTATTTTGTTTTCTCAACAAATATACATGTAATATCATTTGATATGCTGGAGGAAAATTATACTCGTCCAGCATATCAGATTCCTTTGCAAAAGCTGCAGGCTGCAAATTACAAAGGATTACAAAGGCAGAGCATACTGACAGGAGACCTTTTGGTCCATATCAAGATCGGATGCGAAAAAATTATAGTGATAAATAAATAAATAGATGAATAAATAAAAACTATAGTAAAGTAAATAATAATAATAAATAAAATAAATGCATAGGTATAGTTAAATAATAAACAAACAGGTAAATAGTAAATAATAATAATTTCACATATAACTAATGATAAATGAGAATCAAGCAAATTATGATAAACAGACAAATGATACATACATATACCAAGGCTTTTTTCCCCTTACAAGGGAGGTAGCCAAAAAGGAAAAGGCATAAAATCATTCCCACCCATTCCATCCCTGAATACACTCCATACCCCTCCACCCTCCCTCTCATCTTAGCACAAATAATATGAAATAAATGACAGTCATTACAGCATCTTGCTTAGGTGCTTATCTAAATGATTCATGAAGCTTCGAATTGAACTACATTGCACTGCCTCTGCAGGAAGTTTATTCCACTCATTAACTACACGGTTGGCAAGTTGTTTCTACCCACTTCCAAATTAAATCTATTCCCTGACAGTTTGAGACTATTGTTTCTAGTCGGATTCTCATTCAGTGTGAAAATTTTGTCACTTTTAATGTTATCAATTCCTTTTAGAATCTTAAAGACCTTTATCAAGTCACCTCTGAGTCTACGCTTTTTTTAGCGAAAACGGATTCACATGTTTTAGTCAACTTTTGTATGATTTATTTTTGATATTTGGAATCAGTTTTGTGGCTCGCCATTGTACTTTTTCCAATCTGTCAATGTCTTTAATGAGATTCAGTGACCATACAGAAACAGCATATTCCAAATGTGGACGAACTAACGATTTATATAGCTTGTTAATGAGTACTGTACTTTTGAAGTCAAAAAGATCACGCAATCAGTCCTAGAATCTTATTTGCTTTCTCAGAGGCTGAAATACACTGCTTAGATGATTTGAGATCATTACTGATAATTATGCCGAGATCCTTTTCACTATCCACTTTTGTTAACGAATTTCCAAATAACTTGTAATCGTACTTACTGTTATTTTTACCTATGTGCATTACCTTGCATTTACTTGTGTTAAATTTCATTAGCCACTTTTCAGACCATTGCTGTAATTTATCTAAATCTTCTTGAATATCTAATTGGTTTAAGTGATCATTTGCCATTCTGCACAGTTTTGTATCATCAGCAAATTTTGAAACAATAGATTTTAGTCCGTGGTCTATATCATTTATATATACTATAAATAGAAGTGGCACAAGAATGGAGCCTTGAGGAACTCCACTCATAACATTTTTCCATCTAGAAGTTTTTCCATTTAAATCAACTCTGTTTTTTATCATTCAACCAATTACTAGTCCAACTTGATAGGCTTCCACTTATTCTATGTGAAGCTAATTTAGTCATTAGTCTTTCGTGGGGGACAGTATCAAAAGCTTTTGCAAAGTCTAGATATATTAAATCTATATTGTTTCTTTTGTCATAATTCGAGATAACTGTGTCGCAAAATTCAAGTCAGTCACGCAAGAACATTTTTGTCTGAAACCATGCTGGCTATCATTTATCAAAGTTACTTTCTCAATGAAGTTCGATAGTATCTCTGATGATAGTTTCCATCATTTTCCTGCAATTGATGTCAAACTTATAGGCCTGTAGTTATTTGGTTTCTTTTTGTCACCTTTTTTAAATATGGGAGTAACGTTAGCTAGCTTCCATTCTCTTGGGACATCTCCGGATATGATGGATTTCTTGAAAATAATTTTTGATGGAACAGCAATCTCATTTTTCTCATTTCCTTTAAGATTCTTGGATGCCAACCATCAGGCCCTGGTGTTTTTTTTTTTACCATAGTGAGTTTACCCAAAACTTTTCACAGGTTTCAGTTTGGAGTTCACTTTGAGGTGTTGTGTTTACAAATACTGAGGTAAAATAATTTTAAAATATTGCACATTCCTTCATTTGAATATTCAAGTTGAGCAGATAATAGTGGACCAATGTGATTCCTAATAACCTTTTTATCTCTAATGTAACTATGGAATTTTTTGGGATTCTCTTTGGATTTATCAGCAATATTCATTTCATCTATATACATAAAAAAATATTTCTCTCTAAACCTTCCAACCTCCTACTCCGGAAATGAGTCATCACCGGAAATACTAACTCCCGGGGACACATCTGACTCAGATTCAGAGAATCTTTACGAAATATTACCAAGAGAATCTTTACGAAATAATGCTAAGAGAATCTTTACGAAATATTGCCAAGAGAATCTATATACCCGGTACATAAAAACAGAATTACGGAATTCTGACAAAAGAATCTTTACGAAGTATTAATGAGAAAATATTTACGAAATATTGCCAAGAGAATCTTTACCAAATGTTAACAAGAGAATCTTTACGAAATATTACCAAGAGAATCTTAAACGAAATATTGCTAAGAGAATCTTTACGAAATATTGGCAAGAGAATCTACATAAAAAAATAAAGTTTATCAGTTTTGAAAATTTCCTGGCGTTTTTATGACCACCTTCCGAAATTTTATTGCCTTTATGATTGACCTAACAAAAAAGAGAAGGAGAGAGAGAAAGAGCGAGAGAATTTGACGACAACGTCGGGAGACTTTGACGACTCCTTTTGGAGACTGAAGGCTCCTTTAGGAGATTTTGAAGACTCCTTCGCGAGCGAAGCGAGCTACGCCATAGGCCAAGCACACCTGGCAAAGCCAGTTCTGGGTGCTTGTATTGTTTTAATTTTTTTTTTTTTTTTTATCTCTATTAATACATAACTTTGATAGTCATTAGGTGCACCCAAGCACTTGTATTTCTTATAAGCCTGTCGCTTTAGCAATACAATATAAGCTCTTTTAACTGGCACGAGTGGGACCAAAGACGTGCCAGAAAGGGGAAATCCCGGTTACGAGAAGGAATATTAAAAAAATATATTTATTGCCTTTATTCATAGAATACTTAAATAAAATTCATTCAATGGCTTCACTTTTGTTGTTTATTTACCAGTATATTCATATTTATTTATCTTTATTTATTTTCATGAAATCACGTATGTCTCTTTGTTTAGAATGTTTGTCTCTCTGCGTTAAAAATTCATTTTGAAGACAGTGAAGAGACATCACGTTGTGAGTCCCCATGTAGGTGCACTGCTCCGCAAACTTGATAAATGTTGCCAATCCTTTAGCGGCATCCTTCCACGTTACTCTTGGCTCTGGGTCATCTTCCTCTTCACTATCAGCCTCTGTTTCCTTACCATGCTTCTCCTCAATCACTGCCTGAATGATTTCGTCGTCAGTTAGTGTGGGGGTGATAGCTTCGTCATTGTCGACCTCCATCCACTCCTGAAGAGCTTCTTCAGTGACGCTAAGCTTAGCACTACCACGCATATCCTTCAATTCAGCCATCACTGCCTTCCTTTGCTGTCGGTATGTGTTTGTGTGTTGAGAGAGTTGCTAATAGACAGTCGCACGCTTAACATCAGGCGTCGTATTACAGTGGGCACTGGGCCTGACGGAGCGGCGGGATTTGTGGGAGATAGCAGGAAAGATGTGCGCTACCTCTGGCAGCGGCGTGAGTGGCGCGGGAATTTTAAATTTTATTTTTTCGAATTTTTACATTTTTATGCAAAATTTTTATTTCCTCGTGAATAATTTGCCGGTTATAAGAAGGAGCCAGATACAAGAATAATGGATAAAAGAGCTTTTACTGTACTTTTTTCAATTTCTTTGTGAAGCCATTTTGGGCGAGCCTGATTTGGGGGACATCTGTCCTTAAGTGAAATGTAAGTATGAATCATCTTAGTAGGGTATTTTGAAATATTTACCACATCTTATCTACAGGTCTTTTGCTTAATTTTGCCTCCCAATCTGTAAGCTGAAACTCCTGACATAGTCCTATGAACTGTGCTTTACTGAAATTGAGTATTTTAGAAACACAAGTATCTATTCAAATTTTTTTTAGTAGTTTGAATCTTAAGTTGTGATCACTATTTGCAATAGTTCCACCAACTTCTACATTGGTTATCATGCAGTCGCAGCTAGTGATCAATAGATTGAGAAGTGTCCATGTCTTGTGGGCTCTTTTACATGCTGAACTAAGTAAATGTTATCGAGAAAATCTATCAAGTGACTACTTATATGGCCATGTAGGGTCATCCAATCAATGTCTAAAATTGAAATCACCCATTATTAATAAGTCCCAGTTGTAGAAACTAGACAGTTCTTGAAACAACAGCTTGTCATCTGCTAATGATAATGTCTTTGGCTTATATATTACACCTATATTCATTTTTTGTCCATTTGTTTGGGTTAATTCTACCCACAAACTATCATATGCATTCTGTTTCACTTAAACACAAGGAAGGACATTGCTTTTAACATACAACAGAACACCCCCACCTTTCTTGTGGTTTCTATCTTGATGAAAGTGTTTAAATCCCACAATATTAAATTCAGCTTCAAACTCCACCATTTAACCATGTCTCAGTTATTCCTATCATATAGAGATTTTCGCTTTTGACATATGCCTGTATTTCTTGGAATTTGTTCCTAATACAGTAAGTCCTCATGATACGGTACATATGCATTCCTGAAAACCTTACCACAAATTTAAATTACTGTATACCAAACCCATTATAACATGTAATAATAGGATATGGCAGATGTACCTTCTCCTTGCTCTTTCCTCTTCAAAATATCTAGCGGATACCATATCTGTGAATTTTTCTTACCGTAAATAGAATCGAGGGTAGTAATTACCGAATAGTGTAACTGTGAATTTCCTAGATATAGAATTACCGTATAAGGAGGATTCACTGTACTACGAGAAGAAAAATAGCTCGGTGTGATAATGCCTTTACTCTCACCTCAAACCACTCACTCTTTCTGTACCTTCCCCAATCACAAGCTCTACCACTCATGTGAAAATTTTGACTGTTCTCAATGGCTATCCCCCTTATCCCATACCTCTACAACATATATGGTGTGATTGTGCCAGTGATGCTCTATTGGTCAGAGATTTACAAGAAGCAGAAAGGAGGAGTTTAAATATGCTTGAGATAAAGTGTTTAAGATGTGTGGTGAAGGTTATGAGGATGGATAGTGAGAAATTAAGAGGTGAAACAGAGAGGCAGGGTGGAAAGGGAGCTGACAGATCAGGTTGATCAAAGAATACTGGGATGTTTTCTCTCTACATTTTCACTGCCATTGTGTATGACTCATATTTTATTAAGTTTATTTTGAAAGAATGTACTAAATTTCTCAACTTGGGTTTTTATTTTGAGAAGACTCACATATTTAATTAACTTTGTTTTTCAAAGACTGTACTAGATTTCGCAACTATTGCTTTTGTATTGGCTGCACTTTTCAGTATATTTTTTATTTTTTCTTCCTAATAGTTCATCTACATTTTATAAGTATTTCAAAGTCTTAGTTATCAATGGTATTGTTGTATTTTATTTTATTTTTTCAAATTAGATTTAGAGTAATTTTTTTTTTATTATATATAATTTTCAATATATTTTTTGTTCATTTCTTTTTGGCATTCTTAGGAAATATACCCTAGGCCTTATTTGTGAAGTTGAGGTATCTGGTTATGCATGTACCCATATGTCGTACACTACCAGTGCATACCTAGCTTAACTCCTCAATTATTTTTGTATTGTTTAACCGAACAATTGACCTGTATTTAATCATATAATTTGTTAAAGTGAGTGAGTACATGGCTTATGACTTGGCTACCTTCCTTGTAAGGGAAGGAAAAACTTGGTATATAGATAGATTTGTTAAAGTTATTTTTCTTTACAGAATTGTACCTGAAGGGCAACCCACTTGAAGATAATCGTTTTCGCAAGTTAGTAGAAAATGGAAGGACCAAACCTAGCCAGGTGCTGGACTATATCAATCAGCATTGCCAGTCAGCTGGAAAGGAATCTGGCAAGGGAGGCAAAGGCAAGGGAAAGAAAGGCAAGAAAGGATCAAACAAGGATCAAGAAATGGATGATGTGAGTTGTTGTTGTTGTTGTCATTCCCTAGATTGTCTGGCCAAACAGTCCCCTCTCCCTGAGGAACACCATAGCTGGAACAGGGTTTTCTCACAAAGCCTTTATAGAATTTATACTGTATTGTGTTGTTGGTATGCATGATTGTGTACAGTGCAGTCTTCCGTAATGTGTTGTACAGTACGAGGTGAAGTATTGCACCCTGGACATTTATCTGCAGTGTGGTCATCCAGCCTCTTCTGTTAGCTAAGAAGGGTTGAATGGTGGCCACACCACAGTCTAGCCAGATGGACCCTGTCCTTTTGGTGGAGAGAGGATTCAGAGGGATGGATATCAGGGTGTCTAGCATGTAGTAATGTATTGTCTTTCAGTTTATTTATGGAGCAGTGAGCGATATGATTACGGATATGCTTCTGAAGGCTGGTGATTGTAGAGGAAGAGGAGAGAGTATTTGTGTGTGATATTGGTATTTGGGTGTTGTTTTGATGTTTTTTAGTGTGTGTGGGTGTTCTGCTATGTATTACAGTGGGTGTGCTGTGTTTGTGGGGACTGTGACAAATGATTGTGTGTCTCTTGTATCAAGGTAATCCTTGACTTTGAAGACTTTTATTTCATGGTGTAAATGGTATGTAAGTGTTGTATTTGTGCAGCCTGTAATTGTCTTCAGGGATTTATTTTGTATGGCCTGTAGGGTGTTGTGGTGTGTCTCAGTGAGATTAGGGGCCCATGTGGAGATAACATTAGTCATCATAGAGCATATGCATTGTTTATGTACTGTAGTAAAAGGTCAATGGACAGGATGCAGGGATGACCCATCATCCAGGAGGTGCCAAGATAAGAGGGAGAGAAGAGGGTGGAGGGGAGTGGAGTGTAATAGGGATGAAATGGGTGGGAGTGGTTTTTATGTCTTTGTTTTTTGGCTACCTCCCTTACAAGGGGGAAAAAAACTTTAGTATATTTTTTTTTTTTTTTTTTTTCTCTCTTCTCCCAAACGTTGTTCCTGCAATTGATTTAAACACATCGAGTCTAGGTGGTATAGGAAAGGGGAAGGATGTTTTTTGGGCTTTTATGGATCTGGAAAAGGCTTACGATAGGGTAGACAGAAAGGCACTGTGGGAGGTTATGCAGATATATGGGATAGGAGGAAAGCTTCTAGGAGCTGTCAAGAGTTTTTGTGAGAGTAGTAGAGCTTGTGTCAGGATTAGAAATGGACTCTGAGAGTGAGTGGTTCGAGGTAAAGGTGGGACTTCGTCAAGGATGCGTTATGTCTCCCTGGCTGTTCAACTTATACATGGATGGGGTAGTGTGAGAGGTAAATGCAAGGGTAGTGGGTCAGGGATTGGAGATGGTTAAAGAAAATGGAGAAAAGTGGGAGGTGAGCCAACTGTTGTTTGCGGACGACACTGCGCTTGTGGCAGGATCGGAAGAGGGATTGAGGAAGTTAGTGACAAAGTTTGGGAGTGTGTGTGATAGAAGAAAGCTGAAGATAAATGTGGGTAAAAGTAAGGTGATGAGATGTACAAGGGGTGAAAGTGGCAGTAGACTGGAAGTGAGCATTAACCCCTTCCATACGGTGACGCCTATGTAGGCGTCATGAGGAGCAAGTGGGTACGCGAGGATGCCGACATCGGCGTCTTGATTATATTTATTGTAGTTGTACCTGTGTGACCCCCATATTCTCTAAACTGGCTTCATCATATTTTCTATGGTTATCAAAATTCACGGGTGAAAGAGAAAACGATTAATACAGCGGTGACTTTATTTTTTATAATGCAAGTATTATGACGCAACATCACACTTCTGGCAGCTAATGCTGCCCGCGAGACTTTGGCTTGTATTGAAGGGGTTAAGGGAGAGCGACTGGAGGAAGTGGATAGTTTTAGATACTTGGGTGCAAATGTGGCAGGAAAAGTCGGAGGTAGAATGTAGATTGAGAGAAGCGAGTAAATGCCTTGGTGGATTAAAAAGTGTAATGAGGAATAGACATTTGGGAATGGATGCTAAGAGGAGACTGTATGAAGGAGTGATTGTGCCAACTGCACTGTATGGGGCAGAAACATGGAACATAAGAGAGGAAGAGAGAAGGAGTTTGAATGTGTTTGAGATGAGGTGTCTGAGAAGTATGATAGGGGTTACAAGGCTAGATAGAGTGAGAAATGAGGAGGTGAGGAGGAGAACTGGGGTGGAAAGGGAGTTGGGAGATAGGGTTGATGAAAGAGTATTGGGATGGTTTGGACACATGGAAAGAATGAGTGAAGAAAGACTAGTAAAAGAGGTATGGAAGGCAGATGTGGAGGGAGTGAACATGAGGGGACGTCCTAGGATGAGGTGGATGGATGGGGTGAAGGGGGCTTTGGGGAAGAGGGGAATGTCTGTTGAGGAAGGACGGGAGAGGACAGAAGACAGGGGTGAATGGAGAATGGTTGTATATTGATGATGTTGTGATGCATTGCATGAGGTGGAATGGGGGGTGAGGTAGTATGTGTGAGCAAAATTTGATGCAGCCCGAAGGGATTTCTCCCCGTCTTCTCCTTTTATGCATGGGGTGACGGAGAGGGGGGGTCGCCGATTTAATGAAGCGGCCTTGCTGTGGATGTGCTGTGTCTTGCGACACTGTTTCTGACCCAGGGCAGTGGACAAGGTGCAGGGATGACCCGTCATCCGGGAGGTGCTGAGATAAGAGGGAAGAGGGAGGGTGGAGGGGTGTGGAGTGTATTCAGGGATGGAATGGGTGGGAATGATTTATGCCTTTTCCTTTTTGGCTACCTCCCTTGTAAGGGGGAAAAAGCCTTGGTATATGTATGTATGTATGAGTCTAGGTGTGCATTTTGTCCTTATTTGTGATTTGTTGTTTGACATGGATGTATCATATGTTATGCCAAGAATCTTGGGGGGGGGGGTATGATATGAGAGTATCATTTATAAACAGGGGTGCTGTATATTTGTGTTCCTCTGTCCAGTTGGTGAGAGGTGTGGCTGTAGATGTGGTTGGGGCTATTTTGAGTCTATTTGTAGTGAATTAGGTGTTGAGGTATGGTTGTCATATTTCTGCAGCATTGTCATCATTATAGTGTGTGTATGTAATTGTTATGTCATCTGCATATGTAGATATTTGGTGTGGCAGTGTCTGTATCATGGGACCAACCCCCAACCCTATGAGTTGGTTGCCAAACAGCAACAGCACACTCCTGCCACTGGCTCTTAATGCAGGTGGGGTGATGTGAGTTGGAAGAGGTGCGATAGTAATACTTTCATGAACTGAATATATTGTAGGCTAATGCTTCCTATAATTTAACTAATCATCACCCAATCAATCAGTCAATCTGTTGCCCCTGGTCTCTTCCAGGTGACTCACAGCTCAGGTAATTGTCATAGAAACAAATATGGTGTTGTTTAAATAAGGCTAGAGAATGGTAATGTAAGATGAGGTATTCACTGTCTACTATGTGATGGGTACATCTGGGGTAGTTTGTATCTATAACTAGTCATATTCTGTATTCATATTGTCAGCTGGATGGTGGCCAGAAGACAGACATATTAGTGTAGTTCTTGTAGTTTGTGGGAGAAGTTTCTCACTAGGGCTAATTTCATGGGAAGTTTGGTGGTTAGTCTTGGAGTCCTTGTTTTCTGAAATGAGTATGCATGTATTTATCTAATTGTAGTGTACAGGAAGGAGTAGTACTCTCGGGTCCTGTTCCCTATTCTCCAATTCATCATACCTAGCCTCAAATTCATGTACAGTTCCAACTTAATCTATATCCTTGATTTCCCATTATCATATTTAGATTTGAATTCATGTATTGTTTGAGCTTGGGCTGTATCACCTAAGCTATTCCATGTATTAATGCACCTATATGGAAAACTATTTCTTCACATACTTTAGATATGTGATCTTTCTTAATTTGTTCCCATGACCTCTTAAAGCACTCCATCATCAAGAGATCTCTTCTGTCAATGTTTTTGTATGGATGTATTGCTTGGGATGAGGGCCTGGTGGTAGGCTGCTGCAAAAAAAAAATTCACTATATTGACATATGTAGAATTTCAGACTAATAGTGAGTGTTGTTGTTTATGTATAATTATTCTCTCATATCTCTTCAACAGGTAGATGAAATGTGTGACATACTGAAAGTCTTAAGTGTAGCTGAAATTGTTCCAACAGTTCAGATTACTTCAGCTATCAGAGAAATCCGCCCATACATCGTGTGTTGTGTTGTAAATGATGTGGATCTGTCAGGAGAGAAGTTTAGATCTTTCATCAACATACAGGTATTTGAAGTGTTTATTTTATTTTCTCCCCATCTTCTCTTTTTCAACATGAGGGGATGGAGATGGGGGAGGGTCGCTGATTAAATGAAGAGGCTTGCTGCATTGCTTCTAACCCAGGGCAATGGGTAAGATGCAGGGATGATCAATCATCCAGGAGGAGCCACAAAAAGCAGGAAGGAGGGAGGAGTGGCAAATGAGAGTGGAGTGGGTGGGGATGAAATGGGTAGGAATGTAGTTGCCTTTTGACTTTGGCTACCTCCTTTGTAAGGGGAAAAAAGCCATTGGTATATGTATGTATGTATGTATGTATGTTTTTTTTTTTTTTTTTTTTTTTTTTTTTTCTCTCTCTCTCTCTCTCTCTCTCTCTCTCTCTCTCTCTCTCTCTCTCTCTCTCCATTTACATATTACCACAATATTTTGTTTTAGATCATTCAGAAGTAGGTAATAGGAAAGTATGAAATGCTGAAGTAGTGGACTTGTTTGATGGAATAGAAATTTCAGGGTGAATACAATAATTATACTAAGTTTTGGATCTCCTTTGTATTTTTTCAGACAAAACTACATGACACAGTATGTGAGAGAAGGCGAGGAGCTACCATTGCCACACATGACTTCTCAAAAATCCAAGGTCCTCTCACCTTTGATGCACAAGTACCAGAGGTTTGTATATGTTTTTTAATTATAGAAGGATGTGTGAGAGAAGGATATGGGTGAATGTAGACAAAAGTGCAGGAAAGTGATGGTATGCAGAAAGAATGATGATGTTGACAGCAAATTGAATACAAGTGTAAAGGGCCATAGGTTTGAGGATGGGGTAGTATGGGTGTTGGACCCTGCTATGGTGCTCTGCTTTGCTGCATTGCTTCTGACCCAAGCAAAGGAGAACAAATGTGTGTGGTATGGGAGATGGATAGGTGTATGCCTTGACCAAACAGGCCCCCTTTTAAGGGAGGAGATTTGAATCAAAACATATATCCACCTTACACCTGTCCCACACCCATCAAGAAACCCATTCATTGCCCTCCCTCCACCCTTAGGTTCTTGTGAATGGAGTGTCACCCCTATCCTCCACCACACTCCTCAGGTCAGGGGCAGTGCAACAGGACACAGTACCTCCACAGCAGGGCCCAACAATCAAAGCTGGTTTTCTCCCACCTCTTCATTACATGATAGCCATCCCTTCATCAGCTCAGGAAATATACATACAAGAAGAAATACCCTAGTGCTACATAATTTTTTTCATCTATTCACAACCACTCCCCACTCAAACCTATATTTTGCCCTCTTTTTATTTTCACATTCGTTTTGCTAGTCCCTCCACATGCCAAAACAACCCTAGCACTTGTCAATCCACCCCATCCAGCTCCCTCTCCACCCCTGTTCCCTGCCCTACCTCCACACATCCCACCTTATCTACTTTCATAAAATCCACCATACTTTTTGAAGACTTCATCTCTAACATATATAAGCTACTTAGTTGTTGCCCTAAGGTTCACTGACTGGATTGTCATGCAAGTCTGTTATTATGGTACCAGTTAGCAGGAGGAGAAGGAGAGGAGTTACCAGTTGTCCTTATAGAGACCAAATTTCAGCCCTTTAGGATTGTATGCCTAGACAGGTAGGGTGTTTGTAAGTGTCACAGTTGGCCAGTGGGGAGATGGTTCTTTCCAGTGTTCATCTAGCCCAGGGGTCACCAAACTATGGCCTGCCGGGTGGATCTGGCCTGCAAGGTCCACTCATCTGGCCCACCACTGCATACATTGGTGGGGAGGGGTCTAAAACTGTTTGGTAAATAAATATATTTGTTGCCCTTTTTTGGTGAATAAAATATGTTGGTTGTCTATTTTGTGTGTGTGTATTCACTGTATTGTATTGAACAAATTGGTTATGTGACCCAGGCGTGTCATTCTGTCCTTTATCTAGCCCGCTGTGAAGAAAGTTTGGTGACCCCTGATCTAGCAGGACCACTTAGCAAATTTCCATCATTGTTACCAGCATAGGTTTGACTCTGTATGTTATTCAGGAACTTGCTTAAACAATTTTGAATTCAGCATTTGCCTCTCCATAGCTGATTCAGGACCATTACTTATACTATTGACATCTTTAAACTGTTATTAATAGTTTTTAATATTGGTTGTTACCAGGCTATTGTGATACATCCATTAACAAGAGGTAAAGAAGTATCAGCACGTGAACTGTATGAATCTCTAAAGGAAGAAGCAGAGAAACAGCGGAAGATGCAGAAGAGAAACACAGTATCCGGTATTCAAAAGTAAGTATTTTTTTATATGTTTAAACTCTTAATTTATTGATCCTTTTATTATCTCAGGAAGCTTTCTGGCCAAGCAGGGTAGGGCATTGTTACTTGCAGTGAAGGTTAAGGGGATGGCAGTTTGAATCCTGCCACCGGCAAATTTGAACCAAAGGCATGGTTCATTGAATTCCACACTACAAAGTCCTCTGTAAGGGGCATTGTCCTAACCTCCTGATAGGGGAGAGTATATAATGTAAAACCATATCATCATCATATTCTCTGGCACAAACTTTATCACGGAAGGCATGGGAGGGGAACATATTAATCATTGTAAATATCATGGATATGAATGGCCTATTTGTTTGATGTATTTTAATTTGCATGATTGCCAGAAAGCTAGGAAGTGATTGTGATAATGGCAGTGTTAGAAAAAAAAAAATATATGGTTTAACGTCACACACTCCCCCCTATCGGGAGGCTAGGATGGTGCCCCTCACAGAGGGCTTTGTAATGTGGAATTTAATGAACCATGCCTTTGGTTCAACTTCACCAGTGGCAGGATTCGAACCGCCTTCACCTCAATTCTCGCCACAAGTAACAACGCCCTAACCCGCTCAGCCAGGGAGCTTCCAAGTGTTACAATGAATTAATATTTACTTCAATGATATTCACTCCTCCTTCCTGTGATAAACACTGATATCACCATCTTCAAAATATTGAAAAAAAAAAGGCATTTGATATGGGTCAATTGGGTTATGGTGATTCATCTTTTCCATGATTCTCCCTCAGTTTTACCACCACAATCCTTAGTAGCTTTTTTAATTTGCAACACCTTGCCAGTGGTATCAAACACTAAAATCTAAATCCTACAGAGCCTTGCAAGAAACAGCTTATAGGGTTGGAGAAATGGCAAATGGACTTCAGTATCTCAAAGTGCCTGTTAAATGTAGTATTACACAACCCAGCTAATAGGTATAGCTTAGATAATGCCACATTAAAGAAAATAGAATGTGAAAAGGACTTAGTGTTAGTGAGTCTGGAATTTAAATTTAGAAAACCATGCATTAGTGCTAACAAAGCATTAGAGTTTATTGCTAGGATGGTTAGAAATAAAAGTGCAGAGGTAATCATAAAACTCTTTCTGGCGATAGACTTATCCTTGACTATGTGATACAGATGTGGTCTCCATCCTATAAAATGGATATTAATTCACTTGAATCTGTACAGATGAGAATGGCCAAAATGAGACCAGGGCTTAGAAATTTGCCATATGAAGACTGGCTTAGGTACCTCAACTTACTTTCTCTGGAAAGACAAACAAAAAGTACAGGGTGATCGAGTAGAGGTATTCAAATAGGTCAAGGGTGATGCAGGCTATCTACATACCAAAGGATTTTTCCCCCTTTTAAGGGAGGAAGCCAGGGCAAAAAGCACATGCCCATTTCACTCCCATCCACCACCCTTTCCTCCCTCTTATCTTAGCCCCTTGTGGACTAAATGATGCAGGCAAGGTCATCATATTAAGACAGCAGGGTAGGACTCATTGTGATGGATTTAAATTAGGCAATTTTAGTTTTAAGAAGGAAATAGGTAAGAACTGGTTTACCAACAATGGTTAATGAATGGAATAGACTTAGTAACCATGTAGTGAGTGCTGAAATAATTGGTTTTAAAAGAAGATTAGATAATTTTACAGATAGGGATGACAAATGCTAAGGGACATGGAACTACCAAGTTGTTGTTGTTGCTCCATTAACACACTAAAAGACAACACATTGCTGCATGCCAGACCCCCTGATATCCATCCCTCTGGATCTTCTCTCTCACAAAAAGATAGAGTCCACTTGGCCAGACTGCAATATGGCCACCACCCAGCCCTTCTAAGCTACCAGAAGAGACTGGATGACCGCATTGTGGACAAATGCCCAGGATGTAACACTTCAACCCATACTATTCAACACATCTTGGAAAACTGTATTATACACAATCATGCACGTAAACAACACAACATACACTCCATAAAAGATTTGTGGGAAAACCCCGTTTTGGCCATGGTATTCCTTGGGGAGATGGGACTGCTCAGACAGACAGTCTAGGGAACAACAACAACTACCAAGTCTAGGCTTATGGTCTCTTGCAGTCTCTCCCATTCTTATGTTCTTATAGCAATATTTCTTTTGTGAGTGACATATGGGCCAATCCATTGGCTGTTGGTGGCTACCTGGAGGCATTGGTTCTTCCACAAGAAAGATCAGGGACAACAGATTGATTTCTCAACATTGTTTTTCATTGTGATAGATTAATTAGTAAAAGAGGTGTGGAAGGCAGAGGTGGAAGGAGTGAACTGGAGAGGACAACTGAGGATGAGATGGACAGATGGGGTGAAGGGGGCATTGAAAAAGAGGGGAATGTCTGTTGAGCAAGGAAGGGAGAAGGCAGAAGATAGGGATGAGTGGAGAGTTGCTGTGTATAGATGATGATTTTATGCAAGGAAGAAACAGGTGCTTATGTGTGAATGATATTTTGACACAGCCTGAAGGGATTTCTCCCCACCTTCTCTTTTTCTGCCTGAGAGGATGGAGAGGGGAGTCGCTGATTAAGTGAATTGGCCTTGCTGTGGATGTTGTTGTTGTTGTTGTCGTTCCCTAGACTGTCTGTCCGAGCAGTCCCGTCTCCCCAAGGAAGGCCACAGCCGAAACTGGGTTTTCCCACAAATCCTTTATAGAGTGTATGTTGTGTTGTTTGCGTGCATGATTGTGTATAATGCAGTCTTCCATTATGTGTTGTATGGTATGGGGTGAAGTGTTACAACCTGGGCAGCTGTTCACAACACGGTCGTCCAGCCTCTTCTGGTAGCTTAGAAGTGCTGTGGATGTACTGTGTCTTGCTACATTGCTTCTGAACCAGGGTAGTGGGTGGGATACAGGGATGACCCATCATCCATGAGGAGCTGAGATAAGAGGGAGGAAGGGTGGTGTAGGGGAATGGAATAGGTGGAAGTAGGTACATGACTTTGATTTGGCTACCTCCCTTATAAGGGGGAAAAAGTTCTTGGTATATAGATGGAGATGCATGGAAGGGAGTGGGCTGGAGATAGGGGTATTGGGGAGGGAGTATGTTTGAATGATATTTTTGACACAGCCCAAAGGGATTTCTCCCCGTGTTCTCTTTTTCTTCATGAGGGGGTTGTCAATTAAATGAAGCGGCCTTGCTGTGGATGTGCTGTGTCTTGCTACATTGCCTCTGACCCAGGGCGGTGAGCAAGATGTAGGGATGACCCGTCATCCAGGAGGAGCCAAGATAAGAGGGAGGGAAGGAGGTGAATGGGAGTGGAGTATGTGCGGATGGAATGGATGGAAGTGGATTTATACCTTTGATTTTTGTCTACCTCCCTTGCAAGTGGAGAAAAAAGTCATTAGTTTATGTACGTATGTATATAGATAGACCAGTGGTAACAACCACCACCCAGCACTTCTAAGCTACCAGAAGAGGCTGGATGACTGCATTGTGAACAGCTGCCCAGGATGTAACACTTCACCCCATACCATACAACACATAATGGAAGACTGCATTATACACAATCATGCATGCAAACAACACAACATACACTCTGTAAAGGAGTTGTGGGAAAACCCAGTTTCGGCTGTGGCATTCCTTGGGGAGACGGGACTGCTCGGACAGACAGTCTCGGGAACGACAACAACAACAACAACCAATACTTCTGTCCTTGGGAACAGGAACTTTGTATGTAATTGGCAGTTACTGATAAGTCTATCGAAAGAACCATTATGTGAAAATGGAGCCCTTATTAGCTTGATACTTCACCTGTTACAGCTTTATGAAGTACGAAGTCATGGCACACATATCTGAGAATAAATCGGAAGATCTAAATCGAAGATCCCCAACTCCCGGATCTTCCTATTTATCCCCAGATATGTGTACCATGACTATGTATTTGATAAGGCTGTAACTAGCAAATTGTCATACTGTTAAAAGATCCATCTTTTGACAGACAGGAAGTTGGAGCATTGTGACATTATTCCAAGTTAGCCACCAAATACCAATAGCAATGTATAAAATTATTTGGCAGCTATGTGACTGATAAGCAGAAGGAGGTTTGAATCATTATTTCTGCAACATTGTATATTTTCAATATTATTACTAATCCAGAAATTTCCATTTTAGAAAATTACATTATCTTGATATCTACTTGATTTAACTTCCCTGTTTGTGTGTTAGCTTGTACCTTAATTTATTTATTTTATTTATTTATCTATTTATTTATTTATTTATTTTATTTATTTTTATTTATTTTTTATTATATATATATATATATATATATGTATATATATATATATATTTTTTTTTTTTTTTTTTTTTTAAGTAAACTCCATTTTGGACCTAAAGGTCTCCTGTGGCAGGTTTTACTTTTGTAATCTGTTTATGATTGTTCTACTTCACAGGTACTTGGAGCTAGTTGAAAAGTGGGAATTGTGGCCTTGTCTTGTGGATGCATCAGGAAAAGTGGTTTCTCTTCCCCCCATCACAAACTCTGAAAACACCAAAGTTAGTATTATATACATACATATACCAAGGGCTTTTTCCCCCTTACAAAGGAGGTAACCAAAGTCAAAAGGCATAATTCCATTCCCATCTATTCCACTCCCATTCACCACCCCTCCCCTCCCTCTTTTCTTAGCTCCTCCTGGATGATGGGTCATCCTTGCATATCCCTCATTGCCTTGGATCATAACCAATGCAGCAATACACAACATATATGGATGCTCACTGGTCAAGTGGGTTAGGGCGCTATTACTTCCAGTGAAGGTCAAGAGGATGGTGACTCGAACCCTGCTCAGGGCGAGTTGAACTAAGGGCATGGTTCATTAAATTCCATGCTACAAAGTCCACTGTAAGGGGCACCATCCTAGCCTCCTGATAGGGGGAGTTTGTGACGTTAAACCAAATCATCATCATATATATATATATATATATATATATATAATATATATATATATATATATATATATATATATATATATAATATATGTATATATATATATATATATATATATATATATATATAAATATATGTATATATATATATATAATATATATATATGTATATATATATATATATATATGATATATATATATGTATATATATATATGTATATATATATAAATATATATGTATATATATATGTATATATATATATATATATATAAATATATATGTATATATATATATAAATATATATATATATATATATATATATATATATATATATACATATATAAAATAATTCCGACTGTCATCCCCGGATTCAAACCAGGCTCGTGAAATCATGACGCCATCATCTTCCCGACTGAGCTAACCGACCCTTTAAAATTCTCCAACCTGGAAGTTAATCTACTTCCTGAGGAACTAAGTCAACTGCTAACTTATTTTTACAGAGAACCAGGGCAACTTGTAACTAGTTGATTAGACTGGTACGTTGCCTTGATGGACTTATCGTCATTGTTATACCTGAATAGAATCACCAGTGACGGTGATGTCGATCAAATAATTCCAACTGTCATCCCTGGATTCGAACCAGGCTTGTGAAATCGCAACGCCATCATCTTACCGACTGAGCTAACCGGGCAGTAGATTAATTTCCAGGTTGGAGAATTATGTAGGGTCAGTTAGCTCAGTCGGTAAGACGATGGCATCGTGATTTCACGAGCCCGGTTCGAATCCGGTGACGACAGTCGGAATTATTTGATCGACATCACCATCATCTGGGAATAGATGCAAAGAAAATTATATGAAGGGGTGATCATGTCTACAACATTGTATGGGGCAGAGATCTTGAAATGAAGAGGGGCAGAAAGAAGTTTAAATGTGTTTGCAATGAAGTGTCTGAGAATTATAGTAGGGGTTTCAAGGTTGGATAGAGTTGAAAATGAGGAGAGTGGCAGTGAAAAGGGAGCTGGCAGATGGCTGAAGAAAGATTAATGGGATGGTTTGGATACATGAAAAGAATGAGTGAGGAAAGAGTAGTAAAAGTGGTTTAGAAAGCAAAAATGAATGAAGTGAACTTGAGGGGACAACTGAGGATGAGATGGATAGATGGGGTGAAAAGAGCTTTGAGCAGTAGAAGAATGTCAGTTGAGCAAGGGAGAAGGCAAGGGATAGGGGTGAGTGGAGGATATTTGTGTATGGGTGATATTTTGATGCAGCCCAAAAGGATTTCTCCCCATCTCTATTTTCTGCATAAGTGGTGGGGAAAGGGGGGTTCACTGAGTGAAGTGGCTTTGTTGTGGATGTGCTATGTCTTGCTGCATTTCTTCCAACCCGCGCAGTGGGCAGGAGACAGGGATGACCCATCATCATTGAGGAGCTTAGAGAAGAGGAAAACAAAGGTGGTGAATGGGAGTGGAATGGGTGTGTGCCTTTTGACTTGACTACCCCCCTTATAAGGGGGAAAAAGCCCTTAGTATATAGAAGAAAGATGCCTGTTTTTCTTATTTAAATTGCTTCTTTCACCTGATGGATATAGCCGTTACCAAAACTAAATCTACGTGTTTTTAATAACTTATTCTCCTGTAATTGTAGATTATTTTTCTGTTCAATTTTTTTTATCCATAACAAAACCTATTGGGAAGGTAGTGTACAGATGCCAAAGACAGAAGATATATGTTCAGTATTGATTTATTTATGTAATCCCTTTGTATTACAGATCACTGCAGAAACAAAAGACATATTTGTAGAAGTCACCAGTAGCACAAGTCTTGCAAAAGCAAAGGAAGTAGCAGATGCTCTCCTTATGTCAATATTGGAAATGAAAAAACAAAAAAGCGGAGGTAAAGCTGAGCTTACAGTGAAACAGGTTCGAGCTGTGGATGTGGATGGCTCCTTGCGAACTGTTTACCCTTCAAGGACTGACTTTAATGATATGCAAAATATCAAGATTGTTTGGGAGTAATTTCCACAGATCAAAGGGCTCAGGGAAAATCAGGTGTGATTTAATTGTAACTATGCTAACAATCCTTGGACCATGAAGAATAACTGTTTCTTGTATAAAATGAAGAAATACAGTGATTATCAGGAAACTTGTGTTTGTGTCTATATATATACACAAGGACCAATGATAAGTAACTACAGGTGTTGGTTCTACAAGATAGTCATCAGAGGAAATCAGCTACCTGCTATCCATCTTCTTTATCTTCCATCAAAGCAGCACATGAGACTGATAGGTACAGGTCATACACAAGAGCCCTCATAGCTTCCCATCCCTCGCATCATATTACACAGACCCATCTGACTGAAAGTAATATAAAAGCATCTCCAGCAATATTCTCTTCATATTTCCATAATAACCTGCCCCCAGTACTTTAAAAAGATACTCGTAAGTACACACTCAGATCACAAAATAAGTACTCCTTAGTAGACATCCAAATCCAGTACCTCACCCCAGTATCAACTCATCTGAGAAATCACTCCCAAGATAAGTAAAAAGTACAATGTCATGCCTATGCTCAGCTCACCACCCCACATGAAAAAAGTACCAGCACAAAATTAGCCTAGAAACAGACTCCAACTTCCCCAGATGAAACCACCACATAGAAAGCATATAACAACTTGTTTTACTGCCTTATTCACACCCTGTCCCAATAAAAGCAAAATTTATTACCTGAGTGACTTATGGGTTGAACTGGTGGCTATTACATGAGGACTGCATATGTCCTGCAAGAGAGACCTGGGGTAGTGAATTGATTTACCTCTCAACATCCTAAACTCTATCTGAAGGCTCAGATCCAAAGAAAGGACTCTGTCTTCAGACCAGGTCCAAGATCTCTGTCTGTATCAACTTCAACTGTATTTCCTTCACCTTAGACATTCATCCTTTCCATTCCCAACCCTCAATTTCTATCCATATACCTGTATACCAAGGGATTCCTTCCCCTTATATAGGTATATAGATATAATGCGTGAGGGCTGGGAATGAACAGAATGAATGCCTTAGGTGAAGGAAATACAGTTGAAGTTCATACAGCTTATACTAATATTAAAAGTTTTGACTGCCCTGAACACTTCCCCTTATCCCATACATCTGCAACACACTATAACATCTCCCTTACAAGGGAGGTAGCCAAAAAACAAAGGCATAAAATCCACTCCGACCCATTCCATCCCCACGTACTCTACTCCCATTCACTACCCTCCCTCCCTCCCTCTTAGCTCCTTCTGGATACATCTCCAAATGATGATGATGTTACATCTCCAAATCCATAAAAGCCTAAAAACATCCTTAACCTTTGCCAAAAATGTCTCTCATATCTATCATAGTGGGAAGAAAAAGATCTATGCTCCCTCTTCTTTTCCTAGCCTAGCACTGGCCTTCTCCAATCCCTCTGTTAACTTCCTAATCCTTTCAATTAATACCCTTCCATACACTTTACCAAGTGTACTTAATAGACCTCTTTAAAACTGGTTGCAGTCCTCTTTCCAAGCCTTCTTATGCCATGATTCTTCATGGGGAAAAGGGCCCCCAAGTTCCCTTACATCATCTCATTTAGTCACCTTCTGTGACAAGTATGGGAACATTGTAGCAGCATTATTCTATATATATGTATATTCAGTACAGGCTTATTACAATGAACTCTTCAATCGCAGAAAGCTGTATGTAGCACTCAAAAGTTCCAGAAAAAAAATCTCTAGATAGTAAACTTCATTTCATATCAAATGTGACCTTGACTGAAATAACTCATTATATTGAGCTTGTGCTGTTTATACAGTTTTCTCTTTTTAAATTAATTGATGTGATGGTGGATTGACAATGTACTATTGAACAGTACCTACAATGAGTGGTGTTTAGAATATCCACGTAGGTCAATCAGTCAGTCTACTCCATGACCAGAATCCTGTGTCCCCACAGTACCAGACAGTAAACTTCTGTCCTTCCCACATATCTCTGAGGGAAAGAATAATTGAACTGCTGTCTGTGTTTTACAAGTGTTTGATTCCTCCTTTGTTTTTGAAAGAGATTAGAAGCAATTATCAAATGTCAACTTGCCTTAGATAAAAAAAGATGGTGGAGAAGTAATGGAAGTTGTCTTGAGCTTGGTCCAGAGATTAAATCCCAGCCCATTTGGATCACACCAGTGGAAGGCATAGGTGTAGACAAGCTTTATAGATGGGTGACAGGAAAATCATTCTGTGATATATGTTTCAAAGGACAACTAGGTTTAGATGTCCAACACTGGTACAATCTAGACTGATGTTTGAAAAAAATTATTAGCTATGAGTTGTGAAATATACTTGCAAGGTCTTTCTCATTTGTAAAGATGTATGGAGAGAATATATATAAAAGAGAATTCTCACTTTTCCACAATAATGGTTTACCTGCTGTTTCTATAAGATGTAAAGTTTCTGTATTCCAATGTTCCTGTTATATTAGCATTTTTAGTGACATTGTATCTGAATATCAGTGTGTTCATTCTGTTGTAAGAAAAAAAAATTATTTTATGTATTTTCAGCATAATCCTTGAAATACATTTTTGCTTTCAATGTGTATCCAGCAAATATACTTTGCAAAATGTTATCTATAATGGTCATCGATATAAAGTTTATGAAACTGAAAGAATTTTTGATCAACACAGCATAATGAATTAGCAGTTTTAGTCAACATGCTGGCATTTTTTGCCTTCCTTTCATTTGCCTAAATAATTTAGAATTATTTGGAAAAAAAAAAATCAAAGTCCAACTTCCTGGAAGTCCGACTCTTGTTTTGTGACAGTATTCACTGGCCGAGTGGATTAGAGTGTCACTACTCGCAATGGAAGTTGAGGTGATGGTGGTTCGTACCATGCCACACTACAGAGTTCTCGGTAAGGGCCACTGTCCTAGCATCCTGATGGGGGAGTTTGCAACATTAAACTGAATCACTTTCAATTACCTGCTGAGTTAAGTGCTTAAAATTAAATGGATTCAGATCAATTCTTTCTTCTCCACACCATCCGATAACCTTGTATTAATCAACTTTAGCCCAGATATGCAAATCACTCAACCCTTTACAAATTATTATCAATCAACCAATTAATCCCTTGCCCTGGTCTTTTGCAGAAAATCCATGACTCCCAGGTAACTGGCAACAGGTTTGACCCACAAATCACTTTGAGAAGTAATTTTGAGTTGGTGTCTAGGTAGGCCAAGAATGGGGCACTGGCACTGATTGCTACATACATATTCCAATGCTTTTTCCCCCTTACACGGGGGGGGTAGCCAAAAAGAAAAAGGTATAGAAACCACTCCCACCCATTCCATTCCCTACATATTCCACTCCCCTCCACCCTCCTCCCTCCCTCTTATCTTGGCACCTCCTGGATGACGGATCATCCCTGCATCCTGTCCACTGGCCTAGGTCAGAAGCAGTGTCGCAAGACACAGCAAGGCCACTTCATAAATTTGGCAACTCCCCCCCCCTCTCTGTCCCCTCATGCAGAAAAGAAGACAGGGAGAAATCCCTTCGGGCTGCATCAAATTTTGATTGCCAAATCACGTAAAACAGACTAGCCAAGGGTCACAATTTGTGACCTCCACACCTGTAACCTGGGGAAGAGGGGAATGTCTGTTGAGGAAGGATGGGAGAGGACAGAAGACAGGGGTGAATGGAGAATGGTTGTATATGGATGATGTGATGCACAAGGTGGAATGGGTGGGGGGTGAGGTAGTATGTGTGAGCAAAATTTGACGCAGCCCGAAGGGATTTCTCCCCATCTCCTTTTATGCATGGGGGGGACGGAGAGGGGGGGTCGTCGATTTAATGAAGCGGCCTTGCTGTGGATGTGCTGTGCCTTGCGACACTGCCTCTGACCCAGGGCAGTGGACAAGGTGCAGGGATGACCCGTCATCCAGGAGGTGCTAAGATGGGAGGGGAGTGGAGTGTATTTAGGGATGGAATGGGTGGGAATGATTTTATGCCTTTTTCTTTTTGGCTACCTCCCTTGTAAGGGGGGAAAAGCCTTGGTATATGTATGTAAGTGTGTGGGTTATTGCAAAAAGTTTCGGCAAACGGTAAGGATGTCTTTTGGGCTTTACGGATGTGGTGAAGGTATATGGCAGGGTTGACAGAGGCACTTTGGAATGTGTTGTAGATGTATGGGGTGGGGAAGTCTGATGAGGTTAATCAAAACTTTTTATACGAGTTTTAGTACTTGTATGAGGGTGGGGGATGGATAGTGAGACCATTCATCTGCTATAACAGTATATGTGGTGCAAGGTTTAGTATAGATGGTGGACACATGGAAAATATAAATACAGCTAAACTGATTAAGCCTTCCTCCCAATTAGGTTGATATATAGAGGGTTTACTGTAAGGGTGGAACTTAACACAGTAGTAGTTGCTGACATCCTTGTATCATGTATTCAGCATGACCTTAAAAATATATATATATTTTACTTAGTTGTATCTTATGGGAAGGGGACCTACGCTGGTGGTGTCACACCTTTGTATCTTACAGTGTCTAGTTTGCTCTTAAATTCATGAATGGTTTTTGCACACATTATTTTTTTGTCCAGTTTATTCCAAGTGTCCACCACTCCTTGTGGAAAACTGTTATTCTTTAGATCTCTTCTATAACTATGTTTTTTGAGTTTCTTTCCATGTCCTCTTGTGTTTCTCTTATCCCAATTTAACAAGTCCTCTCTATTGAGTATTTCTGTGCCCTTCATGATTCTATAGATGGTCAGTAGGTCGCCTCTCTCCTTTGCTCCAAAGTCAGTAATTCCAATTTAGCCAGTCTCGCTTCATATGACAAGTTTGAAAGTGCAGGAGCCATTTTTGTGGTTGCTCTCTGGATTCTTTCAATTTTCTTTATATTCTTTTTCGTACTGGGTGATCACAAAGTCGCCGCATATTCTAGTCTAGGCCTTATCAGTGAGACTAATATTTTTTCAACAATTTCTTTGTCCAAATATGAAAATGCCACTTTTATTGATCTTAGCAAGTTATAGGATTCTCCGACAATTTTGTTTGTTTATCAGACGACATGTCATTTGAGATAATTGCTCCCAGGTCTTTTTCAGATCCCACTTTCTTTACCTCTTTAGTTCCAATTTTATATTGTCTTGATATTCAATTTTTACATTTTCCAAACTCCATTATGCTATGCTTCTTAATGTTGAAGTCCACTTCCCATTTCTGACTCCACTTCCAAACCTTATTCAGGTCTTCCTGTAGCGATTCGTAATCTGTTTCAATTTTTACTTTCCTTAACAATTTAATGTCATCTGCAAAGAAGCTCATGTAACATTCCACATCATCATCCATGTCGTTCACATAAATAGCTAACATTATTGGAGCCAATAAAGATCTTTGTGGAACTCCACTAATCACCTCCTTCCAACCTGAATATTTTTCTCTGAGTACTACTCTCATCTTTCTGCCATTCAGGAAGTCCTCCATCCATTTTAGCAGGTTGCCTTGTATTCCTCCTATATGTTCCAACTTTTTAAATCATTTTTTATGTGGCACCTTGTTGAAAGCCTTTTGTAAGTCCAAGAAAGCACAATCAGCCCATCCATCCCTTTCTTGTATTATATAAATTTTAGCCATGAGTAAAAACATATTAAGTTTGTGGTACATGATCTTTCTGTCTGAACCCAAATTGTCTTGGGCTTATTATATTATTTTCTTCCAGGTGTCTTGCCCATCTATTCTTGATAATTTTCTCACAAATTTTGGCTATAGTGCTTGTTAGTGAGACTGGTCTATAGTTAGTTGGTTCTTCCTTGTTTCCTCTTTTATATATTGGTACAATGTTAGCTTTTTCCAGTCTTTTGGTATTTTTCCTTCTTTAAGTGAGCAACTTATTATGTTACATATTTTGTTCATTAGTTCTTTGTATTCTTTTAGAATCCAATTTGCAATTCCATCCGGGCCATGCAATTTCCCAATGTCAAGGTTTGTTAAATGTTCCATTATTTCTTTTTGTGTCATTATTATTTCGCTTATGGAGGGAGATCACGCTTTACCTCCTTCATCCCAATACTTTGCCTTCTCTCTAGTGAAAACTGACTTGAAGTGATTATTCATGACTTCGACCATTTCTAGATCTTCTGTGTATTCTATATTTCCTTGGCGTAGTTTCGCCATTTCCTGTTTATTTTTAACCCATTAAACTCCGATGACAAGATTCCTTGTCATTTGGTCAAATAAAACAAAAAATCATAAAACACCAAAATGTTTGATCAAACACCAGAAAAATATGACGTCGGTCCTCGCGCGAGGACTGACGTCATATTTTTCTGGTGTTTGATCAAACATTTTGGTGTTTTATGATTTTTTGTTTTATTCGACCAAATGACAAGGAATCTTGTAATCGGAGTTTAATGGGTTAACTTTACTATTCACATATCTATAGAATAGTTTAGGTTACTCTTTGCATTTTTCTATAATGTCCTTTTCATAGTTCCTTTTTTCCTCTCTTTGCACCTTTACATACTCATTTCTATAGTTTATATATATTTGCCAATATCCAGGTTTATTATCTTTTCTCCATCTTTTCCAAGCTCTTGTCTCTTCTATTTTTTGCCTTGCTGCATCTTCTGTTGAACCAGCATTTAATGTACACTCTTGTTTCTGTCTTGGCACGTGCCTATTCACTCCTTCATTATAATTATCCATCAAGATAACCCATTTCTCATCCACTTTTGTCTCTTCCATGTAGAATTTTTCCCAATTTGCATTCTGAAAGATTTTTTTTTTCCAAAGTCCATTTTGTAGTACATCAATCTTCCTTTCCTATGCTTTTCATTTCTTTCCATATACTGTACTGTATATATTTCTTCCTTTAGTTCAGTCGCTATAAGTATATGGCCACCAGGGCCCCGACACGGATAAGTGCCACCCCGGGGCGAGTCGAAAAGTGCCCCCCCACACACACACACACTACTACCACCACCCTCCACATCTGATGGTCACTAGCATGATTCACATTTAACATTCATCCACAAAACAATGTTTATACACACATCATTCATACACACAACTCATGATAAATAAGTAATGCATGAAGAGTACATTAGGGGGAATTTGCTTTACCTTCTTTTCACCAAAGGTGCCCCCCCCCCCCCCCCCCAAAAAAAAAAAAAAGTGCCGCCCCAGGGCATTGCCCTTCCCCTTGTCAGGGCCCTGATGGCCACTTTTTCCAAGTGGTGTCTTGTATTCAATTTTATCCACAATTTCAGGTTCCGCTGTAAATATTAAATCCAGTCTCGACAGCTCCTCATTACTTCTGTATCTGGTGTTTTCACTGACCTAGTGTCATTGTATATTCCATGGTTATGTCCAGTAATACAGTACCCCACAAGTCTTCTCCGTCTTGCACTGTGTAGATTATGTATGAAGTAATGAACAAGAAAAACCCTAAGACAATCTGACCCTGACCAGCAACAAAACAAAGAAAATAGTGTGAACCATTAGGGTGATACACAAGCAAATTCTGATCCACATTAGTACAATGAAGTTTGACAGTATTAAGAATAATGTTATCAATGGAAGTCAGACAAGCAGTAACCCAGTGAAATCAAACAAGTATTCAGTATCACTTCTACAGCAAGTTTTCATTTATTGGCGTGAAATAAGCACAACGTTGCTAAGTGACAAGTGACCTATGTAGCTGTGAATACTGGCCGAGAGTGTACCATGGAGGTGGGAAATACAGAAATAATGTGATGTTTTAATCAGATTGAGCGGGAAGAATATCTGGGAAAATCCGTCCCCGCAGGCCGCTAGATAATGAGATATGAGGTACTATATGTACATAGCGTGTACTAGCTGAGAAATCCGCGAAAAATAATACAACTACCACTAATAATATTGCATTCAAAATATAGGTATTAATGTATTCTGAAACAAAGTAGAAATGTAGCAAATAATTAAACAATGGTTTCCATCTAAAGAGCAATGTCCCAAATTACTATGATTTTAATATTTCAAAATCTCTGCGAACATCGTCATAACATTTTGTTTACATTCGTTATGAAGGGGAGGAGGGGTGTTATAAGCCGGAATGAGACGGGAAAGAGTAGGCAAACTAAGTAGGGTTTGTTAGGTTTCCAAAGTACGAAGGTTAATAGAAAAATATTGGGAATAGTCCACAAACCAGGACCTATATTCACCAGGTATAGCCTAAAGTGTAGGAAATTTCTAGCTCAAATAATGGTATTGACAATAAATAGGAAAAAATACTGAACATGCAGAATAATACATTTAGGTTATATATAGGATTCCATTCACCAACCTATGCCCATTTAGAAACCCCGTCACGCTATCTGTCAAATCATGGAGAACAGAACCCGGCAACACAAATTGACGCGCGCCGATCACGAAACTCGTGCCATTGGGCGCCTTCCCAGCAGTGGTGGATTAGTGAGGCGCGACAAAATAAATAAATAAAATAGGAATAGAAAAAAACGTCTCAGTTATCATTTCAGAAGTCGTAGCTCTACAGGCTCCGTGACTCGTGAGGACGTTATTCAACTGATAGAACTGTAGAAGGAAAACGTGTAATAGTGCCAAATGAAACATCACCTGTACAAAGACAAAGTAGCGTGCGTCATTCACCCACAGGAATGAACCACCGTTTGAACACTATATACAATGAGCTTCCCCCCTTATCAGGAAAGTAGCTAAGTCAGAGGCACGTACCTATTCTCACCCATTTCACTTCCCTCCAATACCCTCCCTCCCATGTCACTCCTCATGGATGACGGGTCATCCCTGCATCCGCCAGCTACCCTGGGTCAAACGCAATGCAACAAGACACAGTACATCCACAGCAAGGCCGCTTAATCGGCGACACCCCACCCTCTCCATTCCCTCATGTAGAAAAGTAGAAGACAGGGAGAAATCCTTTCAAGCTGCATCAAAATATCACACGTAAGTACCCCATCTCTCACCCTCCCTCCCTTGCATAACAGTATCATCCACACAGTCATTCTCCACTCATCCCTATCTCCTGCCTCCTCCCCTCCTTCCTCAACAGACATTCTCTTAACCCCATCCATCCATCTCATCCTCGGTATTCCCCTCAAGTTCACTCCCCCCACCTCTGCCATCCACACCTCTTTTGTTAATCTTTTATCACTCATTCTTTCCATGTGTTCAAACCGTCCCAAAAATCTTTCATCGACCCTTTCTGCCATCTATTTCATTCCCACTCTCCTCCTCACCTCCTTATTTCTCATCTATCCAACCTAGTAACCCCTACCATACTTCTCAGACATTTCATCTCAAGCATATTTAAAATTTTCCTTTCTGTCTCTCTTAAATAACAAGTCTCTACCCCCAAACAATGTCGTCGGCACAATCTCCTCTTCACACCCATTCCCAACTGCCTATTTCTCATTATACTTTTAGTCCCGCATTTACTTTCTTCTCACAATCTACAATTTACCTCCACCTCCACTCTTCCCTTCCCTGCCAATGCGACCCCAAATACCTAAAAATGTCCACTTCCTCCAGTCTGTCTCTCTTAAGATTTACTTCCAACTCACTGCCATCCTCTACCCTTGTACTTCTCAACACCTTGCTTTTACCCACATTTACCTCCAACTCTCTCCATTTCTCATTCTAACACAGGCTCTACTACTCTCGTAAAACTATTGACTGCCCTTAACAGCTTTCCCTCAATCCCATATATCTGAAAAAAAACAGTGCCTTACTGTCTACCCTATCATAAACCTTTTCCAAATGTTGGCCCAAAAAACATCCTTTCCTTTTCCTAAAGCTTTCCCACATAGCTTTCTTACCACAATAATCTGATTCACGTAACCCCTACCTTTCCTAAATCCACACTGTTCCTTACCAATTACTCCCGTTGTCACTCTTCTAATCTTCTTAATCAAAACCTTCCTATAAGCCTTCCCAACTACAATAAACAAACTAATTCCTCTGAAACTTCTACACTCGCACTTGTCCCCTTTTCCTTTGTAAAGCGGAACTATACAGGCACTCCTCCAGTTCTCTGGCACTCTACCCTCCCTTAGAAATACATTGAACAACCTCACCAGCCAGTTCACTATTACTGTACCTCCCTTCTTGAGACATTCCGTATGACACCCATCTAATCCAGGGGCCTTACCTGTTCTCATAATTTTTAGAGCTGCTTGCACCTCATTTTTTCCACCTCATCTTTTCTAATTTCTCCTCCATTTTCCTCTACCATCACCGTCTGGTTTCCTTCCAAAACATATTTTTATTTATTTATTTATTTATTTATTTATTTATTTATTTATTGTCATTCTCCTCCTCCATTTTACATCTGCTCCCCATTTTGCCTGTTTGAATACGGGACGGTTAAAATGCACGCGCCTTTCTTCCCCCGCGACACCCTGACTCAAGACACGTAGTGTGACGTGGCCTTTGTAATTGCTTCTGTCCAGATAATTTTGAATATTTACTGTGAAATATGATTTACTTATTCTACTATACTTAGGATAACAGGCGTATCATGACAAAGATGACATTAATCTTGTCGTCGCAAAGGGCACAGGAAAGGCGTCGTTGAAAAGGCCGACACGCCAGTGGGGAATACCCGAGAGGAAATGTCGCTGACTGCACGGGACGATTACAGACAGGATAAAACTTCTAAGGTTCTATTTCTTTGCGAGGCTCCCCTACGCGATCAACAATCACAGTAATAATAATAGTAAAACGACAGTGATATGATGATAATACAATAATATTAATAAATGTAACAACAGTTCCCAAAGTAGGAGTGGGGGTCGCACACGCACAGACAAGATACAGAGGGAGGGGAGATATGAATCAGTCTATCAAGGCAGGCGCGCGCGCGCGCACACACACACACACACACACACACACACACACACACACACACACACACACACACACACACACACACACACACACACACACACACACACACACACACATACACACACACACACTCTCTCTCTTACTTCCTTGCTCAGGGAGATCAGTGAAGTCTTGTAGAATCAGTGAGAGCTTTGCACGCAGAGTGCAGACCGAACTAGCAATCCGTGTTTGTGAGTGCATGTGTACATGAGAGCGCGCGCGCGCGCGTTATTTTACTCGATGTATATTACCTGCTGGGTTTCATAGAAAGAATCGTCTTATAACCCTATACTGTCGAGTGGCTGCTTCGGACTGCGATTGCTCGGGGTAGCTCCACTCCCGTACAGACCTAACCGTTCATGTGGTCACACGCGTTCGTTATGGTCATTGCAGTGTGTAATTATTCCTACACTGGTTGATTAATTTATTAATTTCTCATTTCCCACTTCTCTTGACTCTCCAATATTCAATACCTCGACCGGTCGGAGATCTGGGGTTATTTTATTAATTTATATATTAATTTTCATTTATTTTTATTATTCTTTTTTAATCATCGTGTGAGCTGTCAGTTAGCTGGAGTCCTTAAGCTAACTGACAGACATTACAAGGGGGCAGGTGCTTTGGGCAGGAAATTGGGCACTTCACTCTTTTGTATTATTCGTATCTGGCAACTATCCAGTAGGGTGCAACACCATTTTCCACATTATAATTTCTGAATGGTAAGAAAATGGAAAAAGCCCGTGAGAAATATTTTTTCATTCATTTCTATATATTTTTGTGAAGGGCACTTTTGGAGCACAGGGCAAAGGGGCAGGTGTTCGGGCACTCCCAGCACACACACACACACACACACCTCTGCACGGGCCTGTTAAGGACCATTTTGGTTGTTTGTTCTCTCCTCGTCCAGTACATAAATCTTGTCCTGATCTTCCGACAGTAATTTGTAATCTTAATTTCTCAATCTTCGTGACTTTGGCGTCGTCTACAAACAGACTGTAAAAGATTGTTCCTTTCATGGTGCTACCATATATCAGGAACATTACACTTGCCAGTAACAACTAAAGGCCCCGTCACACTACGCATCAAATCGTGGAAAATTGACCCCGGCGGTCCTCTCAACACACCCAAATTGAGGCGCGCGGGGGTATACTAATTTCGCGCCACTGTCATCCCAGTAATGGTGGAAAGGTGAAGCGAGACTAAAGACTCATCAAACCGCCTAACCATGTCAAA
>NC_134795.1:50004215-50006715 GCF_046742065.1 Oratosquilla oratoria
ATTTATATGTGCGAAAGCGTTAGCATTTTAACGATGATCTAGTAAAGAAAAGCCCTGGTCCAAGCGCTGATGGTTTTGTATTTAAAGCAAGTCGAGGATAGTGTGAAAATTTTAATAACAGAAGTGAAATTCATAGTGTAGTGAGGCATGGTGAGGCGGCGAGTTCAAATAAGAAAATGGCAGAAAAATTTGCGGTTGAGTATGGTGACTTTATAAAGAAAGGGGCTTTTCTCCGCCAACAGGTATTTAATGCTGATGAAACCGGATTATTCTGGAAAAAATTGCCAAAATATCCTATATCACTAAGGAGGAAAAAACGCACAAGCCAATGAAAGACAGACTCACCCTTCTGCTGTGCGATAACGCAAGTGGTGATTTCAAGGCCAAACCATTGCTAGTGTATCATTCTGATAATTCAAGAGTTTTCAAAATAAATAATATTATGAAAAGTAAATTGCCTGTAATGTGGCAAGCTAATACGAAGGCTTGAGTGACAAGACAATTTTTTACAGACTGGATTCATGAGGTTTTTGTCCCAAATGTTAGAAAATACTTGCAAGAAAAAAAAAATGCCACTAAAATGCCTTCTCGTGTTGGATAATGCTCCTGCTCACCCTCCAGGTTTGTAGGATCAACAGGTCATATCTAACTTTAAGAAACATTACGCCAAAGCCGTGTTTCGTAAGTGTTTCCAAGTTACTAATGACACTCAGTTAACTTTGAGAGAATTTTGGAAAGACCATTTCAATATCCTGAGTTGTGTTAATCTTTTTGATAATGCATGGAACCAAGTGAGTACTAGAACCATGAATTCAGCATGGCGGAACCTTTGGCCATGCTGTGTACCAGAGAGAGACTTTGAGGGGTTTGAAACTGCTGGGTCTGCTGCTGCTGTCGAGGACAATGCTATTGTTGAAGAGATTGTCTCTATGGGAAAAGGTATGGGCTTGGAGGTCGACAGTGAAGATATTGAAGAGCTGGTGAAAGACCACAATACTGAGCCTGGTAGTGAGAAGAGTGTAGAGGAAAGGGAGGCTGTTTGGATATATTTAAATGAGTGCATGGAGGGATTAGGGAAAAATTTCATTGCAGTGGTATTGGAAGACCTTAATGCTAGGGTAGGGAATGAACCAATAGACGGTGTGGTCGGGAAGTATGGAGTTCCAGAAAAAATCGTAGTGGAGAGTTGATGGTGGAAATGTATCTAGAAAGAGAGTTGATAGCAAATACAGTGTTTCGGAAGAAAGTCAAGCATAAGTACACATGGGAGAGGGTGGTGGATGGAAAGGTGGTAGATAGAGCGTTGATGGATTATGTAGTAGTAGATAGGATTATGATATGGAGAGTTAAGGATGTACATGTGCTGAGGGGAGAGGGTGGGGGAATATCAGATCATTTTTTCGTGGAAGGTAAGTTGAGAGTGGAGGATAGATGGAGAAAAAGGAAAGGGACAAAAGGTAGGGAGGTGCTTAGAGTGAACTCTTTAAATGAAAAGGAAAAGGAGAAGGAGTACAAGAAGAAGCTGAAGGAGGAGTTGGACGGAGTGAAGGATAGAGTAGAGCTAGGTGTGGAGGAGGAGTGGGGATGGTTCAAGGAGGGAGTCACAAAGTGTGCAAGGATGGTCTGTGGAACAAGAAGGACAGGAGGAAATAGAAGGAAGGGTAGTGAATGGTGGGATGAGGAAACAAAGAAGGTTGTAGAAGAGAAGAAGCGAGCTTTCACAGATTGGTTACAAAATAGGACGAGGGAGTCATATGAGAGGTACACAGAAAAGAAAAGAGAAGTAAAGCAAAAGGTAAAGGAGGCAAAGAGGAGAGCAGATGTGAAGTGGGGTAAGAGTATGACAGAAAATTTTGAAAGTAATAAAAAGATGTTTTGGAAAGAAATTAAGAGAGGAAGAGGAGGCGAATCAAGTAGAGAAGAAAAGGTAAAAGGTGCAGATGGAGAGATGATAATGGAGGAGAAGGCAGTAAGGGGAAGATGGGCAGAATATTTTAGGGAGTTACTAAATGTGAAGGAGGATAGGGAGGGAAAGATAGCTGCAGTGGGAAATGCTAAGAAAATGAGAGTGATGAGTGAGGAAAATGGAGGAGAAATAAGGAAGGATGAAGTGAAGCCAGTTGTTAAGGTGATGAAACCAGGTAAGGCACCGGGGCTGGATGGATGCCATGCAGAATGTCTGAAAAAAAAGGATGTACAGTGATGGTGGACTGGCTGGTGAGGTTATTTAATGTTTGCTGGAGAGAGGGTAGAGTGCCGGAGGACTGGAGAAGTGCCTGTATAGGTCCACTTTACAAGGGAAAAGGGGACAAGTGTGAATGTAGTAGTTTCAGAGGGATTAGCTTGTTAAGTGTAGTTGGGAAGACTTATGGGAGGATCTTGATTGAGAGGATTAGGAGAGGAACAGAGGGAGTAATTGGTGAGGAACAGTGTGGATTTAGGACAGGTAGAGTTTGCATAGATCAGATCTTTGTGGTAAGACAAATATTTGAGAAAGCTA
>NC_134795.1:50011715-50129215 GCF_046742065.1 Oratosquilla oratoria
TTACATAATGGTTCAAATATTTTAGAATATGGTTATTGTATCATCACGAGGGAAATATGACCAATTAGCCATTATTTTCACTAATGGGAGGTGTAATAATTGGAAACAAAGAGGAAGTCTTAGCCAAACCACCTGTTCACAGCTTTTGAGGCATTGAAACTACAAGGATAAAATTGGTGATTTGTCACCAATAACTTGTTTAATTTATTATGAGTACATGTATTAATGGGTAGGGGAGCCTTGTCTCACATTTATAATATATTGATAGAAAAAAAAGTACTGGAAACCAATTAATTTATTAGAATTATGTTTTTTGTTTATATAGATTAGGTATGAATTTGTTGAAAACGTATTTATGAAAAACGTGTTTTATGCAAATTCTGAAGAGGAATAGTATAGCATTTGGTCAAATTCATAGGCCATAAGTTTTTATAGTTTTTTAAGTTGTTAAAAAAAATAATTGCATAGGCACAGAATCAGATTCAAAGAAATGGACTGGTAAAGTGACTTACTACATCAAATGAAACATTAGAATATAATTATATTGAGACCTTGGGGTCAGATAGTTTGCCATCCACAATGAAAGAGTTAAAGACCTTTTTGGACCAAATTCGAGTATTGCTTTTGCTGCATTATACAACAATATAAATTCTGTGTTACCAGACAGTTATTCTGTTGATAGTGAACCAGTAAGAGTGAGAAAGGTGAAAAAGTACGTGCACTCTCTGTGCCACATCTGAATCATCTTATTTGACATGACCTTACATCTCAGTTAACCTCAACATTAATTCTTATATTTTCAAAGTGTTGATTATAAAGTTTGTCTACTGCTAGAGGTAATTCCAATCAGATGTAATATTCTGCAACCTTCAGCAGCATCACCATCTTCGGAATAGGATTTGCCACTGACATCTATTTGCTTGGCACTAAGACAGACTGAAATTCTGTAAACACCCATCTGAGAAGACTCCCCATTCTGTAATCTTCATTTCTTTTCCAAGACATTTTTGTCTTTGTGGTGATTATTGGTTCCAAGATAGGCTTCCTTATGGCATAGTGAGCTACAAATCACCTGTACATTTCATCTGATATATATATATATATATATATATATATATATATATATATATATATATATATATATATATATATATGTATATATATATATATATATAATATATACACATTCATTTCAGTGACTTATGTGTGACAGCCTCTGAGCAGTAATGTATATTTATATATATATATATATATATATATATATATATATATATGTATGTATGTATGTATGTATATACACCATATATTTTGGAATAGCTATGCCTCACTATTGATTTGACTTAGACCAAAGCAGTGTGGTGGACATGGCACCCCCATAACCCCAAGGTGCTGAAATGGGAGGCTCACTTCCATTGGATTTTATTTGATGTGTGTTTGGATTTGGCCGCCCACCTTTTAAGGAAGAAAAAGACTTTGGTGTATATGTATTTACCTAATTTTAGTATACAGGAAAAGAGCATTGCCCATGGAGTCCTCTTTCTTACTCTCAATTATTATTCTAACCATATACCGAGAACTTTTTCCCCCTTATAAGGGAGGTAGCCAAGTCAAAGGCATGTACCTACTCCCACCCATTCAACTCCCGCCCCGGGCTCCTCATGGAGCTTAAAATTCATGTGTAGTTCGAATTTGGGCAATATCATCTTAATGTGCTGAATGGCCTACCGGCTCTGGCACTTGGCCTTCAAGCCAAAAATTTCATAGATCAATCAATCAATCAATATCATCTTATTCTCCAATTATTATACCTAACTTTAAATTTGTTGTGTGCACACGTGTGTGTATTTACCCAGTTGTATCTTATGGGAAGGGGAACTATCCTTGTGGTGTGTGTGTGTATGTACCTAGTTGTATTTTACAGGAAGGGAGCTATGCTCGTAGTGAATGTATATGTATTTACCTCGTTGTATTTTACGGGACAAGAGCTATGCTCGCGGTGACCTGTTTTCGTATCTCTCCGCATCCAGTTTATTATTAAAATCATGTATAGTTTTGGTACTCACTGTTTCTCCATTTAGTTTGTTCCAGACATCAATTACTCTGTGTGGAAAGCTATTCTTTTTTAGGTCTCTTCTGTAACTATCCTTCTTTAGCTTCTTTTCGTGTCCTCTTGTTTCTCTTCTGTCCCACTTTAATAAGTGGTCTCTATCGAGAATTTCCATCCCTTTCATAATTCTGTAATTGGTCAACAAATCACCTCTTTCTCTTCTCTATTCCAGTGTTGATAGATGTAATTTCTCCAATCTTTGTTCATATGTCAGATTTGACAGTGTAGGTGCTATTTTTGCCACTGCTGTTTGGATTCTTTCTAGTTTTCTTATGTTCTTTTTTGTGCTAGGTGTGTGTGTGTTTATTAGAACAAGCTTGCAAAGAGGAAGCAATGGTATAGGATGAGTAAAGTTTGTGTATATTTAGACCAATCCCATTTGACAATATTTATTAATGATGATATAACAATAAAGAGGAAATATGTTAATGATAATAAAAGTGGATAGTACAATAATATAGTCATTGCTGTTATTATTACTGTTATCATTGTTATTGTTGTTACTATTATTGTTATCTTCGTTGTTTTTATTGTTACTCTGGAGATCACACAATTTTAATCTTAAAATCAAACAAACCACACAAAAATAAAACATCAATGTAGGTAATTCTCCCTCCTGTACACCGTATCCAAACTGATGGAAAGATTGATCTCAGAGTGGGGAGGTCAAAATCAAAATTACTGCCCACATCAACATGATTCAAAGAGGGCAACTGCACCAGTATGCCACTTGCAAACATCACTCAAGTACTAGGGGAATTAAACAAGTACCACCAGAAAGAACAGTAATAAGTCTATAGACATATCCTATTGAAAAATATCCACAATGACCAGAAATGGCTAACATCTTGTGGAAAGTGGAAATATACATGTATTAAAGTCTGATGCTGACTAGTTTTAGTAAGTTTTCTCAAAGAAATAAGGCTGCAGGATGAGAAATAGGTGATATGTTTTTAGACCTACTCTAGTTGACAAAACCTCTCCACATTAATAGTATAATGAGTAAGTATATAATAATAGTGATTATAATGATGGTAACTATAACAATAATGATTATGTTTAGCAATATAATAATGATACATATATACCAGTGTATGTGATGATAATACTGTGAGATATAGCTTCATTATTGACATTACTATTAGTATTACCTTATTGTTGCTGTTTATTATTTTTTTTATAATCAAAGTATCATTACTTGGGTGTGAGGTTGGAGTAGAGACAGATTGAGTGTGCTTGGCAGACACTAAGTACAGTATGTAGTAAGGGCTTTTTACATTAAATTCCCTCTGCAAAGGTGGCAGTGTCTCTTGGACAGGGATGGAGGGGTTGTGACATTAAACCAAATCATCATTAGAATCATCATCATCATCATTAATACTACTGAGATGAGAACAATGACTAAAGAATAAAATAATTGAAACTTCCCTTCAGAAATCTTTTGTAACATTACTACAGATGACCATGAATCAGAGAAACATCTGGTAATAAAACTGAATACTACTGAGATGAGAACAATGACTAAAAAATAGAATAATTGAAACTTCCCTTCAGAAATCTTTTGTAACATTACTACAGATGACCATGAATCAGAGAAACATTGATAAAGGACCCTGAAGTTTTCTTTAATTGTCCTGCTGTGTCTAGCATTCCTTTTATTCTGCCCCCATTCCAAAGTCTTATTTGGTGGGATATATGCCCCTGCAAAGTCTATCTCTTTCCACTTGTTTGTTTGTGTGCATTCACCTTTGATCTTTGGATCACATGCTGGTCTCGTGATAGACAGCTATTTCCCTCCCAGAAGAGAGCTCAGAACTCGTATGACCAATCTATGGGTAATGCTGTGACCTTACATGCACTCACACACCCAACTACCCACAAGAGTTGGAGTAACGACTTGAAGCGCAGCGATACTGAAATTATTTCAGCCCTGGGCTAGATTCAAACCTGGACCGCCATAGTGACAGTCAGGGACTCTATCAACCGCATCGTTTGTATGTGTGTGTGTGTGTGTATTTACCTAGTTGTATTATATGGGAAGGGAGTTATGCTCATGGTGACCCGTCTTTGTATCTTTCAGCATCAAGTTTTTTCCTTAAAATCTTGAATAGTGTTTGCACACACTGTTTCCTGATCTAATTTATTCCAGGTATCCAGCACTCAATGTGGGAATTTTTTTTTCTCCAGATCTCTTCTATAGTTATCCTTTTTGAATTTTTCATATCCTCTTGTTTTTCCATTTTCCCAATATAATAAATCATCTCTATCTAGGATTTCCATTCCTCTCATGATTCTATAGTCAGTAAATCTCTTCTTTCTTTTCTTTGTTCCAGAGTTGGTAGTTCCAGTTTGGACAATATTTGTTCATATGTTAATTTGGAGAGAGTTGGTGCCAACTTTGTCGTTGCTCTTTGTCTTCTTTCTAATTATTCTTTTTAGTACTGGGTGTCCATAGTGTTGCTGCATACTCCAGTTTTGGTCTTATTAGTGTAACTAATATTTTTTTAATAATTTCCTAATTTAAGTAGTCAAATGCCACTTACATTGACCTTAATAGGTTGAAGGTTTCTCTGACTATTTTATTGATATGTTTGTCCTACTGTGTGTGTGTGTGCGTGCATGTGCACACAAGTTTTTAAAGGTGAGGGTATTGGTGTGCAACAACTGTAGTGTTCACAATCTGAGAAAAATCATAGGTTGTAAGGGACAAGCTGAACAGAAGGATGTGGCAGTAATGCGTGCAAAATGAATGATGTCTATAAAGTTTATGTTGAAATATTGAGTTCATATTCATATGTCCAATCATTTATGTTATTGAACAATATTTACAGGCAGTGTGAGGGAGGCTCATTGAGCATTTTGGCTGTGACCTAAGACCTCGGAGCAAACACTGGGCCTTCTGCCACCACAATGTTTCACCGTTTTCATGACATCAAGAACAACCAAGACAGCCAAATGGTGAGTTGTACATTTAAAATTTCGTTTTTTTCCATATCTTGGAGCAGGAAGTCAACATAGAATCATAATCTCCTATTGTCTTTTCCCCGGTATTTGTAAACATCAAAATTACTATTCATTGAATTGTATTTGTGTATAATGTGGGTGTGTGCTTGGTTATCCTCTCGTATAATGAGGAACCAGATTTCTTGTACATCAAGTAGATGAGAATTTTTCTTTGGGATGAAAGAATGACCCAAAGGGTGGGGGTAGTAGGTCCCACTTAATGAAGTGATGAGGATAAACTTGTAACTGTCAGGCCCTGCTCTAGAAACTGCCTTACTGCAGTGCTGTAAACCAGTAGTGTTGCAGGCAAACCGGGTGACTAATTCCACAAGATGCTGGTATTGGAGGGGTGTTTTGGTTTTAATGTTTATAGAATAGGTGTGTGCTTTGAATTGGGCACTCCCTCATATAAAAGGGAAAGGGCTTTTGGTATGTGTGTGTGTATGTTTGTGTTATTAATTCCTGTATGTTGATATTCTCGCCATATTGAAGGAAATGTTTATGGGAGAATCTGTGAAACATTACTAAGAAAGCAACTTCCAAATAAATGTTAATCACCAGAGTGTTCACACATGCAGAGAACTTAATCACTCTGTCAACCCAATACCCCAGGTCTCTCTTGCAGGAGACCCATGGCCTCCAGGTAACCAGTAGTGGTGTCTAGTTTGACCCACAACTTAAGGAAGCTATGTGTTGTCTAGATAGAAAAGAGGGCAGTGTAGGATGAGGTGTTCATTGGCATCTGTTTGGTTATTGTATATCAGGTAATTTGAGCCTGGCGAGGTCAATTCTGCATTGATATTGCTATAATGGTGGTAGGTCACCTAAATACAGTCATGCAAATGTGAGTCATGCTTGTTGAGGAATTGATTTCTGGATTGGGCTAATGATGCCTGGGGTTTTGTGGTCAGCTTTGGAGTGTTTGTGGTTATGTATGTATATATATATATATATATATATATATATATATATATATATATATATATATATACACACACACACACACACCTAGTTGTATTTGCCTAGTTATATCTTATGGGAAGGGAAGCTATCCTCTTGGTGTCCCACCTTTGTATCTCGTAGTGTCTAGTTTGCTCTTAAATTCATGTATGGTTTTTGCACATTATTGTTTTGTCCAGTTTTCCAAGTGTCCACCTCTGTGTGGAAAATTGTTCTTCTTCAGATCTTTTATAACCATCTTTTTTGAGTTGCTTTCCATGTCCTTTTTTTTTGTTTCTCTTGTCCCAATTTAATAAGTCCTCTCCATCAAGTATTTCCAAGTGTGTGTATATGTATATATATGTATATATATATATGTGTGTATATATATATATATATATATATATATATATATATATATATATATATATATGAGGAAAACGGAGGAGAGTTAAAAAAAAAAGATGATGTAAAAGCAGTTATTAAAATTTTGAGAGCAGGTAAGGCACCTGGGTTAGTGGGTGTCATGCAGAGTGTCTGAAAAAGGGAGGTACAGTGATGGTGGACTGGCTGGTGAGGTTATATGTTTGTCTAAAAGAGGGTAGACTGCCAGAGGGCTGGACAAGTGCCTGTAGTAGTTTCAGAAGGATCAGTTTGTTGAGTGTAGCTGGGAAGGCTTATGGAAGGATTTTCATTGAGAGGATTAGAAGAGTAACAGAGGGAGTAATTGGTGAGGAACAGTAGGGGTTGTGTGGATCAGATTTTTGTGGTAAGAGAGATATGTGAGAAAGCTTTAGGAAAAGGTAATGATGGTTTTTTGACCTTTATAGATTTGGAAGAGGTTTATGACAGGGTAGACAGGAAGGCACTGTGGGAAGTATTGCGGATATATGGGATAGGAGGAAAGCTTTTAAGAACAGTCAAGAATTTTTACGAGAGTAGTAGAGCCTGTGTTAGAAATAGAAATGGAGAGAGCAAATAGTTTGAGGTAAAGGTGGGACATTGCCAGGGATGTGTCATGTTGCATTGGCTGTTGAATTTATAAGTGGATGGGGTGGTGCGAGAAGTAAATGCAAGGGTAATGGGCTGGGAATTGGAGATGGTTAAAAAAGGGGTGGGGGGGTAAAACAGTTGTTGTTTGCTGACAACACAGCTTGTAGCAGGATCAGAGGAGGGATGAAGGAAGTTAGTGACAGAGTTTGGGAAGGTGTGTGAAAGAAGGAAGTTGAAGATAAATATAGATAAAAAGTAAGGTGATGAGATGTACAAGGGGAGAGGATGGCATCAGATTGGAAGTGAGTTTTTATGGAGCAAGACTGGAGGAAGTGGATAGCTTGAGATACTTGGGGGCTAATGTGGTGGGAAAGGGAGGAGTGGAGGTAGAGGTAGAGTGTAGATTGAGAGAATCAAGTAAATTCCTTTGAGGGATTAAAAAGTGTAATGATAAATAGACATTTAGGAATGGATGCTAAGAGGAGATTGTACGAGTATGAAGGAGTGAATGTGCCGACAGCACTGTATGGGGCAGAAACATGGAACATAAGATAGGAAGAGAGAGTTTAAATGTGTTTGAGATGAAATGTCCAAGAAGTATTGTAGGGGTTATTAGGCTGGATTGAGTGAGAGGTGAGGAGGAGAGTGGGGGTGGAAAAGGAGTTGGGAGATAGGGTTGATGAAAGAGTGGTGGGATGGTTTGGACACATGGAAAAAATGAGTGGAGAAAGATTAGTAAAAGAAGTGTGGGAGGCAGAGGTGAATGGAGTGAACATGAGGGGTGACCATGGATGAAATAGAAGGGTAGGGTAAAAAGAGCATTGGGAAAGGGGGATGTCTGTTAAGGAAGGAAGGGAGAAAACAGAAGATAGGGGTGAGTGGAGAATGGTTGTGTATGGATGATGCTGTGATGCATGGAAGGGAGTGGGTGGGGGATGGGGGGTTAGGGAGTATGTGTGAATGATATTTTGATGCAGCCCAAAGGGATTTCTCTTTTTCTGCATGAGGGGATGGAGAGGGGTGGGGGAGATTACTGATTAAATGAAATGGCCTTGCTATGATTTGCTGCTGCTTCTTCTTCTTCTTCTGCTACTTGGTAGGGAGGATTTTGATATCTTGAGTGTAGATGAGTTGGGTGGTTTTGGTGCATCCTGTTGTCCTTAATGCTTTGTGTTGTGTTGTCTGCAAGGTGGTTAAGTATTGATGCCTTTTGGAACTAGAGGATTTATGGTCATATGCATTTGGCACTGTTTCATGCTAACTTTAACCTGATTGGGATTGTCCTTCTGTTGTGTCATGCCTCGAGATTCTGGGACTGCAGTCCACTCAGGCACAAAGCTTCCCAAAATTTATCAACAAAATTGTATAGCTTATAATTCACTAAATTGAGGTCTCTTACACCATTCACTTGTTTAGGCTAAATTAGTAGGAATACCTCTCCCCCTTCCCTTTTCTTCTCTTACTTCCCTCTTCCTCCTCCTTCTCCTCTTTGAATTACCCAATTTCACTCCCTGAGGTGTGTAATGGGACATGTCAGAGAACAATATTTTAATGAATCATCAGCCAGAAACTGCTGATTTATGGTTATGAATGTTTGCCCATTTGTTAGATACACTTCTCAAAGTCTGTAGCACGAAGCGTTGTTTAAGATTGATAGCTATATTTTATGTGGTTTCTTACATATTTGTGGAAAACAGTTATGTATTTTGTGGCAATAATTTTAAAAAGAGCAAGTGCAAGTGGTGACACTTGCCCCCTGGCAGGATTGAGAAGGCTTCGTGAAACAGACCCTTACATTTCATATAACGTGCTTATGTATTGTTCTTCAAGCCACGTCTACAGAAAAAATATATCCAACATGTCAGGAAAATGCAGGAATATTGACCTTGACTTGAAGAATGTAATTACCATCATTTAAAAAGTTCAAATCAAGGTAAGCAAATATTTTTGTTTGTTTAACGGGTCTGTTTCAAGAAGCTTTCTATCTTGCTGATTAAATAAACATTTTGTTTACTAGGAAGTTTAGACTTTAAAAAATGTTATCAAAGCCTTGAAACAGACCTTTTTATGTGAAAATGTGGAATTTTAACTATTTTGCTGTTTTACCTTATTTTATTAACAAATATCTTCTGATTTTTTATGGTAATTTTCTGTTTTGCAGATGCAAGGGAATAGCCGAAGCGGAACACCTGTAGCACCACAAGATATTCGACCACCCATGTTTCCACATGTGTTGAGACCAGATGCAAGCCTTACACCACAGCAGACACTTTCAAGTACATATCCCAGTTCATCAAGCCCCAGCCCAAGTCCCAGTTCCAGCTTTGTAAGTCAAGGAGGCCAGCTGATGCCGTTAGGAGCAAATATTATGTACCCAGGGATGAAAGCATTAGGTTTTCCAGCACAAGAAGCCCACAGATTTATGACGGAAGCATACAAAGTTGCGTCAGAAGATCCCCAGAAACTTTCCTTTTTGAATCCAAGTCGGATCAGTGAAACTGCTCAACCTCATGTCTCTGAACAGACCAGGAATTCGGAAGATCTTGAACAGATATCAAGTAATGCTCAGAGACAAACAGTTGGATCTGATCAGACTAGAATTTCAGGAGATAATGTTCCAAGGTTGCCTTATGAGTCACAGGGCAGTAGTAGTCTTCAGCAGCTAGCTCTAGATCCTCAACGATTAGAGGCAGAAACACAGAGGATGTTGGCATCGATGGAGAGATTGCCTACAAATGATCAGCAGAAGATAGTTGGAGAGACACAGAGGATTCCGCAATCTAGAACATCTACTGAAGGAAGTCAGTACTCAAAGACACCATTAGCTATGGAAGACTTGAAGCCTAAAGTACCTCATGGACCAGCAGCTAGCTCATCCTCACTTCTGTACTCAGGCCCTTTTTCTTCTTCATATTTGCACTATCAAGATGAAGCATTATATAAAAGACATCCATATAATGATTTATCTCATGGGAAGCGGTCCTCGGAGACCAGAGATACCTCCTCAGGAGAGGGTCCTTCTCAAGAACGGACTACACCTGGAGATATTATGTCTCATCATTTAGATATGATTGGCTACAATAGGAATGCATATGAACAAGGAGGATCAGTTAATGCAAGTGACACACAGTCAGACAATACCAGGTCAGATGATTTTGCATCTCTTGATTTAGTAAGTAGACATGCTGCTGTCCGGGGACCCAAAGATGTATTCAAAGCAAGGGTTCCTAGAGTGCGGCAGTCAAAGACTCATAAGTGTGACTATTGTGAACTCGAGTTTAAAAATTCAACTCAGCTGAAGAATCATACATGGAGACACACAGGAGAGAAGCCATACTCTTGTGAACTTTGCCACGCCACATTTACGCAGCAATCAAACCTGAAGACGCACATGCGTATTCACACAGGAGAGAGACCGTATGCTTGTGAGGAATGCAGTGCGACCTTTACTCAGCTATCGAACCTCCGCACGCATCAAAAGACACACACAGGGGAGAAACCCCATGAATGTGACGTATGTGGAACCAGATTCTCGCAGCAATCAAACTTAAAGAGTCACAAAATGATTCATTCGGGTGAAAGACCGTTTAAATGTGACGAATGCGAGTCCACATTTGTACAGTCAACACACTTGAGAAATCATATGCGGATTCACACAGATGAACGCCCGTATGCCTGCACTCGGTGTGGAGCAAGGTTTCGACAACTATCTAATCTTAAGACCCATGAAAAAACACATACTGGAGAGAAACCCCACATCTGTGATGAATGTGGAGCAGCTTTTGCCCAAAAATCAAATTTGAAATCCCACAAAATAAAGCTTCACTCTGGGGAAGTACAACCGAGCAAAAGGGGGAGAAAAAAATTAGAGGGAATCAAACCATGTATATGTGAAGAGTGTGGAGCCAAGTTTACGTTGATGTCGAATTTAAAGATTCACATGAAATTACATACAGGCGAGAAACCGTTTACATGTAGCATGTGTAATGCCTGTTTTGCCCAAAGATCAAACTTGAAAACCCACGAAAAGGTACATTCTGATGAACGACCATATCAATGTAATGAATGTCCTGCTGCATTTAAACAAAAGACAAACTTGAAAACACACAAAATGAAAAGGCATCCTGTTAAAAGTTTGAAGATAAAGATTCTTCAAGATTCCCAGTTCATGAGACACGAGGGTGAGATTTTGGACCGTGAGGGAAGTGCTTCTTCCTTTATTGGTGAGCCCATTGTCCAGATTAGGGAAGGAAGAGATCCTCATGGAGAATTTGCTGGAAATTCTGCCGATGAGGAGTATAGTGAAGGGGATTTGAGGTATGGAGAGGAAGGTTCCATGCAGCCAGTTGGGACTTGTGCACCGTACCCAATTGCTCCAAATTACATGGCCCCCTCTGGTGGAAATATCACCAGAATGGAAGAAAATCCTTTTGATCCCAAGTTTTAATTACAAAGCATCTTCAGTGTGGCTTACCTTATTTGTAATAGGTAATAGATTTGAATGGATGGCAGTATTGATGAATTTTTAATTCAAGTCTAAATACTATGAAGTACTTTTTTAATGGTTGTTCTTGAAAATAGTCTATAAATATAGGTAATTGAATATGGGCAGAGATTTGCAATAATTGTACTTTGTTGGAGTGGGTGAATGTAAAAGCTTGCTGTAAGGTACTAGCATTGCTTTTTATACTTAAAAGATAGTGTGTAAGGTTACAATATTTTGTTATTAATGAAACATGATATAATGCTTTGCTTTAGAGTATGATACTCATAGAAAGACATTACTAGCAAATAATTGTATTCAAATAATCTTATATTTGAGTAAAGCTTCTGTAACATGTTTTTTATATGTCTTGCTGTTAGTGTGTTATATTATCTTAATGTCTGTAATATAGCAAAGGATAGTTTTAGATGTGATTAATAAGTGTGTTGAAACTGCTTTGTGGCAGCCTATTTTTACACAGATGTGTAAATCGTGATATTTTGCCATTTCAACTTATACAGAAGAGCAGCGTCCTCTCAAAAGCACATTACAAGACTGGGGACAATTTGTACTGTCAAGAAAACGGATCGCATGCCTCTCAGCTGTGTTATGCACATTTTGTTTGTGATGTGCTCTTTCCAGTAAAATTTTGCAATTATTAAATGGGCAATTAAAATTCATTCTTTTATATGTGTGTGTAGCTATAGTTTTCTAATGCTTCCTGAAATAACAAGGAATCATTAAATGATAATTTCCAAAACATAGCAACAGCAACAGTAAATTTGAATCAAGAATCATGAGGAGCTAAAATAGAGGGAAATAGGAGTGGATGCATGTCTTGGCTGGCTTCCTCCCTTTGTTAGAGGGAGAGGCACTTGGTACATAACTAAATAGAATAAAGAAAAATGTATTTCACAGAATTGTAAGTGATCTCAGTAAGCATGTATTCAATGCAGACCATCCAAGTTTAATGTGAAACTATGAACATGCATATACTAAAGGCCATTTTCCCCCTGTTAGGGAGTGGCCATATTCAGGTAGACACCCTTTTACCCAGCCCACATCCATCCAAAACTCATTTGTTCTTCCTTCCATCTGAGCTCCATGTGGATGAAAGGTCATTCAAGTCTCCTGTCCATTTCATGGGTTAGAAACAATGCAACAAGAAAGAACCTCTTCAGTAGGGTCTGGCAGCTGAACCTGGCTTACCCCCACTGCTTCATCACATACCAACCCTCTCTTTTCCATTCAAGAAATTGCAGAGCAGACAAGAAGCAGTCCCTATGAGCTGCATATACCAAAAGGCCCTTTCCTCTGTGTAATGGGAGTGGGTGAGTCATAGCATACATACATCCAAAAACTTATCTGCTGTCCCTCCTATCTTAGCTCCTCATGGATGAAGGAGAGTTACCCTGTTCCCTGCTCATTCCTGAGATCGGAAGCAATACAGCAAAACAACGCCTCTGTGGCAGGGTTTGACAGCCAAAGCTGATTTACCTCCACCACTTTATTACTTGGCAATATCAAATAATACCTTTGGAACTATAGATTACCACGTAAGAATAATCATTGTTTCTTTTATTTCTTAATAATGTAAATTTTTTCAAGCTCTAGGATTGTTTATTTCACTTTTTCTCCCCAGTCCCATGGCAATTTTGGTCATGGCACTTTGACAAAGAATATTTTGAATTTTTTTATTATCTTCAGAAATTACTGCAACCATGACTGAAAGTAGATCTTTCCAACTGTATCTCAATTTCTGTAAATACAATTGTCTTAATCTCCTATGACTTTCTTTTGTTCTCTGTTGCTGTTTTCTTTTGTTGCTATTTTCCCTTTTTGCATAGCCTCTTTGGCTGCAAGGTTAGCATACATCTTGCAGCTTTCAAAAGGTCTAAAGTAACTAGGATGCAGATTGTGCCACGTTTACAAAATGATCTCATAATTTGAAAGGCAGTGACCATTTCTTCACCAAGGCTTTGTGGACTGCAAGAATTGAATTGATACGGACAACTCATTTGCAAGGGCAGTATCTCCATGATTTGTCAATATGCATTTGGAAAGCACAAACAACTGTGGAGAATTCCTTTCTTCCCTGTTAATCTTTCATTCCATCAATGTCATCCCAGTATTGATCAATTCTCCATATTTGGCTTTCAATTGGTATCTCCTCATGGAGCCGAAGACTGGTCTTCTCCTATACATGTTTCCAATAGGAGTTGTACCCTAGTAGAAGTTTGGGGAATGACCATTATCATTCCTGTGGAATGTTGTGATTTAATCTGTCTCGAACACTTTTGCCAAAATGTTTCTGGCTTGTTGGTATTGAGAGCCTTCACAAAATTTAGTAAGTTAAATACTTGCTAACAAAGATAGATCAAATCTCTTCTCTGGGTGTACAACATAGGCTTCCTTGAGACAGGTACATATGGATTTTCTCATGCTTTGTCTTGGTGCATTGTCTCCACCGTAAACAGTGTGTCAGGGACAGGGGACCCCCTATCCACAAAATGTTGAGATGGGAGGAGTATAAAACAGGTTTATATATGTATGAAGTGGATGTGCAAGATGGCTTATCTACACACACACACACACACACCCTTCTCTCTCTCTCTCTCTTGTCTCTTATCAGTTTCCCTAATTTTTTTTTTGTTTTTTTGTTTTTCTCTCTCTTTTCTCTTTTCTTTTTTTCCTGTCTCTCACTGTGAAATGCTTGATGCCAATTTTGAGCTAATTTTTGAGTTTTACAATTATATTCCATGCTGGGAGGCATGAAATTGTCATGTTAGAATAAGGTACAGTATTTCTTCGCATGATTGTAATGACAAAAGCTTCTCTTTTTCTTGTTGAATTATTTTTCGTCTGATTAGGAGGCAGAGTGCCAATTACAGTTTGAGAGACTTGAGTACTATATTCTCTAGAAACTTAAATAAATTATATGAATCATAAAATTTTTCTGGTATTCATTCTCCTTAATATATATTGTGAAATCTTAACCTTCTCTGGCCAACAGGGTTCTGTAAGATGAATGATATTGTCTTGCATTTGCTTAAACAAAGCACATATATATGCCAAGTTTAGTGCTCTGTATGTATGCACAAATAGTTATACAAATTATGTGTGTGAGACCTGGTTGAAGAGTGCTAATGAGAAAAGTCACGTGGAGGTAGTGGAAATGAGGTGTTTGGGGGCTGTGGATGAAAATAAGAAATATATCAAAGTAAGGAATGATTGATTAAAGGTTATCTGGTGTTGTAACTGCCAAGGTCATAGACGCCGAGTAAGGAGTGACAGGATTTGCAAATATACTTGGGTATGACAACCCTCAATGGAGGGGACACCCACAGAATTCATGGGTGGGGCAAGTTGATTAAACCTGTTCAGTTGTCTGGAGTGGGAAAGAAGGGTGGCTGCATGGAAGCTTGCTTGGAGAGACCCACGTGGGGACTGGTGACGGCCTGTGAGTGAAGCAGCACTCTCCTTGTCATTTGCCTCCAATTGATGATGATGTGGTGTAGATTGGATAAGAGTTTACTCCATGTGTCTTTACAAGAAAGACCTAAGGGAGCAGATTGATTTATATGATTTGGTAAGATGAGATCGACCCCACCTGAGGAAATTTGCTCGTCCACACCTCCCATGCTGAAACTGCAAACTAAAATACTAGCTATGTATACTCAAACTAAGATAGTTTAAACTTTAGCCTGCTGTGTTTGGTGTGTGGAGCAGGTTGTGTTGTCACATGGGATCCCCTGTCCATTCCATGCTAAATACAACAAAATTAATTACCAACAATCCCTTGTATATTCAAACTAGTATAATTTAAACTGAATTTATTCTGGCATGGGTGGAGTATGGGAGCAGCTAGGACCACTGCATGTCCGTATTACAAGGAGGATGTGTTACTAGCTGCATGTACACAACCACACGCCACCAGCAGTAAACAGGTTTGCTCATTATGCAGTGGGAAAATACCAGTCATAGTTCTCTAATTTATGATATTTAGATGCAGGTGACCTTTTTTAGTTTATCAAATCTTTTTTGGCTACCTCCCTTGTAAGGAGGAAAAAGCCTTTGGTATATGTATGTAAATCTTTTTGTATTTCATTGTATTTCCTCTCAATTTATTCTTATTTTAGTTGTTTTATTTTATTTGCTGATTTAATAAAGCAGCCTTGCTGTGGATATGCTGTGTCTTGCAACATTGCTTCTGACCCAGGGGACAGTGCAGTGGACAAGATGCAGGGATGACCCGTCATTCAGGAGGTGCCAGGATAAGAGGGTGGAGGGGAGTGGAGTATGATAGGGATGGAATGGGTGCGAGTGGTTTTTATGCCATTGTTTTTTGGCTACTTCCCTAATAAGGGGGGAAAAAGCCTTTGGTATATGTATGTGTGTGTGTATATATATATATATATTTCTCCCTCCTGATCTGATTGGTCTGGTTATGTAAATGTGTGTGTGTATGGATGCAGTTCAACTCCTACTGGCAGCAAGTGAGTATTTAGTAAGAGCATACTACATGAAATTCATTTCCTGAGGCAGGTTATCATCCTAGCCCTCTGAGAGATAAATTCAAGATTATATATATATATATATATATACATTTATATATATATTCATATATATACATATATATATATTTATATACATATATATATATATTTATATATATATATATTCATATACGAGGGGTGATCAAAAAGTAATGACAGTGATACCATATATTTTCACGGTACAGAGGTAAATCCAAATAGTGGCCTACATTCCTTCAAAGTACTCCCCTCCTGCCTCTATGCAACGTTCCATCCTCTTTCGCCACTTCATGAAGCACTCACGGTACTCAGAAGCCGATATACCTTGTAGCTCTGAATTGACTGCTCGCGCCAGATCTTGGATGCGATGAAACAGTTTCCCTGCGATCGCACCCTTGATCTTTGGAAACAACCAAAAATCACAGGGAGCAAGGTCAGGCGAGTAGGGTGGGTGGGGGAGAAGTGTGATCCCCTGCTGCTCCAGGAACTGCACAGTGAGGCGAGCTTTGTGGGGGGCAGCATTGTCATGGTGCAGCAAAAGGCGCGATCGGCGACGGGTTGGTGCAGTCTTGGCCTGATATTCCAGGACTCGAGGAAGGACGTGATCAGTGTAGTACTGGGCTGTGATAGTACACTGTTGAGGCATTACATCCACACACATTGGTCCTTGTGAATTGAAGAAGATTCTTGAAAAGGCGCTTCCTGCTGCAAAATCCTTCCTTCAGAATCTGAGGTCGAGGTTCTTCATCACTCAACCACACCATGTTAGACTGCTTGTCTCTGGTGGTGAAGAAAGAAATCCAACACTCATCTCCGGTAGCTACATCTGAGAACCATTTCGGACCATTTGGCTCGAATTCAGCCAGCCATAGACGACAAATCCGCACCCGTTCGCTCTTCTGCTCTTCCGTAAGTAAATGAGGTATCCATCGAGCACACTTCTTCCTCAGCCCTAAGTGTTCATGCACGATGTCATGTGTGCTCCCATAACTGACACCGAGCTCCAAGGATAAGAATCGAAGAGTAACAGTTGGATCTTTGTCAATGATGGCCCGCGCACGGACCGTCGTTGCTTCGGTCACGGATGTCCGAGGGCGGCCAGGACGATGATCATCTTCTAGCTGCAATTTTCTGGCTGCGAAAGCTCGAATCCAGCGGGAAACAGTTTCCAGTGATGGAGTAGACTCGGGAAAAACTTGCAACAATTCCTCTCTGATCTCCGTTGCTTTTTTCCCGAGTTTCCACCTTGTGAAGGTGTAGAATCTGCAGCCTTCTTTCGAAAAATCCATGTTTCCGGTTAGAGAGGCAAACCAACAATGATGCAATCGCACAGTGCAACGATAAAATGTAAGCTAGACAAACCGACAAGCTCAAACATGTAACAACAGGCAACACTTGCTGCCCCTTGCTCCCCGCCCCCCCCAACACTTATAGTCTCTCAGCTACGAGTCCGACTGTCATTACTTTCTGATCACCCCTGGTATATATATATATATATGTATATATATATATATATATATATATATATATATTAGACTGGCCCAGTTGTATAGGGGTGGTTTTTCATATTATTAATTTCATTGGTCTCACCCATGCACATTGTGAGGCTAGCTATAAAAACAATTGTTGCCAAATTTGAGGTCTGTTGAACGAGTTTTAGTAGTGCCACAAAGCCTACAAAGTTTAAGGTTTCTCAGTTTTTCCACACCACCCTTGAGGTAACTGGAAAAGGCGCTTTTTTTTTTTTCTTACGTGGTATCCCCAGGAGGCCTATTCCACAGTGTTTTGCAATGAACTGAGTTTTTTTTTTTTTTTTTTCATTCATGCTTTTCTTCAATGCATGTTTTGTTGTATTTGGAAATTTATCTCTGTGATCTTCAACAACCTGTAGAAGGTACTGAAGCTGATCTTCATTTTTGGTAAGATATTTATTGTAGCTCTCAATCAAGGCTATAGCTCTCTCTGCATTGTCATTGGTGACATTCATAGTATTAGTATATTCTTTTGCAGCTTGAGAATCACTTTGTTCATTCTATTCAGACGGGTCTCCTTCTAAGAAAGAGGAATCTAAGGACAACTTTGTAAAGAAAAGTCTACTGAATTCAGTCACGAAGTCAGCTAAAGTTTTGTCTGAGATGCTCACTTTTTCTCCCAGTGTGTACCGTTTTTCTGGATGCTGTGAGCCAGGCTTCTGCAATGCCGACGCCATCTTTCTCTTCAGGGCTAGAGAGATACCTTCATCCATGAAAGCAAGGGGCACCAATTCTTCACTTAGATACCATAGGTGACGACCAAGAGCTCTGCTGGCCACAGAAGCAAGTTCCTTATCTTCACATATCTGAAGACTTTGCAAGTACTCTAAATCCTTGCGAGGTGCAGTAGATGCAGTTGAAGAAGTAAACCAGTTAGGAACGTAGTACTGCACGGCAAATTCTGCAAATCGCTCCACTGATGACTGCTCCTTCTTTGTCATTTTAAATTGTAGCTTGAAGAGCACAATTTTAATTTAATAGATCACCTTTGCCATCCAACGTGCTCGATGCACTGCTCCAGGCTGCTTGAAGCTGATGCCTGTTGTGTCACCTCCTAAATATGCCACTGATAGTTGTAAAAGTTCTTTGTAATCTGCGCGAGGATGATGACATTTCAACTGTTCCTGGCAAAAAATGAGCACAGCTTTTTTCGAGGGAAGACTTGCACTATGTGCTTCATATGATGAAGTATTGATACTCTTCCATGAATTTCGGAAACGTTTGAATAATGGAATTTCTGGTCCAGATGAAGCACCAAAACACTTCTGAAATATATCAGACACTATTATTTCGTTAATATGATGCCTGCAAGCAAAACAAAGAAGACTTCTGTTTAGTTTTGTTTCTATTGCCACACATGCACCTTTCTTACGACCACTGTTACTAGCAGTAGTGTCAAAACACATGGCCTTAACGCTGTCTTTAATATTCCAATCTTCAAGACATTCCACAACTGCTGCTGCTATTTGATCACCTGTACCTGACATTAGTTTTGGTATTCCCAAAAGTTTAGAGTTGCCCCCATATATTTATACTTATATTTCTCTTACGCTAACATGTGTAAAAATAAATGTTAGTTGTGGCACTATTAAATACAGTTATATTTTGCTGCAAATTCGCACAGATTATTTTTTTAACAAGCCTCATAATATCTGGGGGTGAGACAAAAGTTTTTCAAAAATTTAGTTTTTTGGGCCAGTCTAATATATATATATATATATATATATATATATATATATATATATATATATATATATATATATATATATATATATATATATATATACATATATATATATATATATATCACTGGTGAGAAATGTAGTAATATTTGTAAATCACAACTAACACCACAGTCGGACGAAAGGAAGTTGAATAAGCGAAACTATATATTTCGATTGCTAAATGCAATCCTCTTCAGTAGTACAAAGTGGAAGGAGGATGCTGTCTTAAATAGCAACATCTTACAATGGGAAGGGAACTGGGGAAAGAATAAATATCCCTACCCCAACCCTTATGTGACCTGAGGATGATGTTAGGTCAGGTCAGGGGGAGGGGGAGGAAACTTGTTAACAATTTGTTTGGTGATGAATAATCCTGATATTATATCGGGCCCATTGACCCTTGGAAATATTCATCGTGGGCAAATATTCAATTAAAGTGGATTCCACCATTTTTCCTTCTGAACCCACAGCCATATTTATAAATAAGCTCGGGTTTTTCCCATTCCATCTGGTGAATAAATTATTCACGTGTTAAAACACGGCTGAACTTTCTTGACCATACTTGATAGACCTCATGTGTTCATTCAATCTTGTCCTTATGTCTCTCCCTGTCTGACTCTATCTTTCATCTGACTGTGGTGTTAGTTGTGATATATATATGTTAGGCTTGTAATCTTGCCCCACGTTGGGCAGCCAATATTAGGCTGGTTGAGGCAGACTCTGATGTAGAGAATTTGTTTATTTAGAAATTAATGTTGGGCGCCAGTTAATAATAGCTTGCTTCTAAGGGTGAGAAAAGGGGGAGGGTGAGGGAGGTGATGACCATAAGTTTCAAGTTGTGTCCCAGCTTGGTCTGTGGGGGAGGGGAGAGGAAGTGAGTAATGAGCAGTGAGCTAGGCTCATATACGATGCTCAGAGGCGATCTAAATCTTAAGACGTCCATTCAGCCATTATGTACATGGGCAGGTCATGACACGTGCTCCTAATGGGGATGAGGTCAAGTGTGACACATGGGAAGTTGGAGGCAAACATTCTGACACTGGTGACTCAGGAAGACAGAGGGCATTCATTCCACAATGAATCCAGTATTCATCATCATGTGGCTGGCTGAGGTGCAGGTTAGTCATCACTGCCTGATGCTGGCACTGCACGTGTTTCTTCAAGGAGGCTTTGTCCACCCGTCGGGCTCAAGGAAGCTCTGGGCCAAGTCATGCAGCTGGCGGGGTGGGGGGCACAAGCATGTCCCATGGGACCACTTTCAGGTCAGTAAGGTTATAGGGCAGCCAGAGAAGAGGTGAGGATGGGAATGATATATATATATATATACATATATATATGCTGAGACATTCTGACAGGTTGATGCAAGCAGAGTAGGAAACACAGGAGTCTTAGTCTTGAGTTTATTCCTGACTAGTTTGGCAGGTATGCTTTTTCAAAGGAATTGTGTACAAACAGGCTTTGGGCATTTTATACATGGGGTGGACCTCACTACCTCCCCATGTTACCAAAGTTGGTGACAAGTGTGAACATAACATATTCATTGTGGCAAATGTAATAATAATGATAAAGTTTAACAAGTGGTAAATATGATAACACTAATAATAACAATGAAAATATTAATAGTAATTGTAACAGTGATAATAGTAATAATGATAATAATAATAATGATAATGAAAATTCAAATATTTTATAATAATGAAAATTTAAATATTTTATAATAATAATAACAACAATAATAATAGTAATAATGATAATAATAACAATGTTGAAAATAAATAGTGATTAATGATATTAAGAATATAACAAAATAATCATGATAAAAAGAAGTGAATAGTAAGGATAATTGTTATGTTCGTGTAGAGGGAAGTAATGTCAAAGCTTACCAGTCGTTGGTCTGTGAAGTCAAGTGTGTTTAGTTTTTCTATCAGGTCAGAAGAGTTTCTGAGGTGTTCCGTTAATGCTACCTAAGGAGAATTTTATCTTAGGACTCTTAGAATATGCAGCAAAGAGTATTTACAAGAAGAAATTGAATACATAACTGCTGCATTCAGGAACCTAAGGTACCCTGAGGTTATGTCAGGAACATCACAACGGAAAGCCATTGAAATTAGAGGAAAGAAAGTGAAGAGAGGACAGATTTACAATACCTTGTGGTTCCTAACTCTGGCCTCTCTCACATGCTTTCCAAAATGTTTAGACAGACAGGACTTATCATAGTAAATGACACAGGGAAGAAAATAGGACACTTGATCACAAACAAAACCAAGACGAACCGTGATAATAGCATCGTATACAAAATTCCCTGCAATGGATGCGACTGTGTATACTACGGAGAGACATACAGAGGACTTAACAACAGACTCAGGGAACATAAAGCGGACATTAGACGCCACCGAGAAACAAATGCTCTAGTTAACCACATAGACACAGAGGGACACCTACCAAACTGGGAGGGATCCACCATTCTAGCCAAAGGACTACACAAGAAACAACGGAAAATAATTGAATCACTTTACATTGCCAACCACAAAAACCCAAACAAGAGAACTGGTGACTTAAAATGGACAAAATCTACCACGACACTTGCCCTCCAAGAATGGCTTCCCGGACCCCCCCGACTCTAAGTAAATACCTTTTTCCCACTTCTGCCTACCCTTTCCAGCTTTCTTTTACTTTGACGTTTCTTCTTATACCATGCTACCATACTTTATTTCACATGCTACCAATTCACGTGCCCTCCATTATTTCTACTTTGTTCCTTCACCACTTGATATTTTCATCATTATTATTACTATTCTCTTCTTTTTATCATGATTATTTTATATTAATATTATTAATCACTATTTTCAACATTGTTATTATTATTACTATTATTACTATTATTATTGTTATTATTATAAAATATTTAAATTTTCATTATCATCATTATTATTATCATTATTATTATTGTTATTATTATTATAAAATATTTGAATTTTCATTATCATTATTATTATTATAATTACTATTTTTGTTACTATTATCACTGTTGCAATTACTATTAATATTTTCATTGTTATTATTAGTGTCATCATATTTACCACTTGTTAAACTTTATCATTATTATTACATTTGCCACAATGAATATGTAATGTTCACACTTGTCACCAACTTTGGTAATACGGGGAGGTAGTGAGGTCCACCCTATGTATAAAATGCCCACAGCCTGTTTGTACACCATTCCTTTAAAAAAGCATACCTGCAAAACTAGTCAGGAATAAGCTCAAGATTAAGACTCCTATGTTTCCTACTCCACTTACATCATATATATATACTGTATATATATATATGTGTGTGTGTGTATACATACATACATACATACATCAAAGGCTTTTTCACCCTTACATGGGGGTAGCCAAAAAGAAAAAGGCATAGAAACCACTCCTACTCATTCCATTCCCTACATATTCCACACTTCCTCCACCCTCCTCCCTCTCTCTTGGCACCTCCTGGATGATGGGTCATCCCTGCATCCTGTCCACTGCCCTGGGTCAGAAGCAGTGTTGCAGACACAGCACATCCACAGTAAGGCCGCTTCATAAATTCAGCAACCCCTCTCGGTCCCCTCATGCAGAAAAGGAGAAGACGGAGAAATCCGTTTGGGCAGCGTCAAATTTTTTCTCGTACTTCCTCACCCCCCATCCCCCACCCACTCCACCTCATGCATCACAGCATCATCCATACACAACCCTTCTCCATTCACCCCTATCTTCTGTCCTCTTCCGTCTTTCTTCAACAGACATTCCTCTCTTTTGTAATGCCCCTTACACCCCATCCGTCCATCTCATCCTAGGACGCCTCCTCATATTCACTCCTTCCACCTCTGCCTTCCACACCTCTTTTACTAATCTTTCTTCACTCATTCTTTCCTTGTGTCCAAACCATCCTATACTCTTTTATCTACCCTATCTCCCAGTTTCCTTTCCACCCCTGTTCTCCTCACCTCCTCATTTCTCACTCTAGCCTAGTAACCCCTATCATATTTCTCAGACATTTAATCTCAAACATATTCAAACTCCTCTCTTCCTCTCTTATGTTCCATGTTTCTACCCTGTACAGTGCTGTTGGCACAATCACTCCTTCATATAACCTCCTCATTGCATCCATTCCCAGATGTCTATTTCTCATTACACTTTTTAATCCACCAAGGCATTTACTTGCTTCTCTCAATCTACATTCTACCTCCACCCCCATTCCTCCCTTTCCTGCCACATTCGCACCCAAGTATCTAAAACTATCCACTTCCTCCAGTCTCTCATCCTTATGCTCACTTCCAGCCTGCCGTCACACTCTCCACTTGTACATCTCATCACCTTACTTTTGCCCACATTTATCTTCAGCTTCCTTTTTTCACACACACCTTCTCAAACTCTGACACTAACTTCCTCAATCCCTCCTCTGATCCTGCTACAAGTGCAGTGTCGTCAGCAAACAACAACTGGGTTATTTCCCACTTTTCTCCATTTTCTTTAACCATCTCCAACCCCTGACCCACTACCCTTGCATTCACCTCTCACACCACCCCATCCATATATAGATTGAACAGCCAGGGTGACATAACACATCCCTGATGAAGTCCCACCTATACCTCAAACCATTCACTCTCCATTTCTAATCATAACACAAGCTCTACTACTCTCGTAAAAACTCTTGACTGCTCTTAACAGCTTTTCTCCTATCCCATATATCTGCAATACCTCCTACAGTGCCTTCCTGTCTATCCTGTTGTAAGCCTTTTCCAGATCCATAAAAGCCCAAAAAACATCCTTACCTTTTGCTATAACTTTCTCAAATATCTGTCTCACCACAAAAATCTGATCTACACAACCCCTACCTCTCCTAAAACCACACTATTCCTCACCAATTACTCCCTCTGTTCCTCTCCTAATCCTTTCAATCAAAACCCTCCCATAAGCCTTCCCAACTACACTCAACAAGCTGATCCCTCTGAAACTACTACACTCGCACTTGTCCCTCTTTCCCTTGTAAAGCAGAACTATACAGGCACTCCTCCAGTCCTCCGGCACTCTACCCTCTCTTAAACAAACATTAAATAACTTCACCAGCCAGTCCACCATAACTGTACCTCCTTTCTTCAGACATTCTGCATGGCATCCATCCAACCCAGGTCCCTTACCTGCTCTCATCATCTTAACAACTGCTTTCACTTCGTCTTTCCCTATTTCTCCTCCATTTTCCTCACTCATCACGGTCATTTTCTTGCACTTCCCACTGCAACTACCTTTCCCTCCCTATCCTCCTTCACATTTAGCAACTCCCTAAAATATTCTGCCCATCTTCCCCTTACTGCCTTCTCTTCCATTATCATCTCTCCAAGTGCACCTTTTACCTTTTCTTCTCTACTTGATCAGCCTCCTCTTCCTCTCTTAATTTCTTTCCAAAACATCTGTTTATTACTTTCAAAAATTTCTGTCATACTCTTACCCATTTCACATCTGCTCTCCTCTTTGTCTCCTTTATCTTATGCTTAACTTCCCTTCTCTTTACTTTGTACCTCTCACATGATTCCTTTGTCCTAATTTGTAGCCAATCTATGAATGCCTGCTTCTTCTCGCCTACACTCTTCTTTGCTTCCTCATCCCACCACTCACTACCCTTGCTTCTATTTCTTCCCGCCCTCCTTGTTCCACACACCATCTTTGCCCACCTTAGGACTCCTTCCTTGAATCATCCCCACTCCTCCTCCACTCCTATTTCTACTCTATCCTTCACTCCCTCCCACTCCTCTCTCTGCTTCTTATACTCATTTTCCTTTTCTTTCTCATTTAAGCAGTTCACTCTAAGTACCTCCCTACCTTCTGCCCTTTTCCTCTTTCTCCACCTATTCTCCACTCTCAATTTACCTTCCAGAAAATGATTTGATATTCCCCCACTCTCTCCCCTTAGAACATGTACATCCTTAACTCTTCCTACCATACTCCTGGTCACCACTATATAATCCATTATTGCTCTATCTGCCACCTTTCCATCCACCACCCTCTCTCATGTGTACTTATGCTTGAATTTGCTCCTAAACACTGTATTTGCTATCATCAACTCTCTTTCAAGACACATCTCCACCATCAACTCTCCACTATGATTTTTACCTGGAACTCCATACTTCCCAATCACTCCATCTATTGGTTCATTTCCTACCCTAGCATTAAGGTCTCCCAATACAACTACATTGACATTTCTCCCTAATCCCTCTATGCACTCATTTATATCTACCCAAAATACCTCCCTTTCCTCTACGCTCTTCTCACTACCAGGCCCATATGCACTTACAAAAACCCACATCTCCCTTCCCAGCTTCACCTTCATCCACATCAACCTTGATGAAACCTCCTTCCACTCCACTACACGCTTACTTATCTCTTCACTTACTAGTATAGCCATCCCTTCTCTCCCTCGTCCCCTCTTCACTCCTGAGTACCTCCCAGCTACACTCCCAAACTCACACTCGCCCTTCCCTTTCATTTTATTTTCACTCAAAGCCAGCACATCCATCTTCTCGCAAACATACTGCCAATCTCTTCGTTTTTACTCTCATCTGTATCACATCCATGCACATTAAAAGACCCAAACCTTAGGGTACTAGTTGGAAAACTCCCAGACCCTCTTATGCCTTTACTTTTTTTAGGAATTTCCCCTTTGGAGCTACAGGTAGCAGGACTCCTAATCCCATCCCCCATTCCATTTTTTGTCACCTCTTACGACTCAAGTGGAAAGACTTGGTGGTAGCATTCTCTTCCCCCACCACAGGGTAGGCGAAAAAAGGAAATGAATATTCAGAGAAAGGTTACAGGACAGTAACAAGGGGTTGGGGGACAGCATAACAGAGGGACAGTTGTAGTATAAAAGTGTCATCATTTCTCCATGAACAGAGTTTTCCTCTATCACAGACAAAATGATGTGTGGCTCTGGTCCATAGGGGCACCCCATATAGACCCTAAAGTATCAACTGCATGCTACTCTGCCACAGTAATATGCAGCCAATACCCCAGACGGGTATATACATATAATTGCCTTGGGTCTATTGGAATCTTAAGATAAGATTCCCATTGGTCATCTGTAGAAGTGAAACTGGTATTGACTAAATCTAACTGTAATAGCTTTTGAACACATGTCTAGGGTCTATTATATCTGGCTGTTGCTTGATTTGTTCAAAGGATGGCATGTAAAAGAGTAGTGAATATCTTTGTTGGGAGCCTCAGAATGAAATTACCTTTTTGAGGTGAAGCTCTTGAGTGGTAATGCTAGTTCACTCACTTCTGTATTCATACAGAAATTTCAATTTTTTTTAGGCCACCTATCAGACACATTGATAGAATGAAATATATGGAGATGAGGCAGACAGCAGGATTGGAGAAAAGGCAGATAGAGTTATCAAAGAATGCTCAAGTTGTGTGAGCATATGGGAAGGATGAGTTAAAAAAAGACATAACAAAGAGTGTGGAAGGCAGAGGTGGATTAAAGGGGTAAGAGGGTAATGGATACAAGAAGAATGCCTGTTGTGCAGTGAAGGGAGAGTGCAAGAGATAATGGAAATGGAGTGTGAATGGGTAAGGATATCATACAACACAAAGGGATTTCCTTTTGTGTGTATATTTCTTAGTTGATGAGGACGTGGGGCATGTAATGAAGTGGGGGGGGGGAGTAAACCAGCCTTGGCTATCAGGCCCCGCCATGGAGGTGCTTTGTTTTGTCCCTGGTGTAAGCCTTGGGCATGGGATAAGGATAATTCTTAATCTATGAGGACCTAAGATGGGAAGGACATTGGATAGGTTTTGGGTTGAGTGTAAGATAGATATACCGTAGGATGGGGTAATCAGCCCATCACTGGTGTAAATGGGCCATATTAAAGTTATTCATGTATTAAAGATTATGTTTCAACTGGTAATTAAAATTCTGGTAAAATGGAGGTAAGTATTTATTCAGGGCAAAAGTGAAATATTTTAAAACCAATTTCAATTAAAAAAGTGAATAACTTTTGTATGGCCCATTTACCCCCAGTGATGGCCCAATTACCCGATCCTATGGTATGCTTTAACTCAGTCTTCCCCTTAACATCTTCAATATGAGTTCAATTCTCGTGCGCAACACTAGATGCCTGATGTATCACAATACTCTTGTTATATAAAGTCATTCTCTTTCACTCTGAGTAATAAGAAACACAGAAAACGCAATCAAACCAGTTCATAGAATTTGGAGGTCACTCAGCTACAACTACAAAATAAATGTAATCAGGATACCTACATAGGCATCATCATATGCAAGAGGTTAAAAATGGGAAAAGGCTTATTGGTATATGTATGTGTGTTTATGTTTACATGTATGAAATATACCTTTTGCAGGTTACTTTATTCTGATTCATGTGTATTCATTTCTGGTTTGCTTGTATTTGCCTTTTGTCATAATAGTACTTTCTCCACTTTTTAAATTATATTAAGACCCTTTTCCCCATATTGGTGAGTGGGGGAGGTGGACTGAGGTAGATTGTACCCTAATCACAAATAAATAAAACGGATTCAACCAGCCTTCCCATCATGGGGCCTCAGGGATGAAGCTCATGCAATATCAAAATTGTTCTTTCCTCTGTACTTGACATGCTCATATGTATATAAATGCAGGTCTTCATGCTGGACTTTTTCTTTCTGTTTATAGATGCAAGGAGGTAGCAGAAGCAGCACACCAGCAGCCCCAATAGATGGGCGGGCCATGTTCTCCCATATGGTGCGTCAGGATCCTTCGACCGTGGTACCACAGCAAAATCTGCCAGTCAGTTATCCCAACATTTCAAGTCCCAGTCCTAGTCTGATGAGTCAAAGTGCACAGCTCATGGCATTGGGGCATAACATGATGTTTACAGGGTCAAAATTTATGCCCGGAGGACCTCCAGAAGCTCATAGGTATATGCCAGATGCATATAGAATTGCTGCGGAGTCTTTGGATCAGGGTCGATATCCCCTTGACTCACAGAGAATGACTACGGATTCGTATAGACAAACTGGAAGTGAAGCACAGCGTTTACCAGCTGATCTTCAGAGAATTAGATCTGAATTACAAAGAGCTGAAGAGCAGTCAGAACTTGAACATTACCCAAGAACAACAGAATTCTACAATGCACATCGTTTGGTATCTGACTTACAGAGATTGCAGTCCGATCCTCAGCGTCTCATGGCAGAAGCTCTCCGACCAGCATCAGAATCTCCTCATCGGGTAACAGAACCTGTTAGAACTCCTGAAACAGCATACAGAAGTATGATGAGTGAACAAGTCAGACCCCCATCGGAGCCTGTGAGGACAAATGCTGATGCTCAGCGAATGGTACAAGAAAGTCTAAGAGATTACATTGGGAGTGGAATCACCCAAAGGTCAATGACTGAAAATCTGAGGTCACCAACTGTTCAGCCAGAGAACTTAAGGTACACTCCAAGTGACTCTTCTCAAAGGTTGATGTCTGATAATTTACGAGCAACACCTGATTTGTCACAGCGTGTGATGGCTGAAAATGTGCGGTATGAAACGGACAATTCACAGAGAATGATGCCAGAAAATCTTCGTGTTGGGGCGGAAACTCCGCATCCCATGATGCCAGAGAATCTCAGGGTGACTTCCGACTCTTCAAACCGAATGGTTCCTGAAAATTTGTGTGTTTCTGAACCATCTCATCAGATCATGCCAGAAAACCTTCGCATCAATCCTGACGCCAACTCCCGTATGCTGCAGGACACACAAAGGATGAACCCCCCTCCTCCAGAATCTCCTATGCCAGTACCCATGCGGAGTCATTATGACTCACGTATGGTGACAGAATCTCCACATCCTATGCGTGTTGAGTCTCCTCGTATTAACATGAATGATAACAGGTATACAGAGAGCATGTATCGCAATGACTTGAATCATTCAGCCCTCGCTACTCCAGCTCCTCCAACCCCGGCACCTTCTGTCCCCCCGATGCCTGATGCTTCCTCTACACCTGCACCGCAGTTTTACTCAGGGCCATTTACACCACAGTTTAGTCAGTATATGAATGATAACTCTCATGAACGAGATCCCATGAGGGAACAGATGCGGGATCCAATGAGAGATCACATGAGGGACCCTATGAGGGACCCTATGAGGGACCCCATGAGGGACACCATGAGGGACCCCATGAGGGACACCATGAGGGACCCCATGAGGGACACCATGAGGGACCCCATGAGGGACCCTATGAGGGACCCTATGAGGGACCCTATGAGGGACCCCATGAGAGATGTGATGAGAGATCATATGCGGGATCCTATGAGAGATCCCATGAGAGATGTCATGATACATGGTGATAAAATGGATTCCAAACAGTTCAATGATATTAAGCCTTTTGATCAGCAATACCATGGAGGGCTTGGTGTTCCTCATGAGGTGCAGCTTTCTTCAGTTGAAGCCAAACCTCCCAAAGTCCCTCGCCCAAAGAAACCCAAGGAACCAAAGCCTCCCAGGGTTCCTCAGATTCACAAATGCAATGAATGTGAGAAAATATTTAAAAATAGTACACAGCTAAAGAATCACATGTGGCGTCACACGGGTGAAAAGCCATTTGCCTGCGAAACTTGTGGCTCCAAGTTCACACAACAGGGTAATCTTCGTGCACACAAGCGAATACACACAGGGGAGAGGCCTTACGAGTGCCCTCAGTGCAAGGCTTGCTTTACGCAGCTTTCAACTCTGAAAACACATCAAAAGATCCACTCGGACGAACGACCTTACAAATGCACACAGTGCGATGCTGCCTTCCGCCAAATTGCGAACCTCAAAACACATCAAGTCACTCACACAGGAGAACGGCCCCACAAGTGTGATGAATGTGACAAAGCCTTTACTCAAAAATCAAACCTCAAGGCTCACAAGAATCGGGTTCATTCAGGTCAGATACCACCACAAGGGAGAAGAGGGAGAAAAAAAAATCCAGCAGCTGCCAAGCCTTACTCATGTCTTGAGTGTGGGGCCAAATTTACAATGATGAGTAATTTGAAAATCCACCTAAAACTGCACACAGGTGAACGACCGTTTGAATGTGACTATTGTGGCGCTGGCTTTGCCCAACGCTCCAACTTAAAAACTCACGTCACTCGTATGCACAACAAGGGCGCTGGTGTAGGACGGCGGCGCATCAAGTGTGATGAGTGTCCAGCAATGTTTCGACTTAAAAGGTGTCTTAAAACTCACAAAAAGAAGAGGCATCCAATCAAGAGCTTAAAGATTAAGATCTTAAGGGAATCAAAATATCTTATGAATTCAGAAGGTGGTGGCAGTGGTGGTGGTGGTGGAGGAGGAGGTGGTGGTGGAGGAGGAGGAGAGGACCCTCACTGTATCACAGAACCCATTGTACAGATAAGTGAGCCAAAAGAAGAACCCTATGATCCGCCCCACTCTCCTGGTGACTTGCATGCCAGATCTCTTTCTCAGTGCTCATCACACCATGATGATGATGATGATGACGAGGATGATGATGAGGGGGATATGGATGATGAAAATATCAATTCCGATATGGAGGAGTATGAAGAGAAACCTGAGGCGCTGCCTGCACAACTGGATTGCCATGACAGCAAGCAGCCTTCCAGTAACGTTGATCAATTTGCACCCAGATTTCCACTTGAGGGAGGAACGGATGGAAGGAGCTAAGTGTTCGGATTTTTAGAATTGTTCAAATCATCCATTAGTTTTCTTCATATTGAAATTTCCAGTGCCATGCTTACAGCTCAGAAATCATTGTTGCCCCATTCTTGCCAAAACAGGCTTCATTATCGGCTTTTATTACTGGCTGCTTCATGACAGTGGAACTATGGAATGTTGTTAGGTGGAGAAGTTGTCTGAGAAAGCTTTATATGTTTTAAGCTAAGGAAGGAAGCTGAGTTGAGTATTCAATGCAGTGTGTGAATAAGTGTGAAATCATAAGATTTGGCTATGGAATGAATATATATCCTCTACCAAAAAGTCTTCAGCGTTTAGGTCAAAGAATAGATAATCAAATCTTCCAGGAAAGTGCATAAAGAGTTTAGCTGTTTTCAAGAAGCAGAAAGACCTTCAATTCCTAGATCTTCCACGAAGCAAGACTGATTCTCAATGAGATTCTTCTCTATGCTGCTGTATTGGCCTTATCCACTTTTGGAATCTCTTTTTACAACTCATGCATGTAGTCAAACTTCATAATGCTTCCCATAGCTTCTGGTCAGCTATGTAAGATATCAAACTTGACTGGCCTGGGATTGTGGGTCTTTTATCAGGTGTATTCTTATTACAAGTCTTTCCCACTTTATATATTTTTTTCTCTTTCTCCAGTCTCTACTTTATATGAAAAACACAAAACTGAAGGAACTTTATAGGTCTTTTTGAGCCATATGCTCTGCAGAATGGAAATAAAGTTTGGATTTTAGTACCCTAGTACCTGTAAACTCTTATGAACTAAAATGAACTGTCATATGCAATGCTCTATTAGTACATTATATATTCTTGATTCTAGATGGTAGGAAGATTAGTGTCCTTTCATGCTACGAATAACTTATCATAAAGAGTTACATAAGATGTTTATTGACAAGTTTGCATGCCTGCGTGTTTAGCCGACGAGTTGTGAATTTTTTGAGATTATTTTAGAGTGTATGTCCCTGTGTGTGTGTGTGTTTCAGTGGTAGTGTTAGCCTAAGCCTTTTCAATTCCTTAAGCATCCATTCTCCAACACATTGAATTTTTATATCAGTGTAGGAGTATTAATTATGGAGAATGAATAGTATTAGTGGCCCACCCAATGTGACATGTGCAGGCATGATGGTTCACGCATTAATGACAGGTTCAGGTTGTATTAATGAAGCTGAAGCCACCTTTTTCTGAGTGTTTGTGTGTGCATATGTATATGTTTGTGGGTGTGTGAGTGTGTTTTGTTATGAAGTCCCATGTTTGTTTGTTATCTTTATGCATAGATCTTTAAGGATGTTTTGACTTGTTTTTATTTGTACTTCTGACTGAGTTGATTCAGAATTTTTTAACTGTATCAGCTATGGATAAGAAAGATACAGATAATGCTTAGTGGGTTATTAATTGTGCCATTGCGGGGAGGGTTCTATTCCTCTTCTGTGTCCTTTTCATTTTTTTTTTTTTTTTCCCTCATCATATCAATGTCTTCCTGACTTCATCCTGAACACTCTTATCCCTACCTCCTATCTTGTTTTTTTTATTTTATTTTTATTTATCATCATTATTATTAATATTATTTTTATTATTATTATTATTTTTTTTTTTTTTTTTTTTTTTTTTTTTTTTTTTCTGCCCATATTCCTTTTTCCTTCCTTGTGTTTCCTATCCATTCCTTCATAGTTTATGAGGTGGTATGAAAAAGTTCCAAGACTAGTTTCAAAACATGCCAACAGATGGCAATACGGGGATTTATGTGCTGTGGGACTGAGTAGTAACCATCATGGAGCATTCTACCAATTGGCATCTTTCTGTGAACTGTGTGAGCTGTGTAACAGAAGTTATTTTAATCATATGTATTGGTAGATTTGCAGTTTTATCAGTTTTAATTTGAGTAGACTTAACAGCAAATTCTGTATTGGGTTCAGCAAATCTGCTGCAAAGGTCTTTGAAATGGTTTGGTATGTGTATACCAATGAAACAAAATATTTTGAGTAGCATTTATATTTCAAAAGTGACTGAATATCACTAAAAAATAACAAGGGTCAGGATGACCTTCTGCAAGTTCAACCCCAGAAATTGATGAACAAGAATTATATGAAGATCTATTGATAGGCATTGCTGTCATTGTCAATGTGTCATACAGAACTGGGCAAACAGTTCTGTAAAGCTCATGCCCAAGCTTCTGACCCCCATCTTGGGGGTCATCACCCAAGATTGCAACCTCTTCTTCCTGAAGAAGAAGGTGCAGTTGAAGGGGCACTTTTCTGATAGAGAGGAGATTCAGAGTAAATTGTAGTAGGCGCTCAATACATGTTGAGAACCAGATGTCCATAGCACATTTCAGCTATAGCAACGACACTGGGAGTATTGCATCATTGCTTAGGGGATTTATTTTGAAGGGGATGGTGCCCAAATTTTTTGTATAGACCTAGTCTCAGAACTTTTTTATACCTCTGTTGAACCCTTTCACCAACCCTCCTTCTCATTATGTGCCCTCATTACACATCTAAAGCACATAAATTTTTGCATTCATCTCATATCATGTAGACCCATATTTTATTCCAGTACTACAATCCTTGGTAGTCTAAGAACACAGGGCAAAGGTGACAGCTTAGGTCACAGCTAAATGCTGCTTGGCATAGCTCCGCACTTTCTCTCATGGAAATTATCCACTCTAGCCTCATTTTCATCCATCCTTTCCCTCCCATCCTTTCCCACACCTCATTACCTTATTGCCCTCACCATTTTATCTATCCCTTTACTCTTAACTTCTGCATAACCTCCCCTTCTTAATGACATTGCTATACTACTACTACCACTACGAGGTCTGTTAGAAAAGTATCAGACTTTTTTTGAAACCTGATGGATTTGAATCAAGCACGCTTGGAAGAGCCAACCTTGAACCTTTGTGTGCATGCATGAACTTTTTCCTGCCTGTCGATAGCGTCATGCAAGCAGCATTTGCATGAGGTAGTGTGTAGAGCTTCGCAGTTTTTCATTGTAAGGAAAATGACAGAATGACTGGAGCAGCGCCACTGCATCAAATTTTGCCAGAAACTGGGCAACAGCCAGGTGGAAACCATTCAGAAGGTTCAGACAGCTTTCGGTGACAATGCTATGATCACACAGATTAAGGAGTGGTACAACTGGTTTAAAGATGGCCTCACAATGGTGGAGAGCGAGCCATGCTCAGGTCAGCCATCAACATGCTGAAATGACCATGTCATTGCCAAAGTGAACACTGTGGTGATGCAGGACTGTCGTGTGACTATCCGAGAGATTGCAGAAGAGGTAGGCATCAGCACTTTTTTGGCACAGCTACAGAAGAGATCTGAAAAAGAACAGTTTCCCACACAGAGTGATTGACGTCTGGAACAAATTGAACAGTGAAACAGTTAATGCCAGAACTATACACGAATTCAAAAGCAAACTGGATGTGGAGAGATACAAAAACGGGTCAAAACAAGCATAGCTCTAGTCCTATAAAATACAACTAGGTAAATATATTCCATTGTGACCGAAGATTTGGCCATGAAGAGATTGGCGGTGAAATTCGTGCCGAAGCTGCTGACGGCGGAGTAAAAGCAACATCGTGTTGAAGTCTCACAGAACATGCTGAACTCCACAAACAGTGACCTCAACTTCATGAATACTATAATCACTGGGGACGAGTCTTGGGTGTACGGGAACGACCTGGAAACCAAATTCCAGTCGTCACAGTGGAAGCAATGAAAAACCGCTGTGAGCACTACACACTACCTTACGCAAATGCTGCTTGCCAGCAACTGATGCTATCAACAGGCAGGAAAAAATTTACGCATGCACACGAAGGTTCAAGGTCGGCCATGTAATTTGCTTGATTCAAATCCATCAGGTTTTTGCAAAAAAATAAAAATAGATAAATAAAGTCGGGTACTTTTCTAACAGACCTCTTACCACCACTACTAATATCACAACTATTATCTTGTTTCTAGTTCTCTTTACTTCAGGTTTTCCCCATTTCATTATCCTATTTTCCTCTCATTCCTCCATTTCCAGTTCTCTGTACCTTCCTTGCTCCTCTTCCTTGTCTTCTGCCTCTTCTCCTTTTCTCCTCCCTCCTTCCCTAACCTCCTCTTCTCCTCCTCCCCTCCTCTTCTTTCTCCTCCTCCTCTCTTCTTTCTGCCTGTTCCTGCATTAGACAATTGGCGTTGATGCCAATCCTTCAGGCCTCATGTGAGATTATATCCAAACATAATCCATAAGGTGAAGTCATTCTGCCCAACAACTAGATCTGAGAGCACCACACACAGTGAAGATTGACTCTGTGATGGTCTTCATAAAATTGTTGTGCCAATTGCCAGTATATGTAACTAGCTTTACTACCATCCCAGTTCCATACATTAACGTCACATCTTCCAGCTCTCCACATTTTTCCAGTTGGACATAATCATGCCCTTCCCCAGCTCACATTCTACCTCATTAAACATATGATAATTCCTTCTCTTCCCTAAAATGACTCATTTTTCTCTTGACTTCTCGCATCCACCAACTATTATTGCACTCCCAAAATGACAATTTAATTTTTTCCATTTTACTGCTGTTCTCTCTTATCCAACTACTCCACTGTACTTCCTTGATTCCCAGCTTTAAAAAATTTCTAATGTATAACGCCTTGCCCCACACTTTTGTTTTTCCACATAATTTTACTGACACTTCCTCTTCTTTGTGTCCGTAGATTTTTGTTCTCTTTCTCCTTATATCTTTCTATTCATCCTATTCTTTAGCTTTTGTTTGACTGCCTTACATGTTCATTTTAGTGTGTCCTGTTCCTTCACTATGCCCTTCCTTCCATTCCACTGTCATCGCCTTCTCTGTTTCTTATCTAGTTCTTCTCTCACCTTCCATCTTTTCTTTCTCACATCTTTCTGTCTGGTTCTTCTCCCAGTTCCACCTCTTCTTGCTCTCTTCATTCATTATCCTGTTGTTGTTGTTTTTTCTCCTCTTTTCTTCTTTCTTTCAGTCTTTTCTTCCCCTTCTCTATATACTTTATTGGATTTTCTCATCATCACTTAAATTTACCTATTTTATTTTATTTATCTTGACCTCTCTGTACCACCCCTCCCCCTTCATGTCTCTGAACCATTCACTCCACTTTCTTCCCAACAAAACCTGTCTTCCTATTCACCTTTTTTTTAACCCAACTATTGTAAAAATCCTCATTTTCTCCTTTTTACATGCTCCTTATTCTTTATATTATTACCACACCTATCTCTTGCCTTTGATTTTCCATTTGTTCCTTTCTTTCTTGCTTTAAATTGTAAAGAACAAGTAAGATTACTTCCAAGGTGTCACACTGGGCAAATTGAAGTCTGTGCAAAGACAAGTGCCTGAAAAGTGTAATTTTGTGAGCTTTGTTGTCATAAATCATGTACTTTACACAGTCCATGGGTGGCCCTAGAATCTCGCACTTACCCATCTCTATTTTCCTATCATTCATACCTTTGCGTGTTCCCTCTCTCTGTGACACGCCTTTACAAAGTGTCATGCCTTCTTGTGGCCAACAGTATATTGTACATTTTAATAGTGAACAGTAATCAAAGAATTGAAGACGCCAAGATGCTGGAGGGTGTGAATACAGTAGGCGGCGTTGTGTTGTGTGTGTATGCATTTGACAGGGATAAGAGGTTGGTGTATGCATCAACTGGGTTAATAGTACCAGGCTTTATATTTTGTCATAGCTTGTGATAAGGCCAATAGCATCTTCCTTATGGTCAGTGTTACAGAAAGTCACTATCATTATATAGCATTATAACTAGGATGGAGATTATTAGTATCTTTTATTAATTATTATAATTATCAAATACAGTATATTATATTTGCTTTGCATGTAGATTTTTCTTTATGTAATTATTATTAATTTCTGGTATTCATTATTATGCTCTAGGCAGTACTTCTATGCAGGGTTGAGGTTTACCAAAGCGAATTGGCAATATCTTTCTTGTACAATTGGATATCAGCTTTATAGTGGACTGTTCACGACCAGAATGTTGGTTCTTCCAGGCAGAAAGTAGCTGGCAGGTGAAGGTACCAAGGACCCCATTCACTTGATCACAGTGTTGTGATGGATAAGGCTTTGTATTTATGTGATCTATACGTGTGTGGTTCTGCTTAGGTTAGTGTGTAGGAAGGCAGCCCTTGTGAACAGAGTATCATACATTTGCAAGTAAGGCAAGCAGGGATATGGTAAGGGTTTTCAAATTTCCAACTTCAAATTTATAAAACTAGTGTATGATGTAGCAAGTGGTTTTGTACTTCCTGTAGGAATAATATGAATTGATGATTCTCAGTTTATGGTATTTATTGTAATGAAATGTTGAGAGTAGGAGCCAGGGAGGACAGATAAGTTTTGTAAATATCGTAAATATATTGTTTCTGCCTGGATGCAACTTGGGTGTGCTGCCACTGCCTGAGTCGGTTTTATGCTTTATTTTCTATGCAACATCTGGAAGAAACCACAGGGTCAGACTGTCCACAAGTCACTTCTTCATGGTAACATTGTATATTCTTTAATATTATAGATATAAATATATATATATATATATGAATATATTATTTTCTTCTGGCTTTCATTGGGCATTACTTATATATGTATTTGATTGGTCTTTAGGCTTTTCCTGTCTTATAAGTCTTTTAATTATTTTCTAAATGGATAGTTACATTTATTTCTACTATTTACTTAAAAATATGTATGGAAACTACAAATCTTGATTATCAATATATATACAAATATGAAAATAAATGCTTTCATTTTTCTAAAGTGAGAATGCATTGACAAGAAAAATGCTTTCAATATATGCATGAGATTTACTACCTGGTAATGAGAATTTCCATTACTAGAAAGATGTACTCTTATAACTTTTTGTAATGCAACTAATGTAATTTGTCTATCAATAAACCATTTAGTAACTATAATAATTTTATTATCAATGACTTTGTAACACAATAAACAATTCATGCCAAGATTATTGTTTTTATTGTCTCATTTTATCATCATGATAAGTAATGTCATGGGCATATCAAATACAGATTACCTAATATCAGTAATCTGTCATGAATTTAGATTAATCTTTATGTTAAGAGTAGTTGACTTCTTGTTTAGTTAATGAAAATTTAGTGTTATAGGGAGATAAGGGACAAGTTAATTTTAGAGTTTCTGAACTATAAACTATACTGTATATATGATTATAGAAAGTGTCCCTGAATCATTGTACAACAGATAATAAAGGCCATTTCCTTATAAGGTGGTGGTTAAATCAAAGCACAACCACACAAATCAACCACCCTGCTCATGTAGCTCCATGAGCTACCAGAAAAGGCTGGATAACCGCATTGTGAACAGCTGCCCAGTATGTAACATTTCACCCCATACCATACAACACATAATGGAAGACTGCATTATACACAATCATGCACGCAAACACAACAACTCTATAAAGGATTTGTGGGAAAACCCAGTTTCGGCTGTGGCATTCCTTGGGGAGACGGGACTGCTCGGACAGACAGTCTAGGGAACGACAACAACAACCACCCTGCTCATCTTGGGGTTGAAGGGTTGGATTTGTCACAGGGAATGCAGTGAGGTACAGCTCGTCCACAACAGGGCCTGACACCCAGAGCTGGTTTATCTCTTACCCGTTCAAAATAAATTAGGAAGCAAGTAAGCCACACTATCCCTCCATCCATTCACAATCTTGCCTACCTCCTACCAGTATCTTTTGGACAGTACTTTTTCCTTCCTGCTCAAGAAACTTTCTATGTGCTCCCAAAACTCCCTATGCTTCATTCATCTCATTCTTGGTTTTCCTTTCAAACTTACTCCAACCACTTCTGCTCTCTGCACTCTTGGCTTTTGTAATTACAGAAAGAGGTCATAAATAACAGTAATGAAAAAAGACAAGGTTCAGAAAAAAAAATACCTGGGTGTAAAAATTTTAATGATGAAAAGGTGAATTAGAGTGGAACCAAGCAGATATGAAGAATCATGGGAAAACATTTCAATATTGTAATGAATAATGATCTGATCAAATAAGATATAGAAATTGGATTTACTGTTGACAATAGATTTTTTTTTTTTTTTTTTTTTTCCTCCAAATATCCTGTTGTTAAGGACCATGAAGCCCACATTATATAAGGCAGTAGGGAAGACAGACCTAAGAGGTAGTTTTATATACCAAACATTTATCAATTTGCCAATGTAAACCACAGAACTGAAGAAATTCTTTCAAGAAATTGACAAAGTTTGGAGAAACAAGCAATACACAAGAAATGGGTATTCTTTCAGAAAGAATACAATCTGAGTATGCAAAAACCAAACGGGAGAGAATAAAAAAGTAAGGGTTGTAATGAAGTGTGAGATAGCAAAAAAATATATAATGCATGGGAATGGTGACAACAGTAAATGACTTAGGGTGAATCAGAAATAAACGCAAGAATTAGAAGTGAAGAAACTTTGAAAAGGGTGCTGTTGATAAATGAAAATATTTACCTAAACCACTCATTTTGTAAATGGCAAATTGAAACAAGGGATTCCCAAGTCAAAATTAGATGAGATAGTATATGATGAAGTAAAAAAGTAAATTGATATTACACAGGTTTACAAAAAAAAAATTTTTGCTCTAAGGCAAGGCTGTGAATAGTTTTTTTTTTTTTTTTTAACTGATTTTGATGTGAATTCAAATTTCTGAACAGTTGCTCTATCACCTTTAGTTTTTTTGCTTTCACATATCCCCTTTTAATTATACTGGAAGGCAGATGTGGAGGGAGTGAACATGAGGGGACGTCCTAGGATGAGGTGGATGGATGGGGTGAAGGGGGCTTTGGGGAAGAGGGGAATGTCTGTTGAGGAAGGACGGGAGAGGACAGAAGACAGGGGTGAATGAAGAATGGTTGTATATGGATGTTGTGATTGCATGAGGTGGAATGGGTGGGGGGATGGGGGGTGAGGTAGTATGTGTGAGCAAAATTTGATGCAGCCCGAAGGGATTTCTCCCCGGAGAGGGGGAGTCGCCAATTTAATGAAGCGGCCTTGCTGTGGATGTGCTGTGTCTTGCGACACTGCTTCTGACCCAGGGCAATGGACAAGGTGCAGGGATGACCCGTCATCCAGGAGGTGCTAAGATAAGAGGGAGGGTGGAGGGGTGTGGAGTGTATTCAGGGATGGAATGGGTGGAAATGATTTTATGCCTTTTCCTTTTTGGCTACCTCCCTTGTAAGGGGGAAAAAGCCTTGGTATATGTATGTATAAATTCAAAATATAATGTGTTTATTACATGTTACAAAGGCATATTACAGAAAAAACATAGATACAGAACATTAATGAAATAGAATTATTTGGATAATACAATACACACAAATCATAGTACAGTAGACAGAAGCAAGTTGTTTTGGATGATCTTGTGTACTGTGCCTCCGGGATATCACGCAAAAGCATCCAGCAGAAGTCTTCCATTATGCTGGGGTTCCACTTGCCTTGATAGTTGTTCTCCATCTTAGTAATATCTTGGTGGAAACTTTCTCCATACTCATCACTCACTGCCCCAAGGTTCAAAAGGAAGAAGTTGAGGTAGAAGTGGAGAAAGTGAATTTTGAGTGACATTTGGCATCCCATATCCTCACAAGACTGTAACAATTTCTTGATACACTCTTGGTAATCAGATACCCATGTATTACCAAGGAAACCATTGCAGACTGACTTGAATGCTTCCAATGCTCTCAGTTCCTTTCCTTCTCATAGTCCATATCCTGCAGCACCTCTCATATCTGAGGTCCGATGAAGATGCCCCCCCTTGAGCCTTCTCAATACACTCTTGGTAATCTGATACCCATGTGTTACCAAGGAAGCCATTGCAGACTGACTTAAATGCTTCCCATGCTCTCAGTTCCTTTCCTTCTCAAAGTATCCTTCAGCATCTCTCGTATCTGAGGTCCAACGAAGATGCCCCCCCTTGAGCCTCCTCAATACACTCTTGGTAATCTGCTACCCATGTGTTACCAAGGAAGCCATTGCAGATTGACTCTTATGCTTCCCATGCTCTCAGTTCTTTTCCTTTTCATAGTCCATATCCCTCAGCACCTCTCGTAGCTGGACTCAGAGCTGGAAATAGAGTGCACAAGTGATGGATGGCAGCACCGTTTTTGTCCATGGTCTTCACGAAAGTCTTCATTAAGCCAAGCTTGATATGAAGAGGAAGAAACACCTTGCTCATGTCCACCAGAGGATTTTCTTGGACACTGTGTTCACCAGACACGAAAGTGCGCCTAGATCCCCAGTCTCTCTGCTTGTAGTGCTTGGATACAGCCCAACTGTCCCAGAGACAGAGAAAAGAACAGTACTTTGCCCCTTGTATACCCATAAGGTGCCCAGTGACCTTGAGGTCACCACAGAGACTCCACTGGTACTGGCTGTACTTTACAGCTTCCAAAAGGAGCTCCATATTTTCATATGACTCCTTCAGATGGACTGAATAGGTAATGGGAATGCTGGGGTATTTATTCCTATTGTGCAGGAGCACAGCCTTGAGACTTCGCTTGGAAGAGTCAGTGAAAAGACGCCAGTCTAAGGGATTGTGTGGGAAACCAAGGTGAACATTTGTGCAGTAGCACAACCTGTTTTCTATGTCAAATAATGGAGCTAAGTCTGTTCCATGAACTGAAACTAGTGATCCTTAGATCTGCCTTGACCAGGTTCCACTGCTTAAGCCAGGATGCCGGGAGCTCTGACTGCTGCTTAGATACAAATCACGGGCAAGGTCATTCAGGTCTTCTTGCGTGATCCAGTGGGGCTCATTGCCACTTGCTCTTGAGTAAACAGAGACATTGTCTTCAGAAGAGATTGACTTGGCAGATTCTTCCCCTCAAGGCATTTCTTCATCTGATGAAGGAAGATCCTTATTTGCTGGAGGTGTAGGGACAGGGAGATCATGTGAGTGAGTAACAGGTCTCATAGCTGAGGGAAGGTTGGGATATTTGAGCTTTTTTCTAGAAGTATTGAAACCATTTATAATTGTTGGAAAAAAAATAACAATCATTGTATGGCTTTGTGGCTCTCTCCAGACCATTGGGACCACAAAGTTGAAGGCTACTTTGTTTCTGTTAAACCATGCAGTTAGTCCATTGTAGCAGGGTTTACAATGGGTGGGGCCCAGGATTTGTCCTGATCTCCAATTTTACAGTCAAAATAATGAAAGTAAGTAGTCTTCAGGAGGGAAGCAATTGTTCAGTGCCATGCAACTGTCGTGAAATCCCCACACACATAGCAGAATGAATTTGTCTTGTTGATGCATCTTCGGTGTTTTGAAGTGCCTGAAGTCATTGTAGAGATATGTATCAGCTCACAAAAATCTGGAAAACAAGATTAACATTGATCACATATATGGTTATGTGAATTGTTGCAAAATCATAATATAAACATACATCCTGTAGATCAGATGTCAAGACCTGTAGATCAGATGTGGGAAATATTTCAAAATATGCTTACCAAGATGATTCATACTTACATTCCTTTTAAGGACAGACATCCCCCAAATCAGGCTCGCACAAAATGGCTTGACAAAGAAACTGAAAAAAGTATTGCTAAAAAGAGACAGGCTTACAAGAAATATAAGTGCTCGGGTGCATCTAATGACTATCAAAGTTACATATTAATACAGAGAGATTTAAAAAAGACAAAAACGACAATACGAAATGAATATCGCTGATAAATCCAAAGAGAATCCCAAAGAAATCAATAGTTACATTAGAGACAAAAAGGTTGTTAGGAATCACATTGGTCAACTATTATCTGCTGACAATCAATTTGAATATTCAAATGAAGGAATGTGTGATATTTTAAACAATTATTTTAGCTCAGTATTTGTAAACGAAACACCTCAAAGTGAAAATTCTAGGGTAAACATACTATGGTAAATAAAAAAAAATTGAAAGGTGTATAGAGAAACTCGAAGTTAATAAGACGCCAGGCCCTGACAGTTGGCATCCAAGAATCTTAAAGGAAATGAAAAATGAGATTGTTGTTCCATTAGAAATTATTTTCAAGAAATCCATCATATCCGGAGATGTCCCAAGAGAATGGAAGCTAGCTAACATTACTCCCATATTCAAAAAAGGTGACAAAAAGAAACCAAATAACTACATGCCTATAAGTTTGACTTCAATCATAGGAAAAGTGATGGAAACTATCACCAGAGATACTATAAATAAGTGGTAACCTATTAAGTTAGACTAGTAATTGGTTGAATGATCGAAAACAGAGTTGTTTTAAATGGAAATATTTCTGGATGGAAAATGTTACAAGTGTAGTTCCTCAGGGTTCCGTTCTTGGGCCACTTCTATTCATAGTATAAATATATATAAAATTATATAGACCATCGACTAAAATCTACTGTTTGCTGATGATAAAAAACTAAGCAGAATGGCAAATGATCACTTTGAACCAATTAGATATTCAAGAAGATTTAGATAAATTACAGCAATGGCCTGAAAAGTGAATAATGAAAGTTAACACAAGTAAATGCAAGGTAATGCACATAGGTAAAAATAACAGTAGTTACGATTACATGTTATTTGGAAATTAGTTAACAAAAGTGGATAGTGAAAAGGATCTCGGCGTAATTACCAGTAACGATCTCAAATCATCCAAGCAGTGTATTTCAGCCTCTGAGAAAGCAAAGAATATCCTAGGACTGATTGCGCGATCTTTTTACTTCAAAGGTCCAGCACTCATTAACAAGCTATATAAATCGTTAGTTCGTCCACATTTGGAATATGCTGTTTCCGTATGGTCACCGATTCTCATTAAAGACATTGGCAGACTGGAAAAAGTACAACGGCGAGCCACAAAACTGATTCAAATATCAAAAATAAATCATACGAAAATCGACTAAAACATACAAATCTATTTTCCCTAAAAAAGCGTAGACTCTGAGGTGACTTGATATAGGTCTGTTGTGAACTCGACAGGCTTTTAATGAACTCTAAACTCATAAGGGAAAAACCTAAGAGCAAAGGGGAACTTGAAGATTGGAGAGGAGAGGTGCTTGAGGAGGAGTACTGCTTGGAGAGGAGTACTGAATTAAATTGAATTTTATTCGGATACAATCATACATACAATAAGTACAATACATACAAGACTCAATATTATACACAGTATATATAATTGTACATCCGAGGATGGCACAGAAAGTCAAAAGACTTATTTCCACTGTGGTCCTCATATTACAATTAGGAAAGGATTATCATAGAAAAGCTAGGTTATACGAAGTGTAAATTAGGATTATAAGAAGTGTAAATTAAACATGTAAACTATTTTCTTCAGAGAGAACAGTGTCTAAAAGATAACATTTAACTGATTTTTTAAAACTACTTTTAGATACAATTGATTGAATGTTGGTCGGTAAAGAGTTCCAAGCAATAGCACCAGTGTATTTGAAAGTACTTTTCCCTAACGAACTATTAAACCTAGGTACAATGACAGATGACCTACTAGAACGAGTTCTCAGGGAACGAGCATTTCTGACAAGTGTAAACGTATATGACAAATAACTGGGACAAGAGTCGTTCACAATTTGGTGAACATGATTAAGCTTTAACTGAGCAACACGTTTCTCAACAGGTAACCAATTTAACAGTTTAAAATGCGTATAATCTAGATGAGTACGTGGATGAATTTTCAAAACGGTCCTGATTAGTTTGTTTTGACATATTTGAAGATTACTCTTAGATTTTTTAGATAGGTTGCTATACCAGGAAGAACAAGCATAGTCAATATGACACTGGACCAGGGCTGAAGCTAGTAACTTCATTGTCTCTACATCTAGGTATTTTTGTATTCTTGCCAAAATTTTTGTTCTGGAGCTGACCCTTTTAATTATTTTTTGTGCCATAACTTCTCCCGACACATTTTGATCAATTTCTGTTCCAAGATATTTGACAACAGACCTAGGTTGAATACTAGTATCATTACATTGGATATTGAAGTTGGGAGCATTTTTGAGTTTTTGATTGGAGCCAAAGAGAATGGATTCTGTTTTACCTAGATGTAGAGACAATTTGTTATCCAACAACCACTTGCTGACATTCAATAACTCTTCACTGAGTAACGTCTCAATCCTATTTACATCTTTGCCAGAAACTAGTAAGGCTGAATCATCGGCATACAACAGCAGTTTACAGTTCACAGCAGCTTTCATGTCATTCACATACAAAAGAAACAACAGCTGACCTAAAATGCTACCCTGTGGGACACCACATGTTATTTTTGCTGCTTTTGATGTTGAACCATTTACATTCACAATCTGTTCTCGACCTGTTAGATAAGACCTCATCCAATTAACAACATCTGATTTGAAGCCTAACGCTTGTAGTTTGAATAATAGAATATCATGATTTACAGTATCAAAGGCTTTCTGGAGATCTAGCATAACCATTCCACAGTAATTACCTCTGTCAATTTCACCTTTGATGTAATCAGTCAAATTGATCAAACATGCATCAGTAGAATATGATTTTCGAAAGCCTGATTGTAAATCATAGAACAAGTTATTGCTTTGAATATATTCATAAACCTGGTTATAAACAACTCTTTCCAAGACCTTCGATATAATACCGAGCACTGAGACTGGCCTATAGTTACCGGAATCTGTTTTGCTACCCTTCTTGTACAAAGGAGTAATTTTTGCTAATTTAAAATCTTTGGGAACTTTGCCCTGTTGAATCGAAGTATTGATTATGTGAGTGATACAGGGAGTAATCTGCTCAGCTGAGTCATTCACAAATCTGGCTGGAATATTATCTAGTCCGGTAGCCTTAGACCTGTTAACAGTCTTCAACATTTTATACACATCTACATTAGCAACCGTAGACAGAGCAAAGGTGTCATAGGATACACCCTTATTCCAATAATAATTGTTAATGTGTTCTTGGCCAAAATGACCTGAAGGTACTGGTAAATTATTTACGAGGGTGGTAGCAATGGTGGTGAAAAAGGAGTTAAATTTTTGAGCCACCGCTACTTTGTCGAAAGTAACGATCCCATTAACATTAAGACCAATGTTACTACTTTTGGATTTTAGATTTTTGGAAGAACCTAACTGTTTGATTGTTTGCCATAGTTTTTTGGGATTGTTTTTGTTGGTTTGGAGAGAATCTTTGTAATATCCTACCTTAGCTCTGTCTACCATAACCTGAACCTCGTTCCGTAACTTCTTATACATAGCGAAAACAGATTGATCTTTTGTTTCTTATACTCTTTTAAAGCCTTATCTCTCCTGTTGATCATTTTCAAGATGTCACCAGAAAACCACGGCTCGGAACGTTGTTTTATTCTGATTGATTTTACTGGAGTACTGCTTGGAGACGTCGTGTCCTGGAGTGAACCTGCGACTTGCTAGGTAAGACCCCGCTCGCGCGGGATCAGTTTTTGTGGGAGGGGAAGAATATCTGTAAGAAAATGAAAAGATAGTAGTGTATAAAAGAGGGCTATTGCCAACGCGCTTTTTCGTGAGCGATTAGGGGCGGTTGGTGGTCGTGGCTCAGGAGAAATGGGCAGGGAACTTGGATGGTGGCGCCGACGCCTGGGATTAGAATCACCAAAAGTTGAGAAAATGGTAGGAGGCGTAGTAGTACAGAAAGGTGGAAAAATGGAAAAAGTTTTAGTGGGAGGTAAACTGAAATGAGAAAATGTATATATGAAAGTTAGAAAGGAAGCGAATTTTAGTCGAAGAAAAAATACGTGTAGATGTTTGTGCGTGGGGCGTGGCTATGTTCGTGAGAGGTGTGTGTATCTTACGGGAAGTGAGTAGAGTTCACTTTCCGCTTGTAGAGAACACGTTCCTGATTAGCCCCAGATTGGGCATGAGCGTTCCCGTTTAGCCCAAGGTTGGGTTTGAGCGATGAGCGAGCGATGTCCGAAGCGTAGTCAGGAGAGTGGATCCAATGGCGGTGCGAGGATGGGTGGTTGGACAGGCGGGCGGGTGTTGTTTTATTTTTCTCCGTCCAAGCACAACTCTGAAAGCAGAGAATTACGTGACTTGGGAATTGTGTGTAAGTGTCAGAGGTGTAAACCCGCTCGCCAGCGTCAGCGAAGAGGCCAGGGCTTGGGTGCGGGCCGGACCACAAGAGAGGCTCCCCAATTCCTCTCTCGCGACCAGTCGGCGAAGAGTTAAGGGCTCTGAATTAGAGTTGAGTTGTGGGCCTCTGCTAAGCCAGCGAGTAGGTGTGCATGTATCTCTTTTCTTCCAAGCACAACTCTGAAAACAGAGAATTACGTGACTTGGGAAATGTGTGCATTTGTCTTTGGTGTAAACCCGCTGCCGTCGCCAACAAAAGGGTCAGCAGCAAAGGAGACAAGTCTCCTCGCCACCACCGCCCGGCGAAGATTGCTGGACGCTTGTCGAGAGAGCTGGAGTGGAGAGCGACTCGAACCTCTAGGAGCGCCATGTTGATTCTCATTTGAACTGAATTCTGAATTCCTAGGAAAGACCACCCGCTTGCGCGGGATCGGTTTTTGTGGGAGGGGAAGAATGTCTGTAAGGAAATGAAAAGATAGTAGTGTATAAAAGAGGGCTATTGCCACCGGGCGAATTAGCGAGCGATTAGGGGCTGCTGGTGGTCGTGGCTCGGGAGAAATGTACTGGGAGCTTGGACAAGAAACAATGGTCTCAAACTGTCTGGAAATAGATTTAATTTGGAAGTGGGTAGAAACAACTTCGCCAACCGTGTAGTTAATGAAAGGAATAAACTTCCTGCAGAGGCAGTGCAATGTAGTTCAATTCGAAGCTTTAAGAATCATTTAGATAAACACCTATGCAAGATGCTGTAATGACTATAATTTATTTTATATTATTTGTTTTGTTATCATTTGTCCGTCTGTTTAGTATTGTTTGCTTGATTCTCATTTATTAGTTATGTGAATTTATTATTACTTATTATTTATCTATTTGTTTATTATTTAACTATACCTATCCTTTAATTTATGTATTTTTATTATTTACATTATTATAGTTGTTATTTATTAATTTATTTATTAATCATTATTATGATTTTTCCACATCCGACCTAGATTTGGACCAAAAGGTCTTCTGTCGGCATGCTCCGCCTTTGTAATCCTTTGTAATATAAAATGGTTGTGTAACATGAATGTTGAGCAGCAATAAACTTTTGCTCTCATCGCCTGTAGGCTACTGGTGTACCCGCATTTCATGTCAGTGTTGCCAGATGCTTTTGGTAAAATTAGGACAGGTAAATTTTCTATTAAAAGTATATAATTAAAAAACACACATTGTCCTATATAGGACACATCTGGTAGCCCTGAATACATGTACACATTTATGTACATGTATATCTCAAAAACTAGAGGCGATGAGTGAAAACTGGTTTCAAATCTGAAATTAGTTGTACCTCAAAATTAGGCAATAAACTATATTACAGTTTCTCTGTAAATCAGTGTTGTTATTGATTTGTTTATCTATACATCTGTATCTTTTAATTGGTACTCTAAAAGGAAAGTGACTTCCAGAAGAAAGAGAGAAGTCTTGAACAATATAAGCATGGAAGTACGAAAATTACACAAGTTACTAGAAACCACAAATGACAGAAAGGCCTCTGTGCCAGGTGGGATTTCATGAATGTGAACAAATTGAATTATTCACTTGTAGTAAGACTGGAAAAAAGGCAACCGTGGCACTCACTTTTAAAGGATGAAATAGGAGTCTAAATTAGGCCAGAGTCATTAACCAGTGTACAAACTGTGTGAGAAACGTGAAAGATAAGTGGATGAGATATGTGGAAGACGGGATGTTGACATATAGCCAAGTTAGTTTAAGAAAAATTAGATCCTGTGTATTACATCGGAAGTTTTTATACACAAGGGATTAATGTACTGCAGGAGACTGATGACTGGGTTGTATGAATTTGGATATAAAGAAAATTGTTAATCAGGTTTGAAACTGGAACATTAGATTCAAAGTAGTGTACGAATAATTTCCCGAAAGTCATGAGAACAGTTATAAAGGATGTACACTGGAGAGAATTGAATGGTATTCCACAGGAATGTTCTAGCATCTTTATTGTGGACCACAATGGAAATAACCTGAGGATCATAATGGAAATAAGCTTACATGCTTTTTTTTTGTGTTATCCTCGGCAATTGCAATTATAATTTGATCTGAATGAATGGAATGAAATTTCGAACTGTGTTCTTGTCATTATCTGCATTTCATATATTTTTATTCTTTGGCAAATAAACTTATTTTTATTATTATTATTGTTGTTGTTCCTGATAAACATCAGTGACATGATGGTTGGAACAAATATTTATACCAGCCTATTTGCAGATGACATCAAAACATGAAGAGTAATGCAAATATAGATACAGTAAAATCCAGAGTAGAGCCGAGAGTGGAAAATAAGGTTCATCGTGAAAAGTATATTAAAATGATAATACGGTAAAATAAAATGGGTATATCAGGAAACCGTCATTGAGTGACCCTATGGGAAACTGAACAAATACCAAATCAATGATTGGTATTGGTCCTCCGCGGGAGCAAGTGATCGTGAAGGGTACTGAGGTCATAATCAACTAACCTGGAACTATTTGTACTCAGGCACGCAACCCGGTATAAACATCGAAGGTATCTGCCATTGTATTCACAAATACTTGAATCCAGAGGACCTACAGTATAAAGTATACGGTATGTAGGCCGGATTCCAATATATGTAGGCTATATCTAGTAATGAATGTCACCAAAGGATATTTATTCTATTTCTGCACAGGTTTAATTAATGTAATCCTAATTCTTATATATGTCTGCGACGCAGTAATAAATGCGTTATACATAAACGGATATATCGCAAGGGTTTTCGTAATCTTTGAAATTGGACGTCCGTGCACTAACCCCTAATCATCGATAATAGCCTTTTACAAATACAAGTACAAACTAAGCAGGTCGTTCCTCTTCACTGCATGAATTTTTTTTAATATGTTTCCTTATGAATACTAGACAATGTTATTCAGATGTGGGGCGAATTGAAATATCAAATTAACCTAAACCCCATGCTAGGCGACATCTTCAATTGAATAAAAACACGTGATATTTGCTATGATCACAATGAATTAATTGACGATGAAAACAAGTGATTGTACTTTTAATCGATTTTAGAGCATAAACGTGCCATGTTTAAATGTATTGTTAGATTTCGTCGATTAAATCAAGTCGAAAGAACTAAAACAAAAACGGCGCGTCTCCTCAGCAAAGAGTACAAAATCATTGTGTGATTCATCGGCGTATATACGGTGTCTAGCACTTGGACCGATCCTGCCCCAGCTGCATCGAGGTCTATGTGATGGTATCCACGGAATCTTGATCAACACAGGATGGAATTCCTTCACTTGGTATGCTGCCAAGTTAATTTATTCATCTCTGTAGTACCCTTACCCGTAATTACGAGGTTACTGTACATCTGTAAACACCTTCCGAAACGGATGATGTTTTTTTTTTCCTCCTCTCTTTTATTCTATCATTGGGCTATTTTTAATTATACGCATGCCAATCCCACTGTGTTCTCAACTCTGCTGCCAAGAGTGTGGTGAAAATTTGCTGATGAAGTAATGCACTTCTGATATTCCTGAAGCCCGAAAAGCAAAGAACAAAATTTTACCTCGTTGAAATAAGTTAAGCAAATATCAATATCATAATCAAATACTACGTGATATGAAACTGGAATTGTGGGGAAATAGGAATGAGTAAGGTTCGAACAACTACAGGTAGAGATGGATTATATATATATATATATATATATATATATATATATATATATATATATATAATATATATATATATATATATATATATATATATATATATATATGCTAATAACACGAGTATATTACATCCAGTACTTATGCACTGGATGTAATATACGAAATCACTCTGGTTCGTTAGTTTCTTTTTTCCAAGTGGTCTACTTTGCATATATATATATATATATATATATATATATATATATATATATATATGTGTGTGTGTGTGTGTGTGTGTGTGTGTGTGTGTATGTATATACTGTCGTTTTCTCTATTGGTTCAACACGAAAGTTCAAAGTAAAGAGATTGTAATTGGTAAGTCTTGAAGAAGTTGAAGAGTATACTTATATAGGGCAGATGGTGAAAGTGACGGAAGATCATGATAATTAAATAAAAAGACGCATTACAATTGGTTGGGAAATTATTAGTAAATATGATAAAATCCTGAGAGACTCTCTACCTTTATGTTTGAAACGTAAAGTTTACAACCACTGCATTCTGGCAGCAATAATCTACGGGTGTCAGACTTGGAAACTGACGAAGACGATGGAAACAAAGCTAAGAACTGCACAGAGGAGAATGGAGAGATCAATTATGGGAATAACGCTGAAAGACCGAAAGAGAGCAAGTTGGGTGAGAGAGCAGACTAGAATGAAAGATATTGTGGAGGCGGTAAAAGAGAGGAAGTGGAATTGGGCAGGTTAGTGCGAACGACTGATGAGCGATGAAGCAAGTGTGTTACTGAGTGGACGCCGCGAGATGGGAAGCGTGGAAGAGGGAGACCAGGCAGAAGATGGAGAGATGAGATCGAGAAGTTTACAGGAGTGACGTGGCAGAGGATGGCGCGGTTGTGTGAATCGTGGAATGCTATGAAGGAGGCCTTTGTTCAGCAGTGGACTTGGGATGGCTTATTTCATTGATTGGTATATACCTCGCTCTTAATGGCGCAATCGGTTAAGTCACTAACAATTGTCACGTGCTAGCCCGGGTTCGAGTCCTTGGCCGTACCACGTTGGCCTCCTCGAGTCTCTCTCGATGTTGATCGCTTAGAATTAAAGTGTATTGTGGTTGATAAAAATGTATATCTGTTCACTGGGACCCATTCAGTGTTGTACACACACACACACACACACACACTTCAACGAACGGACGGCTTAGAAGACGTTCTGAAGAAAATTGAAGTATTGTGGATCCCAACGCAAAGAGAAGTGCCTATTGTATTTACAGGGTGGGGGGAAATTGCTCGTGAGGTAGTAGGAAAGAGGAGAAGGGGAGGGATTACTGAGGGAAATGGAAGGAAATGAGGAAGGAGTAGACTTGGCCCAGACAGACAGGCGAAAGGTAAACAAAAGGCCCCCCGACGACGATGAAATGTCTAATAAAAATGTAAAGATTAGAAGTATAGATAAGAGCAATACAGTAGAAAGTGATGAGAATATTTTCCAGGGATTTAAAGAGGGTGGGGGGGACACAACCCCCCCCCCCGACTGACAAGACTAGAAGAGAAGGTCGATAAGATGATCGAGGACTTGGAGCGTAGGTTCGGTCATGTTAACAATATTATACGGAGGGTTGAACAATTGGAAGAACTAGAGAAGGCGAACAAAAACTTAACTGATGAAATAGAAAACCTGAAAAGACAGTTAAAAGAAGTAAAGGTGGAGAATGAGGAATTGAAGAGGAATAGTAAACAGAGAGGGATGGAAGTCGATAAAAGAAAACAGTAAAGTTGCATTTACTGATATCATTAAACAGCAAATGAGAGAACAAACTGAAGACTCAGTTATTAAAGTGATGAGACAGAAGGAGAATATAGTAAGAGACTTAGCTGACAAAAAGAAATGTATAATTATATTAGGAATGGAAGAGAAACATAACCCAGATAGAACCTCAAGAACCAATGAGGAAAATGAAAAAGTAAGCAGTTTACTAAAATTAGTTCAGGAAGATGAACCAGAAATTATAAAGGAAATTGAGGAAAAATTCAGGCTCGGAAAGTATAGTACAGATAAGACCAGACCAATTAAGATTAAATTCAGGTCACAAACGACGGCAGAGAATATCTTATCAAAAACAGGGAAACTAGCAACAATTGAACAATATAAAAAGGTATGAATAAAAAGGGAAATGAATAAAGAGGAAAGAGAGGAAGAAAAACAGAAAAGACTTGAAGCTAAGAAAAAAAACGAGAGCAGAACGGAGTCAGAGAAAGAGAGATTCTATTGGAGAGTAGTGAATATGAAACTAAGGCAGTTCGACATACAAGAGAAAAACAAAAGGGAAACAGAGAACACAATGGAAGTGACAGAAAACTAAGAGTGTCTTACACAAATATAGATGGATTAATAACAGGATTGAATGAGCTGAATGATTATTTGAAAGAAAAAGAACCGGACATAATGGGAATTGTAGAAACAAAATTAAAAGGCCCACTACCACCCAACAGTGTAGGACATGATGCATATAATTATTGGATTAAAAACAGAGAGAAAAAGCAAGGGGGTGGAGTTATGTTCCTGACTAAGAAGGATATAAACGTGAAGGGTGTCATATATGGAAAGAACACAGTAGAGATGATTATGATAGAAGTGGAAGACAGAGATAAGAAGAGCAGAAAATTTGTGACAAATTATGTGCCTCCGAAAACAGCCTCATGGGAGGAGAGTGAACATAAAAGTATGTTAGAGGACACAAAGATAACATTAAATAAAATAATGGAAGATGGAGGAAGAATAGTTATAATGGGCGACTTTAATTGCAAAGAAATCTGCTGGGAAGAAATGACAGTAAAGGGTGGAGACGGCTCATGGGGAAACGCTCTACTTGAGATGATTACTGACCATACAATGACACAATGGATACAGGAGAACACCAGATATAGAAATGAAGAAGAACCATCGAGACTAGACTTAATAATTACATCTGAACCTAGAATAGTGGACAAGATTGAATATAAAACACCAATAAGTAAAAGTGACCACATATTGATTGAACTGGAACTTAATGAAGAAAAATATAGGAAAAGAAATGAACAATATAGAAAAGGAAGAATGATGTATGAAAAAACAAACTTTGATAAAATAAGAGAACTCTTTCAACAAGAAAACTGGGAAGAAATATACAAAGAAGAAACAACAGTGGAAGAGAAATGGAATATTTTGACAAAAATTTACAAAAAAGGAGTGGAAAAGTATGTCCCAAGACAAAAACAAGAAAAAGAATATGTAAAATGCTGGTACAACAAAAGTTGTAGGGAGCTAAAAGACAAAAGAGACAAAGCCTGGACCAGATGGAAAAAAGACAGAAGACCTGAAAAATAGAAAATATATACCGGTTATAGAAATGAATATGTACAAACGTGCAGAGAGGAAAAGAGAAAATATGAAAAAGATGTCATAGAAAAGTGTAAAGATCAACCAAAACTATTCTACAGATTTGTAAACAATAAACTGAAAAACAAACAAGACTTGGAGAAATTAAGACAAGAGGGAGTTGAATACACTGAGGAAATGGAAATGGCGGAAATAATGAACAAACATTTTAAATCAGTGTTTACAAGGGAGAACTTACAACCTGAAGAGATTGAATGGAAAGAGAAAGTCCCCCCTATGGAAGAAATAGAAGTAACAAAGAATGAAATATTGACACACTTGAGTAATCTTGATGTCAGAAAATCGCATGGACCAGATGATATAGCAAACTGGATTCTGAAAGAATGCAGGAATGAACTGGCAGACAAAATACATAGCATACTAAACAGTTCCTTGAAAGAAGGAAAAGTTCCAGAAGATTGGAAAAAAGCAAATATAGTACCTATATATAAAGGAGGAAATAAAGAAGAACCTACAAACTATAGACCAGTCTCTCTAACAAGTACAATAGCAAAAATTTGTGAAAGAATTATCAAAAGTAGATGGGTAAAATATTTAGAAAAAAACAAAGTGTTAAATCCAAGGCAATTTGGATTCAGACAAGGACGATCATGCGTCACCAATTTAATATGTTTCTATTCAAGGCTAATAGATATAATACAAGAAAGAGATGGATGGGCGGACTGTGCATCTCTAGACCTAAAGAAAGCTTTTGACAAAGTACCACATAAGAAGTTGCTTAAGAAATTAGAAACTCAAGGAGGAATACAGGGAAAACTACTAAATTGGATGGAAGACTTTTTGCAAGAAAGAAAAATGAGAGTAGTGATAAGAAACCAGCACTCAAAATGGGATGAAGTAATAAGCGGTGTTCTGCAGGGAACAGTTCTGGCCCCAATAATGTTTGCTATATATATTAATGATATGGATGAAGGAATTGAAAGCTATATGAGCTTCTTTGCAGATGATGCAAAACTACTGAAAAGAGTGAAAACTGAAGAAGATTGTGAATCACTACAGAGAGATCTAAATATAGTACAGGAATGGAGTAGGAAGTGGGAGATGGAGTTCAATACAAAAAAGTGTAGTATAATGGAATTTGGAGAAAAAAAAAGCAAAAACAGAATAACAGGAGCATATAAATTGGGAGAAGAAGGAATAAAAAAAGTAGAAAATGAGAAGGACCTGGGAGTCATTGTTATGAATAATATGTCACCTGAGAAACATATAAATAAGATTTTTGGAGAAACTTATAATTTAATAAGAACAATCAAAGTGGCATTTACATACCTGGATGAAGAAATGGTGAAGAAAATCCTAATCACCCTGATAAGACCAAGATTGGAATATGCAGCAACGATATGGTCACCAAGTACAAAAAAATGTATAAAAAAACTTGAAATACAAAGAGCAATTACAAAACTGGCACCAACACTCTCAAAACTATCATATGAAGAGAGACTACAAAAACTTGAACTATAGACACTAGAGCAAAGAAGAGAGAGAGGAGATTTGATAGCTATTTACAGAATCATGAAAGGCATAGAAATTACTGATAGAGAGAATCTGATAAAATGGGATGACAGAAATACAAGAGGACACGGAAAGAAAATAAAAAAAGACAGCTATAGAAGAGACTTGAAAAAGAACAGCTTTCCTCACAGAGTAATAAACAGTTGGAACATGTTAGATGAGAAAGTGGTGTGTGCAAAAACAATACATGAATTTAAAAATAGTTTAGATAAAATGAGATATGAAGACGGGACCCCACGAGCATAGCTCCCCTTCCCGTAAAATACAACTAGGTAAATACACACACACACACACACACACACACATATATATATATATATATATATATATATATATATAACAAGGAAGATGAAATAAAAGTCATCATATACTATAAGAATCCCAAAACATCTTCACTAGTGATGGAAAATAACCTGTTCAAACCTGAGGCATTACAAAGAACCAATGTAATTTATGAATTCACTTGTCCAGAGGAAGACTTTGCACTTCCAGCGAGTTACATTGGTCATACACAATGTACTTTAGGCAGAAGATTAACATACCATCAGCAAACGGGGGCGATAAAAGAACACCTAAAGAAATGCCACAACATAGTAATCACAAGGGATTTAATATCTAAAAATACTAAAATCATTGGACACCATTATAATTCAAGAAAACTCCAGCTCTTAGAATCTATATACATTAGAGAAAAAGCCCCTTCCATCAATTTGCAATGCGACCTAATATCTAATATCCCCTTGTATAGCCATAAATTGCAATATTCCGCCTCTACCACCCCCTCCCCCTCAGCTTCACCCTCTCCTCTCCCTCCTCCTCCTCCTCCTCCCCCACCCCCTCCACACACCCCCTCTCCTCATCAGGTCTCTGAACCATTTAAAAGGACAGAGATCACGGGTAATCCGCTAATCTCCTCACACCTTCCTAGGAGAAGGTCGCCCAGGGTCAAGATGTAGCCGCCAGCCATCCTTTTCACCTAAGGCAAGAAGTAGTTATTAATATTATTATTATCATTATTATTATTAATAATATTATCTTTAGTATTATTATCCATTCAAATTTAAAATGTAAATGTAATTGTAAGATTTGATATAAATTGTAAATGTGCAACAATCAATGTAATTCAAACTAGTATCATAAATATCTATTGTATCTTTAAAACAGAAATACCAGAAGATGTCTTATTAGAGACGAAACGTCGTGTAATAAAATTGAGAAGTATAAGGAATTGGTCTATGCCCACCCTATCCAAGGGAAGAATATAATTAGAAAAATAGAAAATACAAGAAAGAAAATCAACAACTTCCAGAATGCTGTCGTATTCAATCAAACATGTTTAAAAGAGAACCTGCTCCCAAAATACACAAATATATATATATATATATATATATATATATATATATATATGTGTGTGTGTATATATTTAAAATTATTTCAGACAAATGAGAGAGAAATGGGTGGGGAAGGGCAAACGAAGATGTGTTGAGAATAGAGTTTATTGCCCTAACGTTTCGACCAACTTGGGCTTCTTCAGAGGAGAAGTTGTATTACAAAAGGACCACAAGTCTTATAACCGCGGCGAGGGGGAACCCGGCCAGCTGTGAGCGGATGCGTCAGGTCTTCTCTTCGGCTAATGATTTAATTATCAAGACACTTGCTGTTTTTGACAGGCATTTAAATCCGTCTTTGTCATTGTTATTTTCCCTGGTGGCGATATGTGCGACTTCCACAGTTTTCCTCATTTTCTTTTCAAGTCCCTCGTGTAGAACTTCCACGCGGCTCCAGTCAGCTAGGTTTCCGCATTTCTCTAGATGACGAACCAGGGAGTTGGATGTTCTATGTGCCCTGAGGTCGAGGGATCAAGAAACGGCTGAATGAACACAAAAACTGTATACATCACTTTAACCACATCACCATTCCCATAAATCATGTGAGCGGTGTCACAATCATCACCCAGACATTCTGTCGCCAGAACATCCGCTCTGACAAGCTGACTCAACACTTAGCCGAGCACTCGGAACCAAGATACACACACAGACATACGAACGCACACATAAATGCAATCAATCGCCAATTCCGAATAACACACGACAACACAGTAGTAATCAACCCTTGCCCCCTGGATATATTATACACTATAAAAAGGGACATAGGAAATAATTTATGAACTAACAACAACCATGTAAAGGGCCGGATTTTCCTATTAAAATTGTTTTCAAGGTGACTAAAGAGCACCTCAGAATTTTACAGACTCGGCACTTCCTCCCACAAAAACGGAGTGCAGAGGTCCAGGAGCTGTCGGTGTCTGACGTGCCCTGTGTATTATAGTGTACAGAATTGTGCGTGAACTGTGTAAATAAAGTGAAGAAACTCAAGATTGTGGTTTGTAGCCCCAGGGGGGTACACAGGTAGCTACGTAGTTGGCTACATTCTGGTGGCAGCGAAACCCGCATCCCATTTCCTCCAAAGAGACCAGTACATTGAAACCTGGCCATTCTATTCAGCTCCAAGAAAGCCAGCCACGCCCACCATTGAGAAGGACGCGACTTCTGTCTACATAGCAGACATCGCCTGCCTTTGACTTCTCATCAACCGCACCAATACACAAGTACACAATAACGGGCATCGTCATCACCGACTCCAAACTACCTAAAAGCTTATAAAGGTAACACTAATAATTCTATCCACCATTCATACAATTTTTATTATATTAATAATTCTCGTCTACCCCCTAAAATCCCCCTGATACTCGCTTTTCTTTTCCATTCCATGCGAGCATCATACACCTAGACTTCATGTACCCAACCATAATCAACCTCATATAGAGGAAATAGCACCATCAATTAACGTATATCACCAACAACCCATGCTGAATTTCATCCAAGAATCTTACGTCTGGTAACACCCAATCTACGGACTCCGACAGCCACACCTAACGGTAGCTGCACAGCTGTCTACGCTTACAATTATAATTTACATTTATAAGGTATTGTAATGTTGAATACAGTTACGTAAGTTTTATGTGTATTTTACCAATTTATAACTCAACACATCGAGCTTAGGTACCCCATCATTCTTTTGTAAATTTAAATATATACATATAAATAACCCACGTGCCAAAGGCACATAATATTCACTCTAGCCCACGTAAAATTATCATTAATAATTAGTACTTAATTATAATATATCTAAAATCACAACAGACGAAACTAATTTTGTTTAAATAACAATACATCCACTAGTGTAAATTTTACTTCACAACAATAAATATTATTATAGTTAACATTTTAAAGTCATTAAGATAACCAGTCATTTATCTTTGCAAGTACTAAATTTAGAAATTACTCACAACGTAACAAGTGCCATTATAATTATATATGAATATTTTTTAACCCATTATATGTATGTTGCATATATTTGTACATGTAATTTTTTTTCTACAACTTAACTATTAAGTTAATATATATATCGTACCCAACAATAACTATCATATTACTCCTTTTTTGGACAATTTTATATGTAAATCATAATTACCATGTTATATATATATTGATTTCTATTATCATATTATGAATAGTACCCATTGATAACTTATATCTCTCATCTTAACTAACTACTTACTATACCTGTTAGGTAATACATATTTAAAATCTTATCACATTATTATTATTAGATATATATTGTATACCCATTGACGCCTTATACCTCCCCTCTTCTCTAACTATAACACACTATCTCTTAGGTAATGCATGCATCTCTAGTTAGACACTAACATGGCTTCAGGAACGAGATCCAAAGTCAGGAATATGATTGACTCATTCCTTTTTCCACCGAAAGAAAAGGAACCCCCCAGTGACATCGATCATTCCACACCCAAAGTAGATTCTCCAAATATTCCCGAGAATAACGTTGACAACCCACACATAGAATATGCCTCACCCCACGAAGAACTGCTTGACGCAAACCAACCACTCTTACCACAACTCCAAGTTGCCCCTCATGTAGACCCCCAACAACAACAACAACCCCACACCTCACCACAACTCCAAGTTGCCCCTCATGTAGACCCCCAACACCAACCCCCACCCCCCTTATACAACCTAGATAACCTTACCCAATGCCTAAAAAGAGGCATGCAAAGTATATACAAACAGGTCAGAGAAAACCTCAAAGCAGCTCAAGAAAAAACAAAAACAAAACAACACAAACGATCATCTCCGCTCAACATAACACTTGGAGACACAGTCATGGTTAGAGACTCTAATAGAACTAACAAACTCAAACCCAAGTTCTTAGGCCCCTTCACAGTCACAACCTCACTCCCCAACAATGTTTTCCTACTAACGGACCCTTCCGATCACACAACCGTAACCATACACGGAGAGAAATTGAGAAAGGTCAAACTTAACCTAAACGCAACCCCACCTCCCAACCAGAACCCACCAACCAGACTAACAAATAACCCAACCAAGCGCAATTCCCATCACATGACACTACGTCGACGCAACTAAAACATACACTCTAGCTCTCGCCCCTGAAGATGCAGGACGTCATGCATTCCTCAGTGGAGGTTAAAAGGGCCAATTTACAATAAGAACTTCCTTTGGCATATCTATCAACCCTTCTCTACTTCCTTCCGACCACTATAACCTTAGCGAAAGTCAGATATACATATCCTAAATCACTAAAACAAAAAGTCCATCCACAGGATGAAACAACTGCTCCTACTCCCCCTCCTCGTCCACTTCTCACTCAGCGTACCCATACTGATACCAGGAGCAATCGTCAACAAACACGGCAATACCGCATGCGTAGAAGACTCCATCATGGTAAAGATGCGGATATCACCCCAATTGTTACTAAACCCCCTCATGGAAATTCACAAGGACCTATTCCAAATACAGCAACAAATCTCCACCCAAATAACCAACACCACAAACCAAAACAACGAAATCTCAACAACATTATACAACAACGTCAACGCCCTACACGAGAAAATGAACAACATCAGAGACACAATATACCACCTCCCCAACCCCGTAACTGAAATTCCAAAGAACAACAGACGCAAACGTGGTCTGTTCAAATTTTTGGTAATTATATCAAAATCTCTATTCGGGACTGCAACAGAACAAGATATACAAACAGTTCACTCACACATAGGAAATATACCAAAGGTACTATACCAAGAGGGAAAGTTAACCAACCTAAACTTTAAAAACATCGAGCTCCTCGCGACCTCAATAGATTCGGCAATTGACAAGATCAATCATCTCACCACATTCACAACATCCCGGTTAACCAAGATCACCCAATCACAAACAGCCCTTTTCCTTCTCCACCATCTAAATGAACTCGACAAACAACTAGACAAGTTGATAGATCATAGCAATCTGGTACAGAGCGACATTTGGAACGCCCACGCAGGTATAGTCACCTCTCAAATGATCACCCCAACCCAACTTACTCAAACACTACGACAAGCTCATAATACATTGAATCTCACCCCCTTCTTCCTCAAGAACGAAATACAACACTACTACCCCATCCTAGCATCAACTATCTTTCAAGAATCTATCCTTATCCACATACCTATGGACCCGATCAAGAGATTCTCCCTTTGGGAAATTTACCCCTTTCCCTACCCTTACCAAAACCGCACCATGACCCTCAACATGCCAACCTCCACCATCCTAAAATCAACTGATGGACAATGGATAACCCTTACCTCCCCAGAAACCATGGCAACCATTTCGAACTAACCAAATCCCAACCTTGCCTCTCAGAACTCACAACACCCAAAGTCAACCTTTCCGAGACATGCAACTTTCGCTTTTCGGACAACACTCAAATACACCACATCCACGTAGGAAATAAACACTTCATATTTCTCCCCCACCCCACAATAGTATCCGTAATATGCCTACACAAACCACCCTCCCACCATAAGATCAACGGCTCTATCACCCTACCAGACACCTGTCACATCTATATGATGGACTCAATGCTCCTACCTAACCAACTCCACTACCAAGGCACTCTAAACACCACCCACAATCTAGGTCCCATAACCCAACTAACACTCCCACCCCTCCCTAAGATCCCCGATACCATCCTTCCAAGTGAGATAGACATGGTACGTCTCCTAAACAAATCAACTACCCTTGATATAGACTCTTTAGATCTACACTATAAAATCTTACCCTATGCCTCCACTGCCCTCTCAATCTTAATCATCGTTTTTATGCTAATAATACTAACAAAATACTTTTGCATGAAATAAATGCTTAAAAAATGTTTTCCCAAATTGTTGTAAACCTAGGATAAGTTTTATCTTGTGTCTCACCAATATCTTACCACAGATAGTGCCATACAAACTCACAGATAAGAGTTCTCAGAAAACATACTATAGTGCCATACAAACTCACAGATAAGAGTTCTCAGAAAACATACTATAGTGCCATACAAACTCACAGATAAGAGTTTTCAGAAATAATATACAAGTGTCACACAAACTCATAGATAAAAGTTGTTGAAAAAATATATAAATACTGGTGAAACACAACCTTATTACCCATTCAGAGACACAACATCACATACCCATTATTTCTTGTTCAACATGTCCTCTTGGAACCCTTATAATCAATTCAACATCACACACACCCCTTCTCCACGTATAACCACCCAAATATTTTGTGTCTCTGACTATATAACTATATATATATATATATATATATATATATATATATATTATATTTGTTAACCATGTACCATTAGGTGCCGGGTGCCACCTAACCCCAGGGGGAGGGCGATATGTATACATCACTTTAACCACATCACCATTCCCATAAATCATGTGAGCGGTGTCACAATCATCACCCAGACATTCTGTCGCCAGAACATCCGCTCTGACAAGCTGACTCAACACTTAGCCGAGCACTCGGAACCAAGATACACACACAGACATACGAACGCACACATAAATGCAATCAATCTCCAATTCCGAATAACACACGACAACACAGTAGTAATCAACCCTTGCCCCCTGGATATATTATACACTATAAAAAGGGATATAGGAAATAATTTATGAACTAACAACAACCATGTAAAGGACCGGATTTTCCTATTAAAATTGTTTTCAAGGTGACTAAAGAGCACCTCAGAATTTTACAGACTCGGCACTTCCTCCCACAAAAACGGAGTGCAGTGGTCCAGGAGCTGTCGGTGTCTGACGTGCCCTGTGTATCATAGTGTACAGAATTGTGCGTGAACTGTGTAAATAAAGTGAAGAAACTCAAGATTGTGGTTTGTAACCCCAGGGGGGTACACAGGTAGCTACGTAGTTGGCTACAAAACGACCATATAGTGCTGTCGGCACAATCACTCCATACAATCTCCTCTTAGCATCCACTCCCAAATGTCTATTTCTCATTACACTTTTTAATCCCCCAAGGCATTTACTCGCTTCTCTCAATCTACATTCTACCTCCACTTCTACTTCTCCCTTTCCCGCCACATTCGCACCCAAGTATCTAAAACTACTTCCTCCAGTTTTTCTCCCTTCATACTCATTTTCAATTTGCTGCCACATTCTCACCTTGTACATCTCATCACCTTGTAACCACATTTATCTTCAACTTCCTCACACACCTTTCCAAACTCTCACTAACTTCCTTAATTCCTCCTCTGATTCTGCCACAAGCGCAGTGTCGTCAGTAAACAACAACTGGCATATCTTCCACTTTTCTCCATTTTCTTTAACCATCTCCAAACCCCCGACCCATTACTCTTGTATTTACCTCTCGTATCACTCCACCCATGTATAAATTGAACAGCCAAGGCGACATGACACATCCCTGGTGAAGTCCCATCTTTACCTCAAACCACTCACTCTCTTCATTTCCAATTCTAACACAGGCTCTACTATCGTAAAAACTCTTGACTGCTCTTGACAGTTTTCTCCTATCCCTTATATCTGCATTACCTCCCAAAGTGCCTGTCTACCCTGTCATAAGCATTTTCCAAATCGGTAAAGGCCCAAAAAAAACATCCTTACCTTTTCCGAAAGCTTTTTCACATATCTGCCTTACCACAAAAACCTGATCCACGCAATCCCTACCTGTCCTAAACCTACATTGTTCCTCACCAATTACTCCCTCTGTTCCTCTTCTAATCCTCTCAATCAAAACCCTCCCATAATCCTTCCCACCTATACTCAACAAACTAATCCCTCTGAAACTACTACACTCACACTTGTCCCCTTTTTCCTTGTAAAGTGGGACTATACAGGCAATCCTGCAATCCTCCGGTACTCTACTCTCTTTTAGACAAACATTAAGCAACCTCACCAGCCAGCCCACCACATCTGTATCTCCCTCTTTTAGACACTCGGGGGGGGGGGCACTTTGGGGCTACAGAGAGAAGGACGCCTAGTCCTATCCATGCCCTGTTTTTGTCGTCAAGTGGGAACACTGTCGCAGTATTCTGTGTGCATATGTTTATGTTGTATGTAATTCACCACGGGTTTGGGTCGTGTTCAACAGCTATTAACCTACCAGGTGAGAGCTCAGAGCTCATAAATGGCCCCATCTATTGGTAATGGTGTGATCTTACACACACACACAACTCCTTGCCCACAGAGCTGGAGTGCCGGCTCGCAGTGCACCCCTGAACAGGACTCGAACGCGGATCGCTGACTCAAGGGGTTATCACACTGGGCTCTTTTTCCTCCAGTCTCCAACTAACCGGCGGCGGTACCGCCAACCCCCAGCACCTTTTCCGCCGTAAAATTACAATGGCAAACTGTTTTCTCAACAAAAATACGTAGAATGTCATTTGATATGCTGGAGGAAAATTATTGTAAATCTGCTCCAACAGTTGAAGGGAAAATAGCTCGGTGTGCTAATGCCTTTAGCGGTCGAGCGCGGTACTGCTACATCATCGAGTATGAATGGATTGTTTATACAGAGATCCACACGCGCGCATGCACAAAAGTCTCTTCGTTTGAACCCAAATTAAGTTATCGTTAGTTGCTCTTGTCATCTCAACAGAACCAGAGTAGAATTCTTTCTCTGCCAAAATTTATTTATTTATCTATTTATTTTACTTTCTCAGACTATTAATATAAAAAATAATATGCACGACCTTTATGATGTTTGGTGTGATGTTACTGCATGATCATGCAAGAGAGCATTGTCGTTTGCAGGATTATCATATCGCGCAATAAATTGCATTTTTTTAAATCTCGAATTATCTGGAAAACTGCCATTTCCATGTCTAAGAAAAAAAAAAAGTCAGAAAATGCCATATTTTATAGTCGGACCGTTATTTTTTACCAGCAATTACCAGCACCCAGTGCACTCGATATTCAATATAATGTGTTTTTGTCTTTAATTATTTCTTTAAATTTGTACATTATATAATCCTTACGCTTAGTGTCAGTAGCCTACCCATCTCCTAGCTCAGTGTTTCTCAAACAGTGCACCTTGGAAGGTATATCCGCTCTAAGATAACGCAAGATTGATCATATATTATTTTTATGTTGTAAGATTCTGTATGATTTTAATAAATTTTTAAGACACAAAGTATGTGGTTTCCATGTCTGAAACAAGTCTTCGTTATTTGACATTTTAAAATGGAAAGTAAATTCAACCATCAATAAGCAATGTATAATTCTTTTCCTTTCCTTTGGAATTTAAATCAGCCATTACTTGTCTCCCTCTTTCGAAGTGTTCTTTATAAAATTCTATCCTGCTAATCTTAGGAAATGCTTTGCCGAAAATGACAACCGTCAAATGTTTTCATTTTCCTTAAGCCGCTGGACATAATCTCATCTCATGAACTCCTTTTCCAGGTCAATGTGAAACAACACTATTCCAGCATTATAACAGTATACTGTTTCTTGCGTAGAGAGGTCCCGATGTCAAAAACATTGGGTAAAGTAGCTATTTATCGAGTTGTCGAAATGGTAAATTTCATTAAGAGTAGACCGACCAGCAAAATCTCGTATATTTGAACTACCTCGTTGTGTGTTTGGACTTTGGCATGGACTGGCATTTTTTGAGAAAAAATATATATATATTTTTCTTACTTCTGGAATGTGGGTTTTGGACTCCAAAACTGGAATGACTGATTGAATATTTTGAACGTGTCCATACAAAATGGAAATGAAAATATCTTGTCTACCGACAAAATTAAAGCATATATATATATATATATATATATATATATATATATATATATATATATTTTTTTTTTTTTTTTGCAGAAACCACCGGGAAATTGAAAAAACAGATACCGAACGTTTTCGTCTATTTAGACATTTTCAAAGGTACAAAAAAGCAATACAGAAAGAAACAATAAATACATAAGAAGACAAGGATACTCGGAGAGGTCCCATGTTACATTTTATCACACACAATTTTGTCAATAATAAAATTGTCCAATTTAAATAAACCCAAACTCAAGTTCATGTTATTTCCAAAATTTCTTTTTATAAAACAAGATTCAATAATATTTCTTTCTATAATATTATTACAAGAAGTAATTATTTTAGAATTTCCCCAGTCAATATTATGACCAATATCCCTTTGGTGGACAAATAATCCACTGGACACTTGCCCCGTTCTAATACTATATTTATGTTGGCCTATTCTTTTTTCTAAGCCTTTGCCTGTTTGGCCTATATAAATAAAATCACAATTTTTACATGGTATATTATAAATACATCCTTCTTTACTTCTTGGGGAATTTTTAATTAACAAACTCTTAATGTTGTTATTATTTTTGAATACTATCTGGATACCAAATTTTTCAAAAATGCTAGGAAGATGGATTAAATTTTCGTGGTACGGAATTGTTAGCATATTTTTATAATTAAATGGTTTGACCTGCGACGTATTAAGAAAACATTTCCTGGCTTTGATTTTTGTTTTATCAATAAGATGTTTTGGATATTTTAAATTTTCTCCAATGTCATAGATGAATTGTATTTCTTGATCCAAGAACTCAGGGGAACAAATTCTATAAGCTCTCAGGAACATTGAAGAAAAAACTGACAGCTTGGATTTTTGACTGTGATACGAGTAAAAATGAATGTACGAGAGGACATTGGTCGGCTTCCTGTCCTCTCGTACATTCATTTTTACTCGTATCACAGTCAAAAATCCAAGCTGTCAGTTTTTTCTTCAATGTTCCTGAGAGCTTATAGAATTTGTTCCCCTGAGTTCTTGGATCAAGAAATACAATTCATCTATGACATTGGAGAAAATTTAAAATATCCAAAACATCTTATTGATAAAACAAAAATCAAAGCCAGGAAATGTTTTCTTAATACGTCGCAGGTCAAACCATTTAATTATAAAAATATGCTAACAATTCCGTACCACGAAAATTTAATCCATCTTCCTAGCATTTTTGAAAAATTTGGTATCCAGATAGTATTCAAAAATAATAACAACATTAAGAGTTTGTTAATTAAAAATTCCCCAAGAAGTAAAGAAGGATGTATTTATAATATACCATGTAAAAATTGTGATTTTATTTATATAGGCCAAACAGGCAAAGGCTTAGAAAAAAGAATAGGCCAACATAAATATAGTATTAGAACGGGGCAAGTGTCCAGTGGATTATTTGTCCACCAAAGGGATATTGGTCATAATATTGACTGGGGAAATTCTAAAATAATTACTTCTTGTAATAATATTATAGAAAGAAATATTATTGAATCTTGTTTTATAAAAAGAAATTTTGGAAATAACATGAACTTGAGTTTGGGTTTATTTAAATTGGACAATTTTATTATTGACAAAATTGTGTGTGATAAAATGTAACATGGGACCTCTCCGAGTATCCTTGTCTTCTTATGTATTTATTGTTTCTTTCTGTATTGCTTTTTTGTACCTTTGAAAATGTCTAAATAGACGAAAACGTTCGGTATCTGTTTTTTCAATTTCCCGGTGGTTTCTGCAAAAATATTTTATCACGTGTGTTTTGTGATTTCTTTGCATATATATATATATATGTGTGTGTATTTACCTAGTTGTATTTACCTAGTTGTATTTTACGGGAAGGGGAGCTATGCTCGTGGGGTCCCGTCTTCATATCTCATTTTATCTAAACTATTTTTAAATTCATGTATTGATTTTGCACACACCACTTTCTCATCTAACTTGTTCCAACTGTCTATTACTCTGTGAGGAAAGCTGTTCTTTTTCAAATCTCTTCTATAGCTGTCTTTTTTTATTTTCTTTCCGTGTCCTCTTGTATTTCTGTCATCCCATTTTATCAGTTTCTCTCTATCAGTAATTTCTATGCCTTTCATGATTCTGTAAATAGCTATCAAATCTCCTCTCTCTCTTCTTTGCTCTAGTGTCTGTAGTTTAAGTTTTTGTAGTCTCTCTTCATATGATAGTTTTGAGAGTGTTGGTGCCAGTTTTGTGATTGCTCTTTGTATTCTTTCAAGTTTTTTTTATACATTTTTTTGTACTTGGTGACCATATCGTTGCTGCATATTCCAATCTTGGTCTTATCAGGGTGATTAGGATTTTCCTCACCATTTCTTCATCCAGGTATGTAAATGCCACTTTGATTGTTCTTATTAAATTATAAGTTTCTCCAAAAATCTTATTTATATGTTTCTCAGGTGACATATTATTCATAACAATGACTCCCAGGTCCTTCTCATTTTCTACTTTTTTTATTCCTTCTTCTCCCAAATTATATGATCCTGTTATTCTGTTTTTGCTTTTTCCAAATTCCATTATACTACACTTTTTTGTATTGAACTCCATCTCCCACTTCCTACTCCATTCTTGTACTTTATTTAGATCTCTCTGTAGTGATTCACAATCTTCTTCAGTTTTCACTCTTTTCAGTAGTTTTGCATCATCTGCAAAGAAGCTCATATAGCTTTCAATTCCTTCATCCATATCATTAATATATATAGCAAACATTATTGGGGCCAGAACTGTTCCCTGCAGAACACCGCTTATTACTTCATTCCATTTTGAGTGCTGATCTCTTATCACTACTCTCATTTTTCTTTCTTGCAAAAAGTCTTCCATCCAATTTAGCAATTTACCTTGTATTCCTCCTTCATATTCTAATTTCTTAAGCAACTTCTTATGTGGTACTTTGTCAAAAGCTTTTTTTAGGTCTAGAAATGCACAATCAGCCCATCCATCTCTTTCTTGTATTATATATATTAGCCTTGAATAGAAACATATTAAATTGGTGACGCATGATCGTCCTTGTCTGAATCCAAATTGCCTTGGATTTAGTACGTTGTTTTTTTTCCAAGTATTTTACCCATCTACTTTTGATAATTCTTTCACAAATTTTTGCTATTGTACTTGTTAGAGAGACTGGTCTATAGTTGGTAGGTTCTTCTTTATTTCCTCCTTTATATATAGGTACTATATTTGCTTTTTTCCAATCTTCTGGAACTTTTCCTTCTTTTAAGGAACTGCTTATTATGCTATGTATTTTGTCTGCCAGTTCATTCCTGCATTCTTTCAGAATCCAGTTTGCTATTTCATCTGGTCCATGCGATTTTCTGACATCAAAATTACCCAAGTGTGTCAATATTTCATTCTTTGTTACTTCTATTTCTTCCATAGGGGGGACTTTTTCTTTCCACTCAATCTCTTCAGGTTGTATATTTTCCCTTGTAAACACTGATTTAAAATGTTTGTTCATAATTTCTGCCATTTCCATTTCCTCAGTGTATTCAACTCCTCCTTGTCTTAATTTCTCCAAGTCTTGTTTGTTTTTCAGTTTATTGTTTACAAATCTGTAGAATAGTTTTGGTTGATCTTTACACTTTTCTATAACATCTTTTTCATATTTTCTTTTTTCCTCTCTGCACTTTTGTACATATTCATTTCTATAACCAGTATATATTTTCCATTTTTCAGGTCTTCTGTCTTTTTTCCATCTGGTCCAGGCTTTGTCTCTTTTGTCTTTTAACTCCCTACAACTTTTGTTGTACCAGCATTTTACATATTCTTTTTCTTGTTTTTGTCTTGGGACATACTTTTCCACTCCTTTTTTGTAAATTTTTGTCAAAATATTCCATTTCTCTTCCACTGATGTTTCTTCTTTGTATATTTCTTCCCAGTTTTCTTGTTGGAAGAATTCTCTTATTTTATCAAAGTTTGTTTTTTCATACATCATTCTTCCTTTTCTATATTGTTCATTTCTTTTCATATATTTTTCTTCATTAAGTTCCAGTTCAATCAATATGTGGTCACTTTTACCTATTGGTGTTTTATATTCAATCTTGTCCACTATTCTAGGTTCAGATGTAATTATTAAGTCTAGCCTCGATGGTTCTTCTTCATTTCTATACCTAGTGTTCTCTTGTATCCATTGTGTCATTGAATGGTCAGTAATCATCTCAAGTAGAGCATTTCCCCATGAGTCATCACCACTCTTTACTGTCATTTCTTCCCAGCAGATTTCTTTGCAATTAAAGTCGCCCATCATAACTATTCTTCCTCCGTCTTCCATTATTTTAGTTAATGCTATCTTTGTGTCCTCTAACATACTTTTATATTCACTCTCCTCCCATGAGGCTGTTTTCGGAGGCACATAATTGATCACAAATTTTCTGCTCTTCTTATCTCTGTCTTCCACTTCTATCATAATCATCTCTACTGTATTCTTTCCATATATGACACCTTTCACGTTTATATCCTTCTTAGTCAGGAACATAACTCCACCCCCTTGCTTTTTCTCTCTGTTTCTAATCCAATAATTGTATGCATCATGTCCTACACTGTTGGGTGGTAGTGGGCCTTTTAATTTTGTTTCTACAATTCCCATTATGTCCGGTTCTTTTTCTTTCAAATAATCATTCAGCTCATTCAATCCTGTTATTAATCCATCTATATTTGTGTAAGACACTCTTAGTTTTCTGCCACTTCCATTGTGTTCTCTGTTTCCCTTATGTTTTTCTTTTGTATGTCGAACTTCCTTAGTTTCATGTTCACTACTCTCCAATAGAATCTCTCTTTCTCTGACTCCGTTCTGTTCTCGTTTTTTTTCTTAGCTTCCAGTCTTTTCTGCTTTTCTTCCTCTCTTTCCTCTTTATTCATTTCTCTTTTTATCCATATCTTTTTGTGTTGTTCACTTGTTGCTAGTTTCCCTGTTTTGGATAAGATATTCTCTGCCGTTGTTTGTGACTTGAATTTAATCTTAATTGGTCTGGTCTTGTCTGTGCTATACTTTCCGAGTCTAAATTTCTCTTCGATTTGTTTCATAATTCCTGGTTCATCTTCCTGAACTGATTCTAGTAATTGGCTTACTTTTTCATTTTCCTCTTTGATTCTTGTGGTTCTATCTGTGTTGTGTTTCTCTTCCATTCCTAATATAATTATACATTTCTTCTTGTCTGCTAAATCCCTTACTATATTCTCCTTCTGTCTCATCACTTTAATAACTGAGTCTTCAGTATGTTCTTTCAATTGCTGTTTGACTATGTCAGTGAATGAAACCTTATTTCCTTCTTGGGTTTTCTTCCAATTTTTACTTTCTTTAGCTATCGTTTCTCTGTTTTCTTTACTATTCTTCTTCAATTCCTCATTCTCCACCTTTACCTCTCTTAACTGTCTTTTTAGGTCTTCTATTTCATCAGTTAAGTTTTTATTCGCCTTTTCCAGTTCTTCCAATCTTTCAACCCTTTGTAAAATGGTGTTCATATGACCTAACCTACTCTCCAAGTCCTCGATCACCTTATCGACCTTCTCTTCTAGTCTTGTCAGTCGGGGGGGGGGGGGGGTTGTGTCCCCCCCACCCTCTTTAAATCCCTTGAAAATATTCTCATCACTTTCTGCTATATTGCTCCTATCTATACCTCTAATCTTCACATTCCTATTAGACATGTCGTCATCATCCAACTCGTCTTGGGGTCGTTTGTCTACCTTACGGCGGCCCGTCAGGGCCATTTCCTCCACCTCCTCATTACCTTCCATTTCCCCAGCAATCCCTCCCCCTCTCCTCTTTCCTTACTTTCCCACTACCCCACGAGCAATTTCCCCCCACCCTGCAAATACAAAAAGGCACTTCTCTTTGCGTTGGGATCCACAATCTTCACTTTTCTTCAGAACGTTCTTCAAGCCGTCCGTTCGTTGAAAGTGTGTGTGTGTGTGTGTGTGTGTGTGCGAAAACCTGGAGTCTGGGATCCATGTTGTAAGGGGGGGAGAAGCGTAAACACCAGACTCGAAGTGGGAAGTTTAATGCCCGACGTTTTGGTTCTAGTCCTAGAACCGTCTTCAGGGGTGTGAAAATGTACAGTGTTCACATGAGCTATTAACTGTCCGTGGTTGGAATTGGGAGAGGTATCCCGCACTGCCGAAGTTGTCCGGGTCCCCCTCCTCTTCCTGTCACTCCGAGTACCGGACGACTGGACCACCTTACATATTTACAAAGACTAAGTGCAATATAATAAAATCAAATACAACAAAGTACAATACATCATAATAAAATATTTTTATTTCCTCCGCGTACAAGTGCGTAGTGCTCCCAATTGTGGCACAAATGTCAGTTTATTTAATTTTATTTTATTTCATTTTATTACAATTTATTTCATTGCATTTTATTAGAATGTATTGTACTTTGTTGTATTTGATTTTATTATATTGCACTTAGTCTTTGTAAATATGTAAGGTGGTCCAGTCGTCCGGTACTCGGAGTGACAGGAAGAGGAGGGGGACCCGGACACAGTGCTTCCACTTTTAGGGTAATTACCCTATTTTAGGGTAATCAAGCCTATGCTGGGGTAGAGTTTAGGGTAATGTTTTTTTTAGGGTAATTGGGCAAATTTTGGGTTACAAATAGAGAATCTAGGGCAATCAGACACATTCACATTCCTTTAGAACAAAACCAATTTAGAATATTTATTTTTTATTTTTTCGACATTGATAAAATTATAACGAATATATATGATGGACAGGTATGATAATGTTCTGTCCAGTAATTCCTTGGCCTTTTGAAATTGTGGAGCTTATTCCTAAATCTCTTGTGGGTGTAATTAATGCTTGACCACAATTAACAAAATTTGTAGACAAGCAAAAGCTAGATGATGAGTGGAGATCTCACTATTTGGTAGATGGGTTATCTAAACATATGTCTTGTGATGAGTACAGGAACATGGTTTTCAACAAAAGAAATGCAGCTGGAATTATCTGCTTTCCCAACCTAAAAACTGTAATCAGTAGCTTACTGTCGCTGCCCTTTTCAAATGCATCTGTTGAATAGTTTTTTAGCAAACTAAATTTAACTATAACATCCCAGAGGAACAGTCTGAAAGATGAAACAATCTGTGGGCTCATGCACCCAATTTACCACACGAAGAACAACTATGCAAAAGCAAATACCTTAATTATTGACGAAAGTTTACTTAAAGCTGTTAGAAATGTGAAAAGCAGTGCTACTTGCAAAGAATCTCCTGCTCTAAGGGGAGAACCTAGCTCCAGTACTTCATAAAATAGCATGTTGCACCTATTTGGAACCAGGAGTTCTGTCTTTATTTTCTGGATTACGGTCTCCAGTACTTCATAAAATAGCATGTTGCACCTATTTGGAAGCAGGAGTTCTGTCTATTTTCTGGATTACGCTCAGTATTGTACTTGTTATTTTTATAGAAATACCTAAATCTTTATATAAAGGTGACTTTGACTTACATAATACCGTTCTTATGCAGTTCTATTATTTACCAGCAAAAAAAAAAAAAAAAAAAAAAAAAATTGTGATGATGATAATAATAATATATATATATATATAGTTTTAATTTAGGGTAATTGACACAACTGTCTGGGGTAACGAATTTTATTGCTGTGGAAGCACTGCCCGGACAGCTTCGGCAGTGCGGGATACCTCTCCCAATTCCAACCACGGACAGTTAATAGCTCATGTGAACACTGTACATTTTTACACTCCTGAAGACGGTTCTAGGACTAGAACCGAAACGTCGGGCATCAAACTTCCCACCTCGAGTCTGGTGTTTACGCTTCTCCCCCCCCCCCTTACAATATATATATATATGTTTTATCAACCACAATGCACTTTAATTCTAACGTGGGACGCCCCAAGGTCTAAATATACAGGTCAGACCGTTTGAATTCTTGTGCGCAGCTTCTGACGTCATTTGGCTGAGTCCATTTTCTCTTTGTGATACACTGAAGAAAACTGTGAAACGCCAAGGAAGACAGGAACTATAATATTTTATATATTATATATATATATATATTATATATTATATATTCATATATATAGACAGGAACTATGATATTTTATATATATTTATATATATATTTTATATAATATTTGTCAGAATATAACTAATTGAGTGGAGCGGTGCGAGCGAAGGCGACGTCATTTTCGAACGACGGACCAGCTTCAACTGACAGCTATAGGACCCGCTAACCCCACTTTGAACAGCCAGGTGACGTTCACGGGCCCGCTGCGCCAACTCCCTCGAAATTCGGTCGGAAGTGGTTAGACCTTATATTCTTAGATCTTGGGACGCCCGAGGACTCGAACCCATGCGGCGAGAACGTTACCAGTGCCGAGTGACTTGAACCAATACACCATACAGTATATATATATATATTTATATACATACATTATATATATATATATATATATATATATATATATTATATTTATATATATAAACGATTTGGAAAAGAACAGCTAATTCAGGCTGTTTGGAAATATTTCTTTAGACAAGGCCATTCAAACGCTTTAATTCCTTTAATAGTGGATCATTTAGCAACTCTGGAAGGTGATAATCTGAATTATTACTTTTCATCAATAAACACCAAGCAATACGATCGGATTCGCATTTGGGCTGATGACGTTGGATTTTTGTTAACAGGAAAGGAACTGGCCGCCATATCTATCGATTATAGGTTAAAGATCTAACATAAAGTTGGCCATCGAGCAGTTTTGGATTTCAGTCATAGAAGATTATCCTTCTATAGCTAGGAAAACACTGATTTTTATTATAGTTTTCCACATAATTTCTCTGTGAACAAGGATTTTCTGCATTAACATTAAATGTAGTGTATCTCGTCAAGTACATTTTTCACATCAGGGTAATTTTTTAAATGCAATGTCTGAAGATAATGGTCAAGATTTGTTTTAATTATTATTTCAAATTTTCAAATTTCATGACAAAATTTTCCATGTTGAAATCAAAGATGCGCCCTAAAGTTTGGTTATTACATAGGTGCTCCCTTAGGTAAAAAAAAAAAAATATCCTTTTATGTTCAAGGGTTCCAGCGACGTGGTGTTTGGCTTTTGTGCGCATGCGCACATGTCCGTGACAAGAAGCTGCATGCTAGTTAAGAGTCTCATACACGCCCAGGAGGCAGGACAGGCCTCAAACACACTCAGGTAAAATTGAGCGTGCATGGGACGTTGAGGAGCCCTGTGCTGGCCGCCGGAGCAGTGTTGCCGCAAATCCGGGTGAGCATATCCGGAATGGACTACATGGCAACTTTAGGATTGCCAGATAGCAAAATTCATCCTCCGTTTATTATGATTGGGTAAACCTTAGCCAATAGAATGTCGATAATAAGGGCTTGCCTGGGAGTGACTTTGTCTTTTGTAATACATCTGTCCTCACAATTCTCTTCTAACCAGTGTCACAGTATTTCTTGAACAAAATAACCCAGTGTCTCACGAACACTCTTTGATTAAACACAGAAAAGAAACACTAATAATGTCTCATACAGTTTTCTTAGCCATAGAGTAGATCATAATAGAAAACGACATTTCAAATGGATAACTTATTTGTTTTAGTGGCATATGTTTCTCTCTTCAATAATGATTTTGAGAAAAAACCATAGCGCTTGTCAAAGTTACGTAGTGAACAGTACGTATAAGCCTGTAATGTAACAGCCTTAAACATTCCTCTTCGTCGAGATGTAGCTTTGATATATATTTTTAACTCTATTATCAGACTATCTGTTCTTAGGAATTAGGCAACAGCATATGCATGCATGCTTTCCCCTTGCCTTGCCCTGCAATCGTCACTTATGAGCATATAAACAGTTAGAAGTCGGTATAAATCAGTTTGTGCTCACAGACTTAGATATTATATCTTATTATCTTCATTTTCTTCATCACTTTTCTCTCTAACGTAATGAAAAATGATAATAATATTGTCTGGCACTGTATGGTTAAACTTAAGCGTGATTTTCATCACTGCCGTCGTTACTTATGAACAAATCCTCGCTTTCCACATATGTATTAGATTCTTCATTTCCTTCATCATGTTCTGAATCATTTTCATCACTTACTTCGCTGTCATCGTCACTGTTGTGTACATCATCACTTTCTGTGTCATCAGATTCATCAAAGAATGTAGTGAGTTCCTTTGGAAAGCTCGAGTTCGCATAAAATCTGGCCCGAAAGTGGTCTTCCTGTGCGAGTGGCTCAAGCATTACACCTCTGTAAACTTTACTGACAACATAAATAAACACAAAATGCAATGGTAATGGTGTGGATATATTAAAAATACACGTATATATTCTCTTTATATTTATTCAAGCTTTACTTTTTTAGAAATTGACGAGAAACTAATTTATCCGGAATTTCCGATTCAAAAGAGCATCGCCGGATGTTTGACGTAATCACGTCCGACTGGTGTTCCCGCCATGCAGCTAGCAGACGAATTCCGGATTTGCGGCAACACTGCGCCGGAGAGTCTGCCTCTCGATCCTGTAGCTGACAGGTTGCTTCGACGATTTTGGAGAGAATTCGTTGATATATACAAGGAAAATCAGGGCTTTTGGGAAATTGAATCGAACGAGTAAGCCTATTCAGAAAAAGTGAAGAAAGTAGCGTATGATTTGTTTGTTGAAAAATTAAAGGTTTTTGAAAAATTAAAAGAAAATGGCGGCGCAGCTACCCGAGATTTAGTTACCAAGAAAATAAAAATTAAGTGCTCCTAAAGAGGAAGAAGAGTCTCCCAGGCTCAACGGTCCAATAAGATTCTAAACGATCACCTCATATGGGATTGATATAAACACGAATTGAATTCGGGGAATGCAGCATCGGTATGTGTAGTAGCAATAATTTATAGCGATGGAATGAAAAAATACAGGCACACCGATGAGATATTAAATGGCGATTGCCAAAATAAAAATATAAGTACTCTGGTATGGAAGAGGGTCGTTAAAAACGTCACTCACAAACATGCGTACTCTCAAACAAAAATATACAAATGTACACCAGGGTGAATCTCGTCCAGGTGATTTTGAGTTCACTGTGAAAAATATAGTGATTCACGTGAAAACAAAATTTAGGGCTCAGTGTAGGACTGACGCAATCCCCTACAACATAAGCAAACTTAAAATGACTTGTAGGTCACTGCTGTCGCAAGTAGGACTAACTCTTCCGTATCTATGGGAAGGACCGTGATTCTCACACCGCGATGTCACGCTAGAACTGATCTGCCTTGAGGCAGGACTATTGTGTGAGTGACATCGGCCAGTTGTTCTGAACGTGCGTGAATCCTTTAGGGAAAGCACCTTTACATATTGAGGGTCGATGGGAAGATTGTTCGACTCCTGTCCCGGGTAGTTGGGCCGAGGGTATGGTTCATTAAATTCCACGCTATGAAGCCCTCTGTGAGGGGCTCCGTCCTAGCCTTCCGATAGGGGTGAGTTTGTGACGTTAAAACTTGTCATAACACTAACGTATACGTAGTGCCGAACTTGTTCAGCAATTGTTAGGTAATGTTTATTTTTTACTCAACGTATTTTTACTTACTAATCGCCTAATAGGCCACCAGTAAATATATATATGTCTCTGGGAGGATTTTATAAAGTTTATCAAGATACAGTAGGAATAATACTTCAAATATTAACTGAAGGTTTTCAAAAATAGGAGTATGACTGCTGTATTGTGTCGCAATGAAGCCTTTATACTTAAATTACTCATTCTTATTTTCATATTTAATAACGGGAGAAAGAAAAACACAAATTAGCTTGTATATTTGTATAGTTAAAAAAAATCTACAATTTTCCAGATTCGGTTATGGTATACCCATGTTCAGTGGATTACGAACAGCGATATTCAGTAATCTGTTTTATTTATTTGTGTATTTATTTATTTACATATTTATCTATTTTATTTTTATTGTGTCAAACAAAGGTTAGTGCAGTGGATCCGAAGTCCATGTAGGAACCCGTTAATCCATACTAATACCACCGAAATATTTGGCATTGTCGAAAAAAGACAAATGTGTAACTTAGAATACGTAGTGACACAGAGGAACGGATCTTCAAGCCTCACTCTTGGTTTTTCCATATTCGGGTCATCCATCTTAATAGTATACAACCGGGAATGTAAAAATATCGGTCGGACTACTGATATTAGTGAAAATGCATGTCAGACACGCAACCATTTTAATGACTGAGCATCACATTTTAGGTCCTTGAAATTAGTGGGTTGAGGCTATGGTAATATTTTCATAAGTTCTCGAAATACGCCTCATAGTCCGACTAAGAATATAAGGTCTAACCACTTCCGACCGAATTTCGAGGGAGTTGGCGCAGCGGGCCCGTGAACGTCACCTGGGGCCGTATACACAAAACTTTTTTGTTAGCCTTAACAATCTCTGCTAGCTAACAGAAAACCACTAAAAGTTATACACCAATGCTTAACTAACAACTGTTAGCTAGCAAACAGTTGTTTGTCAAGTACCGCTAAACAGCGCTGAACTTAGCAGCTTATGAACATGTAAATGGACGTATTATCAAAAATTGCACACATAAAACAGTGTTATTAATGCAGTTGTTCAGAATTTATTAATAAAGTATCATGATAGCACATAGATATCGTATGTATGGGTTTTTAGAAGTACTTATTAACCAACGACAGATATTTTTGGACGAAGGCGCATTGTACAGGCGGCCGTGCCACAGACAAATCTTCCGACAGAAGACTCAACAATAATTTCAGAGGACATAGACATGGCAGAAGAAACACAGAAAAAGAAAAGGAAGCCAAACTGGTCACAAGAGGAAACACTCCTCTTGATCAACGTGATTATGGAGAAAAAATAATAATAAATGGGCGATTCAAGCCAAGTTTAAACCACAAGGATAAGAGGGAGGCATGACAAAGCACGTTGATGCTATGGTATTGTTTTCTGTTTACATATAAATGTTCATCGACACTTGGAGCCCCAATTCTAATGTTTGTGCCATCTATGGTACCCACAACACCGGGAAACCTACAGTTTTCCATGAACTCTGCTTGTTTTACTTGCACTTCTTGGCGAGTCAATAGGAATTTTACAAACTGAGTTACAGTATCTGGTTCTGATAGTGCATCAATTGTTTGAGTAATGACACGGCTGATTGATGCTTGCGAGGTCCCAAATTCGTCACTGCTGCATTTTACCTGTGGCTAAATATCATAGGGTAATTGCCACCTTCGTCTCAGGACTCAGTGGTCGATTCCGTTCTGTTCGGGATTGAAGTTTGTTCCTCACTAAATCAGCCATTTTTATTATACCAGCACGGTTCATTCTGAAGCGTTTGATGAGTTCGTCGTCATTGTACTCGTTAAATATGTCCCGTCGCTGTCGATAAACTCGCAGTCATCTTTTTAGTTGTTGTTGCTCCGCCATCTTCTCTACTAACAGGAACTTGTTAAGAGCTTAATAGTCCTCCTCAGCACTTTTATCTTAACAGTACTTTTAAGGCCCTAACAAGTTTTCTGTATCACTGTTAGTGCTTAACAGCTAAATGTTAGCCTTAACAGGAATTTGTTACCCTTAACAGCTATTTGTTAGTGCTAACAAGTTTTGTGTATACGGCCCCTGGCTGTTCAAAGTGGGGTTGGCGGGTCCTATAGCTGTCAGTTGAAGCTGGTGCGTCGTTTGGAAAAGACGTTGCTTTCGCTCGCACCGCTCCACGCAATTAGTTATATTCTGACAAATATTATATAAAATATATATATAAAATATTATAGTTCCTGTCTATATATATGAATATATAATATATATGATATATAATATATATATAAAATATTATAGTTCCTGTCTTCCTTGGCGTTTCACAGTTTTCTTCAGTGTTTCACAAAGAGAAAATGGACTCAGCCTAATGACGTCAGAAGCTGCGCAGAAGAATTCAAACGGTCTGACCTGTAAATTTAGACCTTGAGTCCGACTACATAGGTACGAATATGTTGCCTGGCCAGTCTCGGAAAAAATAAGACCCAAGAAAAATACATGAAAATTTTATGTAAGTGATTATGCATACTGTTTTGCCGAGAACATGGATACTAAATATAGCTTTCTACCTCTACTATATTTATTTCGGATCAATTATAGAATCCCCCTCCACCACCACCCTCCAGCTCACATACGCTTTCAGGGTAGAAATTGTACAATTGAGTGTTGCTGGGGTGGATTCTACAGTTGATTATGGCTCGTGATTCATAACCTAAAGCCGGGTCCACACTTGTTGCATTTCCACGTATCGTATCATCCTTGCGTACCACCTAGTGATACGATACGGTGCAACAGGGTATTGTACCCACTTGTTGCGTATCCGTATACAGCAGGCGGATACGCAACAAATGAGTACAATACCCTGTTGCACCGTATCGTATCACTGAAAGGTACGCAAAGATGATACATTACGTGGAAATGCAACAAGTGAGGACCCGGCTTAACATTCTACAGATGATTATGGCTCGTAACACCTAAACTAACCAAACCAAATCTAACCTAGCCTAACCTATGTTGGTAGAGGTTCTACGGTTATCAGTGAGTGGGGGGACTTCTACAATTGACCTTTTGTTTTTTTTAATTATCCAGCACTTTCAACGTCATTGCAGTAATGTCTCCCGTGTTAATGATCGTTATTTCCTCGGGCCGTATGCAAGAACACCCTACTGGGTACACCACGGTGTCATTGTGTGTCAACGACACAAGTCACAAAGATCGATCCTCACACAACGAACAAAGAATGGCAGTTATCGTGCATCTTAGCCTGCACCATGGTACCAGAAGCCCTGCAGCTCTATGACTTTCTTGGCTATGGGCTTTGTTGCTACGGATGGGAAGGCTGCTTGCTCTACTGACGGTCCACAGGCCAAGGCCAAATCCGGCCCCACGAGTCATGCGTCAACGACCCTCGGGCAAACTAAAATATGTTGTAGGTAATGTTCAAATGAATACATAGGTAAATGAACAGATGAGTAAATGAAAAATAGGCAAATGGGAAATGTATAAGTAAGACATGACAACTGTAGGTGTAAACAAGCTCAATTAAAATGCTAGCACTTCCAACTTCGGGATTACTAAGTGATGAAAAGGATCTCCAGTTACCAATTACCATTTTGGGCCATGTACAAGTTCCTAAAAGTAAAACTAGATGTGAAAAAACATAAATGTCTCATCGAACAGTTTTAAGTTTCATAACCCGGTCTCTGTTAAAAAATAAATGAATAACTGACGTATAGGGACGGGGTCCACGGACCCAGTGACTTGGCAAGAAATATCGTGAAGGTCGTACGTTGTCTTCTTTGGCTATTTTCATCCATGTAGCTACGCTCACGTCTGCAAAGAAACGCACGTCATAAAGAATATATATATATATATATATATATATATATATATATATATATGTGTGTGTGCGTGTATTTACCAAGTTGTATTTTACGGGAAGGGGAGCTATGCTCGTGGTGTCCCGTCTTCATATCTCATTTTATCTAAACTATTTTTAAATTTATGTATTGTTTTTGCACACACCACTTTCTCATCTAACTAGTTCCAACTGTCTATTACTCTGTGAGGAAAGCTGTTCTTTTTCACATCTCTTCTATAACTGTCTTTCTTGATTTTCTTTCCGTGTCCTCTTGTATTTCTATCCCATTTTATCAGATTCTCTCTATCAATAATTTCTATGCCTTTCATGATTCTGTAAATAGCTATCAAATCTCCTCACTTCTTTGCTCTAGTGTCTGTAGTTCAAGTTTTGCTAGTCTCTCTTCATATGATAGTTTTGAGTGTTGGTGCCAATTTTGTAATTGCTCTTTGTATTCTTTCAAGTTTTTTTTATACATTTTTTTGTACTTGGTAACCATATCGTTGCTGCATATTCCAGTCTTGGTCTTATCAAAGTGATTAGAATTTTCTTCACCATTTCTTCATCCAGGTATGTAAATGCCACTTTGATTGTTCTTATTAAGTTATAAGTTTCTCCAAAAATCTTATTTATATGTTTCTCAGGTGACATATTCATAACAATGACTCCCAGGTCCTTCTCATTTTCTACTTTTTTATTCCTTCTCCCAATTTATATGATCCTGTTATTCTGTTTTTGCTTTTTCCAAATTCCATTATACTACACTTTTTAGTGTTGAACTCCATCTCCCACTTCCTATTCCATTCCTGTACTTTATTTAGATCACTCTGTAGTGACTCACAATCTTCTTCCGTGTTCACTTTTTTTTAACAGTCTTGCATCATCTAACTTTCATATAACTTTCAATTCCGTCATCCGTATCATTAATGTATATAGCAAACATTATTGGGGCCAGAACTGTTCTTTGTGGAACACCGCTTATTACTTCATCCCATTTTGAGTGTTTGTCTCTTATCACTACTCTCATTTTTCTTTCTTGCAAAAAGTTTTCCATCCATTTAAGCACTTTGCCCTGTATTCCTCCTTCAGTTTCTAATTTCTTAAGCAACTTCTTATGTGGTACTTTGTCAAAAGCTTTTTTAGGTCTAGAATTGCACAATCAGCCCATCCATCTCTTTCTTGTATTATATCTATTAGCCTTGAATAGAAACATATTAAATTAGTGACGCATGATCGTCCTTGTCCGAATCCAAATTGCCTTGGATTTAGCACGTTTTTTTCTTTTTTCTTCTTTTTTTAATATTTTACCCATCTACTTTTGACAATTCTTTCAATTTTTTTGCTATTGTACTTGTTAGAGAGACTGGTCTATAGTTGTTAGGGTCTTCTTTATTTCCTCCTTTATATATAGGTACTATATTTGCTTTTTTCCAATCTTCTGGAACTTTTCCTTCTTTCAAGGAACTGTTTAGTATGCTATGTATTTTGTCTGCCAGTTCATCCCTGCATTCTTTCAAAAATCCAGTTTGCTATTTCATCTGGTCCATGCGATTTTCTGACATCAAGATTACTCAAGTGTTTCAATATTTCATTCTTTGTTACTTCTATTTCTTCCATAGGGGGGACTTTCTCTTTCCATTCGATCTCTTCAGGTTGTATGTTCTCCCTTGTAAACACTGATTTAAAATGCTTGTTCATAATTTCCGCCATTTCAATTTCCTCTGTGTATTCAACTCCTCCTTGTCTTAATTTCTCCAAATGTTGTTTGTTTTTCAGTTTGCTGTTTACAAATCTGTAAAATAGTTTTGGTTGATCTTTACATTTTTCTATGACATCTTTTTCATATTTTCTCTTTTCCTCTCTGCACGCTTATACATATTAATTTCTATAACCGGTATATATTTTCCATTTTTCAGGTCTTTTGTCTTTCTTCCATTTTGTCCAAGCTTTATTTCTTTTGTCTTTTAACTCCCTACAACTTTTGTTGTACCAGCACTTTCCATATTCTTTTTCTTGTTTTTCTCTTGGGACATACTTTTCCACTCATTTTTTTTATAAATTTTTGTCAAAATATTCCATTTCTCTTCCACTGTTGTTTCTTCTTTGTATATTCCTTCCCAGTTTTCTTTTTGAAAGAATTCTCTTATTTTATCAAAGTTTGTTTTTTCATACATCATTCTTCCTTTTCTATATTGTTCATTTTTTTCGTGTATTTTTCCTCATTTAGTTCCAGTTCAATCAGTATATGGTCACTTTTACTTATTGGTGTTTTATATTCAATCTTTTCTACTATTCTAGGTTCAGATGTGATTATTAGGTCTAGTCTCGATGGTTCTTCTTCATTTCTATACCTAGTGTTCTCCTGTATCCACTGCGTCATTGTATGGTCAATAATCATCTCGAGTAGAACATTTCCCCATGAGCCGTCTCCACCCTTTACTGTCATCTCTTCCCAGCAGACTTCTTTGCAATTAAAGTCGCCCATCATAACCATTTTTCCTCCATCTTCCATTATCTTATTTAATGTTATCTTTGTGTCCTCTAACATACTTTTATGTTCACTCTCTTCCCACGAGGCTGTTTTTGGAGGCACATAATTTATCACAAACTTTCTGCTCTTCTTATCTCTGTCTTCCACTTCGATCATAATAATCTCTACTGTATTCTTTCCATATGTGACACACTTCACGTTTATATCCTTCTTAGTCAGAACATAACTCTACCCCCTTGCTTTGTCTCTCTGTTCCTAATCCAATAATTATATGCGTCATGCCCTACACTGTTGGGTGGTAGTGGACCTTTTAATTTCGTTTCTACAATTCCCATATGTCCGGTTCTTTTTCCTTCAGATAATTTCATTCAGCTCTTTCAATCCTGTAATTAATCCATCTATGTTTGTGTAAGACACTCTTAGTTTTCTGCCACTTCCATTGTATTCTCTGTTTCCCTTTTGTTTTTCTCTAGTATTTCGAATTTCCTTACTTTCATATTCACTACTCTCCAATAGAATTTCTCTTTTTCTGACTCTGTTCTGTTCTCTTTTTTTTTTCCTTAGCTTGTTGTCTTTTCATTTTTTCCTCCTCTCTTTCCTCCTTATTCATTTCCCTTTTTATCCATACTTTTTATATTGTTCACTTGCTGCTAGTTTCCCTGTTTTTGATAAGATATTCTCTGCCGTCGTTTGTGACCTGAATTTAATCTTAATTGGTCTGGTCTTATCTGTACCATACTTTCCGAGTCTAAACTTCTCTTCAATTTGTTTCATGATTTCAGGTTCATCTTCCTGAACTAATTTTAGTAATCTGCTTACTTTTTCATTTTCCTCATTGATTCTTGTGGTTCTATCTGGGTTGTGTTTCTCCTCCATTCCTAATATAATTATACATTTCTTTTTATCTGCTAAGTCCCTTACTATATTCTCCTTTTGTCTCATCACTTTAATAACTGAGTCTTCAGTTTGTTCTTTCATTTGCTGTTTAATTATGTCAGTAAATGCAACTTTACTGTTTTCTTGGGTTGTCTTCCAACCCTTAGCTTCTTTAGCTATGGCCTCCTTGTTTTCTTTATTATTCCCCTTTAATTCTTCATTCTCCTCTTTTACTTCTTTTAACTGTCTTTCTAGTTCTTCTATTTCCTTAGTTAATTTTTTGTTCGCCTTCTCTAGTTCTTCCAATCTTTCAACCCTTTGCGCAATTTCTAACATTCTACCGAACCTACTCTCCCAATGTTCGGTCATTTGTTCAAGTTTTTGTTCTAGTCTTGCCAGTCGGGGGAGGTTGGTATCCGCCCCCCCCCCTCATTAAATCCATGGAAATTATTATCCTCACCTTCTATTGTGCTGCTCATATCTATGTTTCTAATCTTTACGTTTTTGTTAGACCCCTCATCGTCACTAAATTGATCCGGTCCGCGTTTGTTTACATGGCGTCTGCCTGCCTGGACCAAGTCCTCTCCTTCCTCATTTCCTTCCATTTCCCTCAGTAATCCCTCCCCTTCTCCTTTTTCCTCATTTTCCCCCTACACCACGAGCAATCCCCTTCCCTGCAAATACAATAGGTACTTCTTTTGCGTTGAGATTCACGATAATTTAACTTTTTTTCAGGACGTCAATCCTCGCCGTCTGTCCGACGTAAGTGTGTGTGTGTATGTATGTATATATATATATATATACATATATATATATATATATATATATATATATGTAATTGTGCAAGTCAGAGCATACACACTATAATATAATACTGATGTGACGCTATTTTATTTGAAGGTAAAGAGAAACCCTTCAACTACTGGTCAGTGTCACTAACCAGCAGAATAGCCAAGTCACGGGGGGGAAATGTAAATGACACATGGACAGTATCACGAGGATAATTATATTTTGAGTAGTATGATGTATTAAACAACATTTCATCAATAACCAATAATCAATAATATATCATTCAATTCGGTTTTAGAACTGGAAGATTATGTGTAACAAACCTGATGAACTTTCCTCAAGAACGGTTGTGGTGCAAGAGCGGGTTAGACTTCGGATACTTGGATCTAGAGAAGACTTTGACAATGTATCTCACAATCGACTTTCCTTGAAATTGGAACTGAAGGATTTAGAGGTCGGTTCCTGAAATGGCCAAAGTATACCCTGAAAGACATGAGAACATTAGTGAGAGGCGAGAGATCAGGATAGAGATATGACTAGCGGAGTCCTACATGGATCAGTTTGGGCACCTGTCATATTCTTGGTATAAGTAAATTATGTGGCAGAAGGCACGGCAAGTTACACTAGCATGCTTGCAGATGATGTAAAGATAACGAGAAAAATAAAACAATGAGTGAGCATGCATAGTGTTACAAGATCCATACCAGGAGTGGGCAACCATTGGCACGCGTGCTAAATATGGCACGCTAATGACTTGTCTTCGGCACACGAAACCCAGGTTCACCCAAGAAAATAATTAAATAAACCGCCAGCTTCTTTGCAGACATTTGTATTTCAATTCAACAGAATATGATTTGGTAAATTGTGTATACACACACACACACACATTCCCCGGCCGGGCGGAGACAAGTTGGGTTTGTCTCCTTTCACGTGTAGCCCCTGTTCACCTAGCAGCGAGTAGGTACGGGACGTTAGTCAAGGAGTTGTGACCTTGCATCCCCGGTGTGTGGAGTGTGAGTGGTCTCAGACCTACCCAGAGATCTGCTAATAATGAGCTCTGAGCTCACTGCCGTAGGGTGGTGTCTGGCTGTCTCGAAAAGAGGCTGCAGCAGATCCGAGGTGAATACACACACACACACACACATATATATATATATATATCATAAAAACGATAACTTTGAAGGCCTGCACACGACCATTTTGGTAAAAGTTCATGACAACTCTAGTTTTGTCTTATTTGTTACGTCTTCCGCCAAGTGACTAGGCGTGACGCGACTCCTTTACCTCAATTCTATATACTCTTTCATGTTTTCGTATGAGTACTGGGATGGCTTTGACACAGAAAAAATGGATGATGAAAGATTAATAAAAGAGATGTAGAAGACAGAGGTGGGGTGGTGAACTTGAGGGAATGGTGATGGATATGGAGCTGCCTAGTGTAGTCCTTATGGTCTCTTGCAGTCTCCTTCATTCTTATGTTCTTATGGTCGATGAGATGGATGGATGGGGTGAAAGGGGCATTGAGCAAGAGGCTGATGTCTGTTGAGCAAAGAAGGAAGAAGGCAGGAGATCAGGGCGAGTGAAGAATGGCTGCGTGATGCAAGAAAGGGAGGAGTAGGGGATGGTTGTTGGTTAAGGAGTGGTTATGTGTGAACATTTTGACGCAGCCCGAAAGGATGTCTACAAATCTTCTCTTTTTATGCATTAAGGGGAGGAGAGGGCGGGAGATCGCCGAGTAAATGAAGCGGCCTTGCTGTGAATGTACTGTGTCCTGCTACATTGATCTTGATCCAAGGCAGCGGGCGGGATACAGGGATGACCCATCATCCAGGAGGACCGAAGATGAGGGGGCAGGGGTGGATGGGAATGAAATGGATGGGGTAATGGGTATATACCTTTCGACTTGGCTACCTCCCTGGTAAAAGGGGGGAGGGGAACCCTTGGACTAGAAAGTGCATCATAGTTAGGGTGGCCATTTCCAAAAAGGAGGACACTGCATATCGATTATTATAATATATATATATATATATATATATATATATATATATATATATATATATATATATATATATATATATATATATATAAAACTGAAAGTGAATAGTATTTTTCACTTCTAATGAAACCGACAAAAACAAATACCTGTATTTCTTACTAAGTTACAACACAAACAAAACCTAGGCTAGTTGTATCCCCACTTTGATTGCCAAACTATTTGGCTCAGTCAGTTAAACAAAGTCTGGCCAACCTAATCATAGTAGCTAGAGAAAATAATAATTGAAATTATATTCCGCAATGGAATGGGAAGTATTAACAAGAATCATAAAGTTAATCAAAATGGAGAATAAGAGCTGTTTTAATGATGCCATATTAGTGACAGATCAGGTAAATAATTTCAGATGGATACATGATGCTGGTTGACAGCTGTTTCGTAAATAATAAAATCATCGGTAAACAAAATCCATGTTATAGGGTGGCTAAATAAATGTATATGAATCACTGTAAGTAATTATATTAATCACAATGTGATAAAGGACAACAATATATGAATGCGTAAGTACATTACGGAGGCGGAGTTAAAACTAGAAGCCAAGCCTTGAGTTGGCGCTTGGTCCTCCCTACAGACTGTACAAGAATTGTAAATAAACAATACAATGACAATATAAGGACTAACAACATCCCAAACATAATAACACAATTACAATATTAATTATACAATGGGGGAAAATATGTATCTCCTAACTGAACAATACGTAAGTGTAATGCATAACAATTGTACGATGCCACAACGTGCCGCACCATTACATCCACGTTCTACATGAGGGTTCAAACTTATAAATAAAATACAAATTTCACAGCACAAAAAGATTTAGTTATCCGAAGTGAATATATCGTTTTCTGTGGTCGCATTGAAAATGTTAAATAAAAATAGACGAATAAACAAAATGTAAAACCTGATACTCAGCATATTTGCCACAAATTTAGGTTTCTATTAAAAATTTATGAAATTAAGAATTGCCGTGTTTTTTCTGATGTTAAAAATTGAGTCATTAAACTGTCTTTTTGTACGAGAGAATTTCACATAAAAAACGGCCATTAAGTAAAATCACTTAAAAATCACATTTATTCACTCTAACATGAGTTACAAAACCTACTTAAAATATTCTTTGATTATACCTCTTCCAATTTCTTTGATATTTGAGAGGGGTTCTCCAAGTACGCTGAAAAATGTGGCCCATCCCTAATCTAGATAGTATAGTGTGTATGCCTAGAGGTAATCGTGGAAAATAAAGTCTATGACAAGTCCTCGTGAATGAAAGGGCATCTGTGTCCACCAGGGCCCCGACATGGATAAGTGCCCCCCCCCACACACACACACCACCACCACTACCACCACCTTCCACATCTGATGGTCACTAGCACGATTCACATGTAACATTCATCCACATAACAAAGTTTATACACACATCATTCATATATACAACTCATGATAAATAAATCGTGCATTAAGAGTACACTAGGGGGAATTTGCTATATCTTCTTTTCACCAAAAGTGCCGCCCCCCAAAAAAACGTGCCGCCCCGAGGCATTGCCCCCCCCCCTGCCCCTCCCCTTGTCGGAGCCCTTGTGTCCACACCGCTCAGGTCAGAGGCAGTGAAGCGAGGCACAGTGCGTCCACAGCAAAACAGATACCCAGTGCTGGTTTCTCTCCACTTCATTGTTCTTAAGACTTTGGCCAAATTTTTGCAAAGGACAGAGTTGTGACTTAATGGATACGGAGGATTCTTTCATACTTATTGTAAACTGGAGTAATGATGGCCAGCATCATGGCTTCAGTGAGTACAGTACATAAGTTAATTGAGTGTCAATCATAAAGTTTAATGGAAATTTTGATGTTCGAGTGGAAGAATGGAACTACAATTTAAGGGGAAGGAAGAGATGAAAGAAAATGGGAAGTGTGATGAAAATAGTGATGAAGAAGTTAAGGTTAAAGTGATCAATATGAGAACAATAAAAATAGAGGTATATGAGAAGAGAGATTGCGGTAAGAGATATATATCAAAGGTGAACTCAGCTGATCAACAGGAAAAAATGAAAGGACTCAGCAATGACAGATGATAAAGAAGAGATAACACACATGTGAGACTTTTATCGTTCAGAGGTGAACTAGGATAGACGGGAAACAAGCAGAAGTGGTGAATCACGGGGTAATACACCATTAATTTTACCTATAGACAACGTAATAACCCACTGGGTCAAAGAAATAATAGGATACAGGGGCGAAGATACACCAGCAAGAGTGGACTTGGTCTCAGCAAAAGAACCCTATGCTATTGAATTTCTAATATAATATATATATATATATATATATATATATATATATATATATATATATATATACATATATATACAGTATATATATATATATATATATATATATATATATATATATATATATATATAGAGAGAGAGAGAGAGAGAGAGAGAGAGACATTCTGACAGGTTGACGTAAGTGGAGTAGGAAACACAGGAGTCTTAGTCTGAGTTTATTCCTGACTAGTTTCGCAGGTATGCTTTTTCAAAGCTGAAACTAGTCAGGAATAAACTCAGACTAAGACGCCTGTGTCTCCTACTCTCCACACACACGCGCGCGCGCGCGCGCACACACACACACACACACACACACACACACACATATATATATATATATATATATATATATATATATATATACAGGTTGACCTGAGGACTGCCGGATTTTTGAAAATGCCGGATTTTTTAAGTTTATAATTTTGTATGGTGTACCCCGTATATATTTAAAGAAAATTACCACCTGTACAGTCCTTATGGGAAAAATAAACACTAAGTGAAAAGCAAAGGAAATTTTATTATTCACGAACTAAATAAAATACAGTAAAGATAGTTATATAGAATTTTAATTCAATTTTAATAAAACATATAAAACTGATCCTCCGAAGAATTTTAATTAAACTAAATAAAATACTCCGTACTGTACTTCTTAGGAAAGAAGCTAAATAGCAGATGGGCTTTTTACACATAATGTCGTTTCACAAATGGTTCGCACAGACACATTGGTACCAATTTTTTATTTTTTTTTTTTATTTCCACTTTCTCTGCGATCGATAACGCGTTTTATGTCACCTTTCTTCTTTGTTGATTCCATATTGGGGCTATACAACAACAAATAAATGCTATAATGAGGAGAATAATGAGAAAAATAAGCAGGATTACTTGTTATAGTCAGCGCAACGAGAAGTGACCGCTAAGGAGGGGTTAGGAGATTTCCCGGTGTTGCCACATCTCCACAGATAACACGGCCCGCACGGCTCACACTGAATGCCGTGTGAGGGGGGCGGGGCCAGAGAATAGATGTAGCGGCAACGTCGCTCTCTCTTGCTCATATGCCATGTCTGACTCGAGGAAACGAAACCTTTGTATAGAAAACATTGCTTTGATTTTTACCTCAGTGGTGGTGTGTGACAAAAAAATATAATATAATTATATGTGGCAACATTATAAAAATATAAAATAAAATTATAGAATAAAATAAAATTATAAAATAATTATATGTGGCAACACAGGGGGACTCCCAGTGCTCCGCCCTAACGGCCATTTCTCAATGCAACGAGTATAGCAGGTGGAAGCATGAACCAACATCTGATTCTGGCGTAAGCGGCAGCTCCAGAAAACAGTGGCGCACCAACGCGGGAAATATGAAAATCAAAATGCGCTCCCGAAATCTGTCCCGGATTTCTGAAGGTTCCGGATTTATGGTTGCCGGATTTTTGAATGTCAACCTGTATATATATATATATATATATATATATATATATATATACATATATATATATATGTGTGTGTGTGTGTGTGTGTGTATGTATATGTATTTATATATGTATATATATATATACAAACAAATATAAATATAAATATATAATATATATATGTATATATATATATATATATATATATACGCCTTTACTTTTTAGTCTACTTTTTTAGGGATGTACCCTGTGGGACTACAGATAGCAGGATTCCTAGTCCTATCCCTCTCCCTTTTTTTTTTCGCTTCGTGCGACTCAAGTGGGAAGACTTGGTGGCAGCATTCCCTTCCCCCACCACAGGGTAGGCGAAAAAAGGAAATGAATATGCAGAGAAATTGTACAGGACAGTAACAAGGGGCTGCGAGACAGTATAACGGAGGGACAGTCGCAGTATAATAAACGTGTCATCATTTCACTATGAATAGTCTTCTTCTATCACAAACAAAATGATGTGTGGCTCTGGTCCGTTGGGGCGCCCCATATAAACTCTAAAGTGGTTTGTGGATGATGCTGTGATGCATGAGGGGGAGTGGGTGGGGGATGGGGGGTGGGGGAGTATGTATGAGAAATAAATTGATGCAGCCCGAAGGGATTTCTTCCTGTCTTCTCCTTCTCAACATGAGGGGATAGAGAGGGAGTCGCCGAATTAAAGAAGCGGCCTTGCTGTGGATGTGCTCTTGCGACACTGCTTCTGACCCAGGGCAGTGGACAAGATGCAGGGAAGACCCGTCATCCAGGAGATGCCAAGATAAGAGGGAGGGAAGAGGGTAGAAGGGAGTGGAATATGTATGGGATGGAATGGGTGGGAATGGTGTCTATGCCTTTGTCTTTGGCTACCTCCCGTGTAAGGGGGAAAAGAGCCTTTGATATATATATATATATATATATATATATATATATATATATATATATATATATATATGTGTGTGTGTGTGTGTGTGTGTGTGTGTGTGTATGTATATATGTATCGGTGTGATCATAGGCGTCAAATTCAATATTAAAGGAATACAAAACTGAGTCACATAGACAAAATTCTTTGTGATTTTTTTTTAAATAAACTGATTGAAAAGAATACACTAAGACAAGAGAGAGAAAAAAACTTCCTGAGATTTTACTTATTGCGTTTGGTGTAGCCTACCAATACATAGCATTTCGAAAAGAAAATTATTTAACGGGTGTGAAAAAAAATAAGAGGTGAAAGAAAACAAAAACAAAAACGAAAAAAAACACTGGAAAACTACAAACTGATATTCTGAAAAGGGTGTAATTAAATCATGTTGATGAACCAAAGCTGTTGCGTATATTCAGAAATGACCTGCTGAGACCAAATGTACGAGTAGATAGAATATTATATAAAGCTATTATTCAACTAGAGGTCGTATCTATATGCTGTCTAATTATCCTATAAGGTTTGGTCTTTATTGGCTGACCGAGTATTTTGGGTAAAGTGACGTAGCTGGGCGCTTCCTGGTGTAGGTGCGGATGTGTACACTGGTAGTGGCATACGCCATACAGGCTATGCGCGCCAAATGTGAATTTTGCGTGATTGGTGACTAACAAATTCAGTTACTGGAGGCAGATTTCCATTAGAAAATATATCAAAATTTAAAATTTCGAAGCACGATATACCTAAAGAATCTATACCATCCCTGTAAGACAAACAAGACTGGTCAATGCTGACACAATCTTTTGTGTGATTCCACGTACTGACGAGCCCATACGATCCAAAGCTGATAACATCTATATTATAAATTCAAAACCTCATAAACAGCAATTGCACATTAAAAACATTGGCATTGCATCACATTCTTATTTCATGTTCGTTTTTTAGTGTTTACATCTTTGAAAAAAATACTCAAGTATAACGGTTCTCGTTTGAGCAGGAAGTGGACTTATGTAACCATTAGAATCGAAGTTGAAGCCGAGCAGATTTAGTACAAACATGAAAATCAACCAACTGCGCAGATATAATTGTATTTTTTAGAATATCTTGGAAGTTACTTATGTTTAAGTGTAACGCTAGACTAATAATAAAAAATACAAACTGTATGTCGTACCATATGACGTCACAGCCTTTGACGTTTCTACCAAAACAAAGCTCACACGAGCATATTGGGTGCCACTAGTTCGATGTTGTTGAGTGCGATAGCTTACCAAGAGCGCATAACAGGTGATCTATCATAAAAGAAGGATGTCAGCCCCGGGTAAATCACGCTGTGAGGACGCCCTAGGAGGTGAGTTTATTGCCTAAATAATTTGACAGGTATTAAATCGTGCGAGTTAAAAGAAATAGTGGTATTCAGCGAATGGAGCTTGTGACGTCTCCGAAGGAAAGCGCGCAATTTTGATGGTGGTATTGTAATTGTATGTTTTTTGTATTTTTCTTTGTTGTCGTAAACAAACAACTAGTTTTGCATAACACAGGCTTAAACGGAGCAGTGTTATTGACCAATGTTTATATGCACATTCAAGTTTACTCTGTGAAGAGTTCACTAGATGTAATGCGTAAATCCACGCACCAGGTATTGACTGAGCCCTTGCGAAGAAAACCGAATCTCGAAAATATCCAACATTATTACTTTATGTTTATCTGACAGGATTATATTTACTCAAGTAATTGCCTTATTGGTTTCCTATGATGTGGATAGCGTTCATGAGGTATGTCGTAGGTATTGCAAGCTTTACTATTGTATTTTTCTGTCATTCACTCATTCAGCAGTGGCGTTACTTTTGTAATGGGCCATTCTGTTATTTATTTTCTAATTAAGCTAGAACTTGAATGCTAACATGGATTGTGTTCTCTGGCTGACAGTTCAGTATTACATTTTAAACTGGGTTAGTTGTCGCAGCAGTGTTTGACATCTCCATTTTTTCACATATATACTTTGAGAGGTAATGATTTTAAGTTTGACACTGCAAGCTTGAATGAATGCCAGTCTTTGGTTAGATATATAGAAGTAATTGAATTCTTCTGTAGTTTTAATTCTGAGATGTGTATCAGCCAAGCATCTGGTGTTATACCTGTTGTGTTTGTTTTTATGATACTGAAATATGACAGTTGTGGATGTCATTATTACTGCTGTGTGTAATTACAATAACTATTATTATACAAATGGCAGAAAGTAATCCTGGCATCCTTAGTAACATCATTCAAGTGTCATTATACTGCATATGGTGCACCTTCCTGCTTTTTTTTTATGGACTTTTCACTTGTTTGTATTTATGAACATTTGGACTGGTGCAGCAATAATGTGTGCCCCTCTGCCTTATGATACCTGCCATGGGGAGCAGGAATTTAACCAGGTGTGATATGGCAAATACGTTTGGCATCTTACCTGGTTATCTTACATCTGGTGGGCTTCCCAGGCTGTTCAGGAGGGTTCTGCCGAAGCCACATACCGCTGATGCCCCAGCTACAGGAAATAAGATTAGAAATAGGAAGGATTAATGTGTAAAGACTGGAAAGTGCATCATAGCAGCTAGTGAGAATAGTAAATGGTATTCTGCAATGGAATGGGAAGTACAGTATTAATAAGAATCATAAAGAAGTTCATCAAAATGGAGAGTAAGAGCTGTTTTAAATTATGCCATATTAGTGACACATTAGGTAAGGAATTCCAGATGGATGCATGATGCTGGTTGCATGTGGTACTAGAAGAGACATTCGCTTTTTTCAGTTATAGAGGTGGTTAACCAGAGATAAAGAATGAAAGTAGAAGTTACAAGCAATCAGCATTCTATTTTTGAGTGGAGCTTAATCTCCAGTGATAATAAGTTGTATGATGTAGATAGTGGCAGATGTAAGTGATTATAGTAAATTATCCACATTCAGTTTATGTGATTTAACTTTTTGGTATATTTCGTAGTTTTAGGGAGGCTGATACTTTACATAGTTTGTTTATGATCAGTCGTTCCTACAGTGAGTTGTGCCACAGCTGGTGAGGGTGTTGGAAAAATCGTAGGGGATTGTAAAGAATGACAAGGTGGTATCAGAACTTAATGCGCTAGACCATCCATATAATGTACCACAATTTTATGGATTTAGGATGCACTGGGCAAAATCTGGTACAGTAAGTCCTCGTTATATGGTACATATGCATTCCTGAAAACCTTACCGCAAATTGAAATTACCGTATACTGAACCCATTATAACATATAATAATAGGATATGGCAGATGTACCTTCTCCCTGCTCTTTCCTCTTCAAAATAATCTAGCGGATACCATATCTGTGAATTTTTCTTACTGTAAATAGAATCGAGGGTAGTAATTACCAAATACTGTAACTGTGAATTTACCAGAAAATTACCGTATAAGGAGGACTCACTGTAATCCAAATGTCTGTCAGTTTTTTGGGATTTTCACACTGAGCAGACAATGACAGCTGAGGATGCAGCAGTGGGCAAAATATAGCAATCCAAATATCCATCATTTTTTTTTTCTTTTTTTTTCACTATAAGCAGACAGTGATTGCTGATCCCAGAACTGTGCCATTCTTGTCAGCATGGGTATCATTTTGTTTCAACTTCCATTGTGCACATTCACAGTGAGATAGTCTTGCTTGGTTTTTAGGGAATTTTTTAATATTGTCATGATTTTACACTGTACAGTAATTTTAGAAGCATGCCATCCACAGAAAGTAGAATTATAGAGATGAATTTAAATTTTGTTGCGAAGTTTAAGTGTGGCTGGTTAATAGCTCATGTCAAAGATTCTTTTACTGTTTTTTTATATTTTGGTCAAAATTCACAATCTTGTCACAGTTTATATTAATCACTGTTTTCAGTTCTATATCATACCATCTCTCAAATGTGAATAACTTTTTTTTTTTTTAACTTCAGTTTCTGTAGTGTCTTTTAAATTTGCAGGGAGCATATTAGATAGTCTTGAGGCACAATTCTCAAACGTTCTAGTACTTACTGGAAAGTGGTGATGAGTTGGGTTAGATTTTTTTATATTTATAAGGCTAAGTAAAATCTTGAAACATGAAATTCATTGTTGATGGTTTTGCAAGTATTTGTTGTTCCATTAAGCCAGGGAAATAATGAAGTTTAATTGAGAGATATAAAGCTGTTTATAGATGATATGTGCAGGTATGTAGGGTCAGAGTGGGTGCCGATAATATGACTGCTGGTGAGAAGCTTACATTGCATATTTGTATCCATTATAAGATTTAATGATGGTTAGTTATGGTGGTTCTGTAATTGACAGTATACTGTAAGTGTGTATTTGCCTAATTGTATTATACAGGAAGGGAGTAGCACTCACTGGGTCCCGTCTTCTAATCTCCAATTTCATCATGTGCAAAAACAGTAAAATAAAAGGGTGCACCAGGATGGGTTTTATTCTCAAAATACATATGCCTTTTTAGTGTTTGATTAGTTGTTTTGAATTACAGTAGACCTAATACTAGGGAGAGTGTTAGTGTGTCTGTGGGAGGAGTTCTTGGGCAGTAATGTGAAAGCTGAGGGTGGGGGTTACCTGAAAATTTTGGTGACTGCCATTTCAGATAATGTAAACCGGCTTTTTCTCAGTTTTTGAGGAACTTTGTTTGGCACCAAACACAAATTGCCTTTGATGGATTCACTTAGAAGACACGGGACACATTATCTTACAATGCTCAATACTCATGTTTGTGAACAAAGCCTCATAAATACTTGAAGTATATATATTTTTTCAATATTACTTTATTTCTTCATTCCTTTTTTTTTATGAATGGAGTTCAGATATTTGATGTTTATCAGGTCTGTAACAGACTATTGTATTTCTTTTGTTTAAATTGCAATGGGCAGATGTTTAGCTATTCTGGCTTTCTGGAACATTGTTTTACTGACAGTCAGGGAAAGCACATGTCCAGTTCTAATCTACCCATGTATTGTACTAATCTATCAATATATAATTTCCTTAACTAATACATAATTTTTCAAACATATTAATGCCACTTAATAATGATGTATGTATATTTAGGTACTTGTAGTAGTGATGAGTTAAGAATGTCGCACATCTCTTGATTGGTTGTGGAGCCCTGAAATCATGTGTTTTATGTGATGGTATGAGGTTTAGTGGTGGCATGTTTTTTATTTATTTATATCTTTTCTTCTTTTTTCATCTTTATCTTCTTCCATAGTTTGTAACTGTGACCTTGGATTTAACTTGTTTAGTTTGTTCTGATTCCAGTAATTGTGGTATTCTAGTCAGAAGGATTGGTTATACAAATGTCTCTGGCTTTTGTATAGTGATAAAGAATTACCTATTAATGTGGGTATTTCATATTTGAACTATGCCCTCTGACATTGAAGTACTGTACAGTACTTATGATTTTTTCCCCAAACAATGGGCCATTATCTGCAAAATAGGGTTGGGAGAGAGAAATCTATTGCACTAAATTGCTTGTCATCAAAATCGATGGCATCAGTTACTTCTAGGGCAATATTTTCTATGACAGACTGACATTGGCTACAGTATTTTAGATTTTGTTTTTAAGTTTGCTCATGCTCTAAATACAAAGAATGCCAGTAGTACTCGTGAATCACGTTGACACCTCACTCGTTCATGAATTAACGCATACCATGACCTTGCTGTGGATGTGCTATGTCTTGCGACACTGCTTCTGACCCAGGGCAGTGGACAGGGTGCAGGGATGACCCATCATCTAGGAGGTGCTAAGATGGGAGGGAGGGTGGAGTGGTGTGGAGTGTCTTCAGGGAGGGACCGGGTGGGAATGAGTTAATGCCTTTTCCTTTTTGGTTACCTCCCTAGTAAGGGGGAAAAAGCCTTGGTATATGTATGTATGACATCCACATCAATAACAAAAAATGGCTAAAAAACTTCTTAGTTGTCAGAGAGGGCAAAGTGTACCAAAACAACCAAAAGATTGGGCAGTTGAGTCCCCCAAGGAGTGGTATTTTTGCCTGCACCATTTAACTTATACTCAAGTGACCTCCCCACTCCAAAGCTCTCATTTTTGCAGATGGCACAACAATAATAGCTCAGCATAGCAGAGCTTGCAAAGTAGCCATTAAATACTCCCAAACATACTTGAACAAACTAGAACTTTGGTTAAGACAAAACAGAATGGTAGTCTTCCCTCAGAAATCATCATGAGATTGCTCACCCCAGAATCAAAGAAATATCCAATTGTAATGTTGAGTGGCCAACTTCTTCCATTGGATAAGGGTCCTAGGCTTAATTTTTTAGGTACATATAATTTTCAATCCATAGCCCTTTCTGAACACTACATGAGTTCAAATCTATGATAAGTGGAAATTAAGGATATAGAGTTGTAATTGGACATGAGCTTCAGGCTAGGTATAGTGAATTGAAGAGTACGAGACAGGATCTAGTGAGCATTGCTCCTTTCCTGTATACCACAATCAAGTAAATACAGTGAGTTCTCCTTAAACGGTAATTCTTTATCCGGTAAATTCACAGTTACAGTATTTGGTAATTACTACCCTTGATTCTATTTATGGTAAGAAAAATTCAGAGATATGGTATCCGCTCGTGTTTTGAAGAGGAAAGAGCAGGGAGAAGGTATGTCTGCCATATCCTATTATTACATGTTATAATGGGTTCGGTATATGTAATTTCAATTTGCGGTAAGGTTTTCAGGAACGCATATGTACCGTATAACGAGGACTTGCTGTACATATCAAAGACATAAGTGTGAAACCCAACAAGAAAATAAACAGTGAGGTCAATAGCAAGCACATTTTTTGGTCAACAGGAAGAAATACTAATCACAGTTTAATAATTTTGATTGTACTGTGTCAAGTTAATAATAGTAACACCATTTTAGTGTAAATTTTAAAACTGTACCATTTTCAAGAGACTTGAAGTTAAGTGTATATTAGGTATATGCACACCACCATTGTACATACATCACGATCACTGTCTACCTCTTCTGTCATCATTGCCTCTACTTCAGGCACAGAAGACCTAACAAAGGTGGACTAGAGCCACACATCATTTTGTCTGTGATAGAGGAAATCTCTGTTCAAAGAGAAATGATGACATTTTTATTATACTGCGACTGTCCCTCCATTATGCTGTTCCTCCACCCCTTGTTACTGTCCTGTACCATTTCTCTGAATATTCATTTCCTTTTTTTGCATAACCCTGTGGTGGGGGAGAAGATTGCTGCCACCAAGTCTTCTCACTTGAGTTGTATGAGGCAACAAAAAAATGACAGGGATAGGACTAGGAATCCTGTTACCTCTAACTCCAAAGGGGACATTCCTAAAAAAAAGTAAAGGCATATGAGGGTCTAGGAGTTTTCCAACTAGTACCCTAAGGTTTGGGTCTTTTAATATGTGTGGATTTGGTACAGATGAGAGTAAAAGAGGAGAGATAGGCAGTATGTTTGTGAGAAGAAAGATTTTGTTGCCATTGAGTGAAACTAAATTGAAAGGGAGGGGTGAGTGTGAGTTTGGGAGTGTAGTTGGGAGGTTCTCAGGAGTGAAGAGAGGATGAGGGAGAGAAGGGGTGGTTATACTAGTAAGTGAAGAGATAGGTAAGTGTGTAGTGGAGTGGAAGGAGGTTTCTTCAAGGTTAATGTGGATGAATGTGAAACTGGGAAGGGAAATGTGGGTTTTTGTAAGTGCATATGGGCCTGGTAGTGAGAAGAGTGTAGAAGAAAGGGAGGATTTTTGGATAGATTTAAATGAGTGTGTAGAGGGATTAGGGAGAAATGTCACTGTAGTTGTATTGGGTGACCTTAATGCTATGGTAGGAAATGAACCAATAGATTGAGTGATTGGGAAATGTGGAGTTCCAGGAAAAAATCGTAGTAGAAAGTTGATGGTGGAGATGTGTCTAGAAAGAGAGTTGATGATAGCAAATACAGTGTTTTGGAAGAAAGTCAAGCATAAGTACGCATGGGAGAGGGTGGTGGATGGAAGGGTGGTAGATAGGGCATTAATGGACTACATGGTGGTGACCAGAAAAAATAGTAGGAAGAATTTTGGATGTACATGATTGAAGGTAAGTTGAGAGTAGAGGATAGATGGAGAAAGAAGAAAAGGACAGAAGGTAGGGAGGGGCTTAGAGTAAACTGCTTAAATGGGAAAGAAAAGGAGAATGAGTACAAGAAGAAGCTGAGAGAGGAGTGGGAGTGAAGAAGAGAGTAGAATTAGGAGTGGAGGAGGAATGGGGATGGTTCAAGGAGAGAGTCACAAGGTGTGCAGAGATGGTGTGTGGAACAAGGAGGGTGGGAGGAAATAAAAGGGAGGGTAGTGAATGGTAGGATGATGAAGCAAAGAAGGTTGTAGAAGAGAAGAAGCGAGCATTCACAGATTGGTTACACAATAGGATGAGAGAATCATATGAGAGGTACAAAGGAAAGAAAAGAGAAGTAAAATATAAGATAAAGGAAGCAAAGAGGAGAGCAGATGTGAAATTGGGTAAGAATATGACAGAATTTTTTTAAAGTAATAAAAAGATGTTTTGGAAAGTAAGAGAGGAAGAGGAGGCAAATCAAGTAGAGAAGAGAAGGTAAAAGGTGCAGATGGTAATGGAAGAGATGGCAGTAAGAGGAAGATGGGCAGGTTATTTTAGGGAAATGCTAAATGTGAAGGTGGATAGGGAAGGAAATGTAGTTGCAGTGGGAAGTAATAAGAAAATGACAGTAATGAATGAGGAAAATGGAGAAGAAATAAGGAAAGATTATGTGAAGGTGACGAGAGCAGGTAAGGCTCCTGGGTTGGATGGGTGTCATACGAAATGTCTAAAAAAGGGAGATACAATGGTGGTGGACTGGCTGGTGAGGTTGCTTAATGGTTGTTTAAAAGAGGATAAAGTGCCGGAGGACTGGAGGAGTGCTTGTATAGTTCCACTTTACAAGGGAAAAGGGAACAAGTGTGAGTATAGTAGTTTCAGAGGGATTACTTTGTTGAGTGTAGTTGGTTATGCTTATGGGAAGGTTTTGAGAGGAACAGATGGAGTAATTGGTGGGGAATAGTGTAAGTTTAGGACTAGTAGGGGTTGTGTGGATCAGATTTTTGTGGTAAGACAGATATATGAGAAAGATTTTGGAAAAGGTAAGGATGTTTTTTTGCCTTTATGGATTTGGAAAATGCTTATGACAGGGTAGACAGGAAGGCACTGTGGGAGGTGTTGCAGATATATGGGATAGGAGGAAAGCTGTTAAGAGCAGTCAGGAGTTTTTACGAGAGTAGTAGAGCCTGTGTTAGAATCAGAAATGGAGAGTGCGAGTGATTTGAGGTAAAGGTGGGACTTCCCTAGGGGTATGTTATGTTGCCTTGGCTGTTCAATTTATACATAGTTGGGGTGGTGCGAGAGGTAAATGCAAGGTTGATGGGTGTGGGATTGGGGATGGTTAAATAAAATGGAGATAAGCCAGTTGTGTGGGAAGGTGTCCAAAAGAAGTAAGTTGAAGATAAATGTGGGTAAAAGGTGATGAGATGTACAAGAGGACAATGTGGCAGCAAACTAGAAGTGAGTATTAAGGGAGAGAGAATGGAGGAAGTGGATAGTTTTAGATACTTGGGTATGAATGTGGCGGGAAAGGGAGGAGTAGAGGTGTAGGTAGAATGTAGATTGAGAGAAGCAAGTAAATGCTTAGGGGGATTAAAAAGTGTAATGAGAAATAGACATTTGGGAATGGATGCTAAGAGGAGATTATATGAAGGAGTGATTGTTCCAACTGAACTGTATGGGGCAGAAACATGGAACATAAGAGAAGAGTTTGAATGTGTTTGAGATGAGATGTCTGAGAAGTATGATAGGGGTTAGTAGGCTGGATAGAATGAGAAATGAGGAGGAGAGTGGGAGTGGAAAGGTAGTTGGAAGATAGGGTTGATGGAAAAGTATTGGGATGGTTTGGACACATGGAAAGAATGAGTGAAGAAAGATTAGTAAAAGATGTGTGGAAGGAGTGAACATGAGTGGGCAACCAAGAGTGAGGTGGATGGGGTAAGAAGGGCATTGGGAAAGAGTGGAATATCTGTGGAGGAAGGACGGGAGAAGACAGAAGATAGGGGTGAATGGAGAATTGTTGTGTATGGATGATGTGATGTATGGAAGGGAGTAGGTGGGGATGGGGTGTGTGAGGGAGTACGTGTGAATGATATTTTGATGCAGCCCAAGAGATTACTCCCCGGCTTCTCTTTTTCTGGATGAGGGAACGGAGAGGGGGGGGGGTTGCCAATTAAATGAAGCAGCCTTGCTGTGGATGTGCTGTGTCTTGCTACACTGCTTCTGACCCAGGGCAGTGGATGATCTGTCATCCAGGAGGAGCCGAGATGAGAGGGAGAAAGGGAGGGGGTGGCGAATGGGAGTGGATTTTTTTTTTTTTTTTTTTTTTTTAAAACCTGAAATGAGAAGAGTTGTTTCAGGTCACGAATACGAAAAAACACTTAAGTTGATATGGAAGAGCAGCCTGGGAATAAGGGCCAGTCTTTGGAAGACTGCCATGATCTGTCCGAGAGGGGCCATTGCGGACCTGGTTCCTTATGCAACTCAGGACTGTTGCTGTGGGCTTTTCTGCCATGGTCGTCATAAAAACCATATCCAGGAAAAAGGTATGGTGATGGTTATGGCATGCGATCACTGTTATCTCCAGTCAGGCGTGCATACCAAAAAAGCTACAGGGAAATCGTTTTAACTACTAGTTATACACTAATGATCTAACCATACGGGCTACACCAGGCTTCCACGGGCCTCACCAACGAGGACAGTTGAGAGTTCGTTGGAGTAAAAATGACTTCGGTTACAATATTTGAATTTTCAAATCTCCAAATATCAAATTATCTTTCCGTCATGTATAAGAAAGCTGGATGATTGTAACAAATGCTAGACTTATTGTTGAAACGTTTTTAGAGAAATCTAGACTTCCAGATGTCAAATTCTAGTCATTCAAATTGAGGTTGGAGGTAGGATGTCGGAGGAAAAATAGTCCAATATGATAACCCCTTCAGCGTTGTCTTGCGGGTAACCCAGAAGGAGGGAGAGACACAAAGCATACGGAAAGGTGTTAGGGATTTGTTACCTTTCATTATCTGCGGCGGTGTAACTGTTGTATCTTCGGTTCTGACCTGCCACCTTCCTATCTGCCTTTGCTTAGCATTCTTGACTACCACCTGCTCCCCGCGTGAGCGTCTCCACGGTTACCATCGTGCAAAATGTGGGACAGAGCAGAGGATACAACAAGCCATTAGAAGGCGCGCATCACGACCGTAATCTTACAACGACGTTACCGGAAAGAAGACAGCATAACAATCGAAGTGTTCCTGTAAATGAACCAAGAACAATAAGTTAATGAACGTTAATGATAGTGTGCTGGGAAGTGATGTATACATACGCTTTCCTCGATGCTTTTAGTAACAAGATACTAGTTATTAGGGGTTGCTGGACTGCGTAGTCCTGATTGCAGGGGGTGCTCTCAAGGGTCGGAAAAGGTTGGAAAGCTCTGGTCTAGCGATAAATATAACAAAACAAACCCAGTGGAAGAGGTTAGTGGAAATGTAATCCACTTTAGTGTCAAAACTCTCCCCAACACATGAATAAAATATTTTGTAATTAGCCAGAAATTAAAAAGACTAAGAGGACGATTGTATATGAATCGCTAATAGCAAGAACCGGGTCAGGTGTGGTGTCACTAAGATATCAAATGAAGCTTAATCCTTATGTGGCGTTCACTTCTGGTTTACTTAACCCATTCAACTCCGATGACAAGATGTCTTGTCATTTGGTCAAATAAAACAAAAAATCATAAAACACCAAAATGTTTGATCAAACACCAGAAAAATATGACGTCAGTCCTCCTCCTCGAGGAGGACTGATGACGTCATATTTTTCTGGTGTTTGATCAAACATTTTGGTGTTTTATGATTTTTTGTTTTATTTGACCAAATGACAAGACATCTTGTCATCGGAGTTGAATGGGTTAAAATCGTCTTCCAGGCTTATTAGCTATGACGCACTAATACTAAATATCACCTAGTTAACACGTTCTACCGTTTAACGTTGCGGCTTTTGTATTTTATCAAAATGACGACCGCCGTCCATCTATCTCTATCTTCCTCTCCATTCCTTCCGTCACTTCCACATACTCCACCTCCCTCCCAACCCTGTGGCCCTGAACTCCGGCCCTTTCGGTCCCACTCCCTCTACTCCCCTGTACTCCCAGCCACTCCACACCTTGACCTTGAATCGACCTATTGTCCTCTGTCTTCCTCCTCATCTTCATCTTTCCTCCTCAACCCCCCACCCCCACACCCGCGTTCCTTCTCCCCCCCCCTTCCTCGCTTTTCATCCTACTTTTCACTCTCTTCCTTGTTGCCTCCCATCTCTTCTCCGAGTCTAAGGTCTCTCTCTCTCTCTTTCTCTCTCTCCCTCCCCCTCCCTCTCTCCCTACCCTTTCCCCCCTCTCTCTTTCTACTTAAGCATTGACAGGGGTTAAATCCTTCCTAGTTCTCCTCCTCTTTGTCGGTGACACATAAACAACAGACCACACTGAAACAACCATCAATCACTTTTTTTTTTTTTTTTTATATAAGAGAGGTCATTGGTAGGGCCAGGTGGGTTTTGCACGGTGTGATGATTTGCCTCATACCACCACAACCAGTAGCGAGTGACGCGCATCATACCTCCATCCTGGCATCATCACATGTGGGTAAACGCGTTGGTAGGTTCGGTTAAAATGAATATCAGCCTCTCACTTTGCATCTCGAAGCAAAGGAGCCTATTCCTAAACAAAGAATTAGTGTTCTAGATAATCGTTTGTCGATCATCGTTGAGCCGTGAACGATCATCATTGAGCGATAATCGCTCCTGAATAGACGTACTTTAAGGACTGTTGCCGGTTGTCGTGGGGCTGCGGGCTTGTGTTAGTGAAACTTGAGTAAACGTTGTTCCTTGTTCAAAACTTTTTCATAATAATGGAGGAGACTGCAAGAGACCCTAAGGCCTACATCAGGCAGTTCCATGTCCCATACTACCTTTCGTCCTTGTCCGTAGATTTATCTAAACTCGTTAAACATCCAATTGTTTCAGCGCTCGTTACATGGTTACTGGCCCACCCCTCCCTTCCTCATCTCATCCTAACCTCTTCCTCCTCCCACTCCCATTCTTGTCAGCCCTGTTCATACTAGCGGTTTCAACCGCGGCGGTACCGCATAGTCATGGAAAACTGCACGGTTGTGTGTAAAAGCCTCCATTGACTTACAGTGTAATTTAACCGCCTGTGTGAATAGGACATTAACCAACTACTATCTTCTATACGATTCTCTACCCGCCTGCCTACTCTCATCACTTTTATTCCGTCATTTCGATCTTCCTGTACGTTCTCTTCTCCTGGAAGGACCTTTGGGTTTCGGTATTTTTCGATTTCTGATCTTGTTGGTCTTATGTGTTATTTGCATTCGATTTGGTCTTTTGTTTTCTCGTCGTTTTCTCGCCGTGATGTGTCAACCCATCGTCAGTCATTCGAACACTCAGAGTCAGTCAGGTTGTCATACAGTCAGTCAGCCACTTAAACAGTAAAAGAGTCAGTCAGTCAATTAGTCACTCAAACAGTAAAAGAGTCAGGCAGGCAGTCAGTCAGGTTGTCAGTCAGTCATTCAAACAGTCAGTCAGTCAGTAAAAGAGTCACCAGTCGCTCAAACAGTGAAACAGTCAATCAGTCATTCAACCGTCAAAGAGTCAGTCAAGTCAGTCAGTCAGTCGGTCCGTATTTTCTCCCTAGAGTGACTTTCCCTATATATACTTTCCTCTCACGTGCGGTCTCTCTCTCCAAGAGCTTCCGTTGGAGATCAACTTGGTACCGCAAGTATCATACCACCACTGAGCAGTGGTATGAATCTTGTGACTCGGGTGGTACCGAAGTTGGGACTGAGGCTTTCCGTATCCGTTCTTTATGAGGTGGTAATGCTGTAGTTTTATTCTGGTCAAACGCGAGGTTACTTTATTTGGTTGTCTGGGAAGCCGATGGTGGTGAAGGAAAGATGTGACGTCAGAACACCTGACAACCTCACTACTCCCATCCCCCACCCCGCCTCTGGCACACCTACAGCTGTTAGACAAGAGGAGGAGGAAGATGGGGTGGGATTTTGTGGGTAATTGGATAAAAAACTGGTGATGGTAGAGAAGGAGAGGAGGAGGACGGTGGGAGTGGTGGTGAATAATAAAAAACAACAACATAGGAATGGAGGAGACAGCAAGAGACCATAAGGCCTACACTAAACAGTCCCATGTCCCTAACCACCTTTCGTCCCAATTGTTTCAGCACTCGCTACATGGTTACCAAGTCTATTCCAATCGTTAACCACTCAGTCGGTAATCCAAATCTTGCCTATTTCCTCCATTAACCTAATTGCGTAAATGGATTGAGATAGAAAAAAGGGGAGGGGGAAGGGGGCAGGTGAGTGACAGCAACGGGCATGTCGGTTCCTGCATGACGTTTGCCTTCTAGTTCCCGCCTAGCAACAGCCTCTCAGCCCGCGCGTTACGTAAGATCAGCCGGCAAGAAGTTGCGAAGTGGCACACGCGTCTTCGATGCTCGTGGCCAAGGTAGACCATGAGGGTTTCTCGCTCGCGTAAAATGAACTGGAGGACAGCGAGCTTGGGGTACAGATTAACTGGGAGTTGGTTAACCTGGAGGCAATGAGTGGTGGGTGCCAAATCAACGTCTATGTTCGTACACTCTTGTATAGGTTACATTCTCTCTCTCTCTCGCTCTCTCTCACACACACACAGAACATATGTGACTTGTTAATTCCCATCTGTGAGAGTAATAATTGTCGATCACGTGTTCAGTACATGATACAAAACCATGCTAAATCTCTCTCTCTCTCTCTCTCTCTCTCTCTCTCTCTCTCTCTCTCTCTCTCTCTCTCTCTCTCTCTCTCTCTCACACACACACACACACGCTACACAACTTGTGGCGCAGTTGGTAGAGTTCCCGAGTGCCACTACGTAGATCCGGGTTCGAATCCCGCCCAGGGCTGAAATAATTTCAATATCGCTGCGCTGCGGGTTGTTACTCCAACTCTCGTGGGCGGGGAGTTGTGTGTGTGCGTGTAAGGTCACAGCATTACCCATAGATCGGTCATATACGAGCTCTGAACTCTTCCGGGAGGGAAATAGCTGTCGATCACGAGTCTAACACGTGATCCAAAGACCATAGTGAATCACACACGCATGCACTTATCTCAGAATATATGTGAACTCTAATTCCCATCCAGGAGGGTAATAACTGTTGATAACGATTCCAGTGCCTAGTGCAGGACCATGGTAAATCACACACACACACACACAGAAACACACACACACGCATACTCGTGATTGACAGCTATTTCCCTTCCGGAAGAGAGCTCAGAGATCGGTTATATACGAGCTCTGAGCTCTCTTTCGGTAGGGAAATAGCTGTCGATCACGAGTCCAACCCGTGATCCAAAGACCATGGTGAATCACACGCAAAAGCGCGCGCGCGCGCGGGATGGGTGCATGATGCTATTCGGTCCAATAGGAAACGAGTAACAAGTGGAGTGTCTCAGGGGTCAGTCATGGCACCAGTCAAGTTCGTGAGGTTTACATACTTTATTAGATAGAATATAGATTTTGACATCTTGGGCGATACACAAAGATTGCTGGTGTAGTTAGCGTCTTGACGTATCACACGGGAAGTCCGAGTCACAGTCACAGGTTGAAAGTTTCACAAATACTCTAAGCCGTTCCTGTTCCCATTGGGCAAATGATGGTTGTGTGTGTGTGTGTGTTTGGGAGACAGAGAGAGAGAGGTTGTCTATACCTAGGAATTTATATGTGAGTACTAATCTCATTTAGGCAATAGATGTCAGTCACGAGTCCAACGCGTGATCCGAGATTATTATACGGTACACGCTTGGTATCACATAGATACGGCAACTGTTTCACTCCAGCAAAGGTTTGCCAAACCTCATCATGCGAAGAGAGGAAGGGGTAACTTCGTCGCCTGACAGAGAAAATTCTCATTTCCTCAAGTTCCAGAAGAGGCATGGGGAGGTCCTGGCACGCCGCACCTCGCACAAGTTTGAACAGTTCTCTCGCGCATGCGCATACACGTTTAGTAAATTTGTTTACGTGCCAAGGCACATATTTGTATGTGCCCTCGGCACACGTCCAGGGGAGTACAGAAACGTGTAGAAACGAATGGTTCGCTGCCACGACCAGAATGTGCAGGGAATACGGACGTTGGGGTTGAATTGTCCGACCCTGTGCCGGAGGTGGCGGGGTGGACGGGAAGTGCCCGGCCAGTGGACCACCATCTCCTCCACGCAACTTCGGGGCTATGTCCGCGGGAGACGGAAGAAGGGAGGTGGTGGAGCAGGTGCGAGGGTTAAATAATGTTTGGTGGACGCGGGGCAAGGCACGTATGCAGACTGAGGGTGGCATCTGTTGCGAGCGCTCTTGGCGACGAGGAGAAAAGGAGACAAAGGCGGCCACGCCTGGTGGTGTGCAGTGACTGTCTCGAAGCGAACATGTAATTTAAGTGTTTAGATCGATGACTAGTGTGTGTCTGTATATATAATTATATATATATATATATATATATATATATATATATATATATATATATATGTGTGTGTGTGTGTGTGTATGTATACATTTATATATAATTATACATATAAATATGTATAATTATATATTATATATATAAAACATGTATATATAATATATATATATATATTACATATGTATATATATATATATTACATATGTATATATATATATATATATATATATATATATATTACATATGTATATATATATATATATATATATATATATATATATATAATAATATAATTATATAACATATATATATAATATACTAGCCAAATTACCCGCGCGTTGCGGCGAGTTCATGAATAATCCCTAATCTAACCATACCCCACCTAAATTTAACCCGTAACCCTAACCAAAATATTTTTTTGGGGGAAATGAAATATAATTATGCAAGTACCTGGAGTGATAGGGTATGGGAAAATATATGGTTATGGGGGCCTATCTCCAAAACTCTATGAGGAGTTCGTGAACAAACAGACAGAGAGACAAATGAAAGACAACTATTCAAGTACCTTGGGTTATAAGGTTTCAGAATATATATGGTTATAGGGGTCTGCAAAAACCCAGAAGTTCGTGAATAATCACTCACCTAACTTTAACCCTTAACCCTAACCAAAATATTTTTTTTAAATGAAATATAATTATCCAAGTACCTGGAGGGATAGGGTATCAGAATATATATGGTTATGGGGGTCTATCTCCAAAACCCTGGGAGGAGCTCGTGAGCAGACAGAAAGAGGCTACTACTTTATCATAGTAGATATATAATATATATAATTGTATACATTATATATATATATATATAATATATATATATATATATATATATATAATTATATATATGTACACACACACACAGAGCAAGTTCCTCCCGGAACATGAATGGTGGAACAGTAGCCAAATGTGGAGAGTTCGATACGTGCACGTATTGAAACAGATTCTTTGACACTGCTGTCCTGTGCTTTGGTATCAGATGCCAGACTGTGAAAAATGTATTAATTTGTTATAGATGAACAAACTGATTGCAATAGTTTTGTTTACTTATGTTACCGATACATTGATATACGCTTTTATTTTTTTTTTTGTTATACATTATATGAATGCTTGTTAAAACATTAGAGAACTAGGAAAGTGTCGAGAAACGTGTACTCTAAGGGCATTATCACACTGGTCTATCTTACCTCCCACCTCCAATTAATCGGCAGTGCCGCCCATTTCTAACAATTTTTTCCGCCATAAAATCACTATGGCAAACTTTTTTTTTTTTTTTATAGAATGTCATTTGATATGCTGGAGGAAGTTTATTTTTCTCCAACATATCAAGTTCCTCCCGAAAACTCCAAAAGTAGGAGGAAAAATAGCCCAGTGTGATAACGCCGTAAAGCGCTTTCCTGTGAATCAGGGTGGGCGGTGATTACAAAGGTTTTGAGGGTTACAAAAGAACACATCTTAAGAATGAAAGACTGCAAGAGACCATAAGGCCTACACTAGGCAGTTCCGTATCCATCACCACCTGTCATCCCCATCCATAAAGTTCTCTAATAGTTTCTTAAAGCAACTGATAGTTTCAGCGCTTACTACATGGTTACTAAGTTTATTCCATTCGTCGACCACCCTATTAGTAAACCAATTCTTGCCTATTTCCTTCTTAAATGTAAATTTGTCCAGTTTATAACCATTACTGCGAGTCCTACCCTGTTGTTTTAATATGATGACCTTGTTTGCATCACCCTTGATAAAGCCTTTGATCCATTTGAACTCCTCAATTAGGTCACCCCGCACTCTGCGTCTTTCCAGAGAGTTAAGGTGCTTAAGCCTCTCTTCGTAAGGCAAATTTCTGAGTCCATGTATCATTTTGGTCATTCTTCTCTGTACTGATTCTAGTGAATTGGTGTCCATTCTGTAGGACAGAGACCAAAACTGTACCGCATAGTCAAGGATGGGTCTAACTATCGCTAGAGTTTAATAATTACCTCTGCACTTCTATTCGTTACCGTCCTAGGAATGAAACCTACTGCTCTGCTTGCTTTATTCCTGGTGCTAATGCACTGTTTCCCGGTTTTAAGGTCCGGACTCACTAGAACTCCCAAGTCTCTCTCGCACTAAATTTTCTCTAAAAGCGTGTTATCTAAGCTGTATCTATTTTCGGGGTTGTGTAGCCCTACGTTTAACACGCTACACTTAGAGATATTGAAGTTCATTTGCCATTTCACCGACCATGTTAACAATTTATTAAGATCATCCTGCAGAATCTCTGCGTCGTCTCCTGACCTAATTAGGCGCCCTAATTTAGTGTCGTCCGTAAACTTACAAACATCACTATTTATCCCATCGTCTAAGTCGTTTATGTACATAATGAACAACAAGGGACCCAAAACCGAGCCCTGTGGGACCCCACTAATAACATTGCCCCACCTAGATTTTACTCCATTTATGGTGACCCGCTGTTTTCTGTTACTAATCCAAGCTCTAATCCATTCTAACACTTTTCCTCCTATGCCATGGGCTTTGATTTTATTTAGTAGTCTCTGGTGTGGCACCTTGTCGAACGCTTTGCTAAAGTCAAGGTAAATAACATCGTAATTATCATTGTTATCTGACGCCTTATATACTTTAGTGTAAAAGGATGTAAGAATAGTCACACATGACTTACCCTTGGAGAAACTATGCTGTGAATCACGAATTAAATTATGTCTTTCGATATGTTCTCTGAGTCTATTTACTATTATTGATTCAAGCATTTTTCCTATAACCGATGTCAAACTGATTGGCCTGTAGTTGCATATAGACGATCTATCTCCCTTCTTAAAAACAGGAACAACGTTTGCCTGCCTCCAAGCAATAGGCACAAAACCAGTGTCTACCGATTTATTAAATATTTCAGTTAACTGGTCGCAGATTTCAAATTTACACTCCTTAAGCATTCTCGGAAAAATTTCGTCTGGACCCGGGGATTTTGTTGCTTTAAGTCTTTCAATCTGCTTGACTACTTCTTCTTTACTAATGCTGATACTAGATAGACTACTTTCTTCATCCTCTCTGAAAATCGGATCGCAGCCAGATACTTTATCTAACCTCTTGCCTATGGAAAGGCAGACTGTGGAATGCAGTGCATGGTATACGGTAGGCAGACTGTGGAATGCAGTGCATGGTATACGGTACGGAAAATCTGTTGCAATGGATGAAGGATGACTGTGGGTGGGTGAGTATGTGTGAGAGGATATTGGATGTGAAGTGAGGAAGTATGAATTGAGAGTGAAGAGGGACCACTAACAAAGGATAAACGTGAAGAGGATGTGTGGGTTCAAATGCAGCGTTACGTAAGGTGCAGTGCAGACGGCGCAAGGGAGGTTCTGCATGAGTGGCAGAAAGTTGGGAACGAGCGTTGGTGTAATGGGGTTATCACACTGGGCTATTTTTCCTCCGACATTCGAATAACTAGAAATTGAGGCTTCTCTAAGAAAAATTAGATTGTATAGGCTTGCAGTATAGTTCATTATTATTAGCTTTGCGACTGTACCTCCGTTATGCTCTTGATACTGTCCTGTACCACTTCTCTGAATATTCATTTTCCTTTTTTCGCCGAACCCTGTGGTGGGGGAAAAGAATACTGCCACCAAAAATTCCCACTTGAGTCATAAAAAGCGACAGAAACGGGACGGGGATAGGACTAGGCATCCTTCTGTCTGTAGCCCCAAAAGGGACATTTCTTTAAAGAAAAAAAAAAAAAACCTCCTTCCACTCCACCACACGTTTACCTATCTCTTCACTTACTAGTATAACCACCCCTTCTCTCCCTCGTCCTCTCTTCACTCCTGACGGCCATTTGCACTTCCAAACTCAAACTCGCCCTTCTCTTTCAACTTAGTTTCACTCGATACCAACACATCCATCTTTCTTCTCATATGCATAATACTTATTTCTTCCCTTTTACTCTCACGCACATTAAAAGACCCAAACCTTAGGGGTTTTGTTGGAAACTACTGCCAGACTCTTATGCTCCTTTTTTTTTTTTTTTTTTTTCTTTTCTTTTTGCTACCTCCCTTGTAAAGGAGAAATGGCCGTTGGTATATGTGTGTGTATATGCGGGGAAAGATTATTTGATATGATATTTGGAGATTTGAAAAGTAAAATTTTGTAACCAAAGTTGCCTTTAGGCTACTCAAGCAAACTGGACTGTCGGCTCTGGTAAAGCCCGTGGAAAACCACAGAGCAGGATAATTTTGTTTGAAAATATCGATACTTTACTTTGTCAAACATTCATTTATATCGATACTTTACTTTGTCAAACATTCATTTATAGCGATGACTAGTGTCATGACCATTCTTGTGAACGGTGTAGTTGTAGAATTTATCCTGACACGTTGAAGTGGAGTTACTTTTCTATAGCATGTATGTTTGAGGTGTTTGTGTAATATGCTATGGCTGTCAGGAAAGGGATGAGTGCTCAGGCATCGGTTTTTCGTCAAACACTGATGATATTGGCTTTGGATTGGGAAGAATCGAAAGAGGGAATGGAATAGACTTAGTAACTATATAGTGAGCGCTGAAACTATTTGTTATTTTAAGAAACTGTTAGACAACTTTATGGATGGGGATGACAGGTGGTAATGGGCAAGGAACTGCTTAGTGTAGGCCTTATGGTCTCTTGAAGTCTCCTTCATTCCTGTGTTCTTATGTACCTTTCCCGTAAATCTTTGAGCACTTCCTGTGTACTGGCAAACATATTCATTGAATTATCTTGCTCCTCAGGACCGATGTAATTTGCACCCTTTGCTTGAGACAAGTAGCAATGGATTAGATTAGATTCTCATGGGCGCAGGTATTTCACGTTGGATGACTTGTTTATGCATGTTACAGTGCAGCCTGCTATCCCAACACCTTCAGGTTGAATCCTGTTGTTTTCATGGCATGACTCATCAAGTTCAAAGCATAAAGCTTCATCTCCATCATACAATTACCACAATTTCAGGCAGAATGCATAATGCCCTTACCAATATGGAGTTGATGCATTCTGGCACGTAAATACGGTCACAATGCGTTATGCCTTCAAATAACATAGAGAGCATGTGGAGTTAATGCAGTCTGGCTGTTAAGACCTCGATATAGTGGTAAAGCAGGATTAACCCACCTTAAGAATAAGGTTCGTCTCATTGTGCTGACTTCATAGATACTAAAATTACGAAAATATGATTTTTTTGAAGTTGATACGTTCTGCCTCTTTGAGGCAGATTTTCCCGCGTTGCCAACCCTCCGCCTAACCGTATTTTATAGCTGTTGTCATTTTTTCGACGCTTGGCCTTCCACCTGTCTCGGACAACCGTCAATTTTGTTTGCTCACACTTGTGGGGGCAGTACGTGCCGTTTTGTTGCCCGCCTCGGAGAGACGGTTCGTAGGGTAGACGTCAGTGGCTTGCACGCGCTGTAGGAGGAGCCTGTGCGACATCTGTCAAGGTCAAACGTGATCACGTGAACAAAGTGCGGATGGCGTTGTTGCTTAGTTACACTTTCCGTCCGACATATGATACTGCTGACATACAGGTTTTCATGAGAATTGTGAAGCATGAAAAGGAAGAGAGAGAGAGAGAGTCGTTGTGGCAGTTCACAGAATGGAATTTCGTTTGATTGTTGTATTCAGGCGATACGGAGTCAAGATAGCTTGCGCCCCATGTCGGGTTGCCGTTTGTGAGTACGGCATAGTGATAGTTATCAGAAGTGGTTTCGGTGTTTCGGTATCCACTTGTAGATTGGTGGCAGGTGTGAGTAGAGGCGAACTGATGTGTCATTCGCTGATTAACAAGGTTTCGCCAAATGTTAAGCTGATAGTGTTTATGCTCCTTCACTACCGAGTTTCTGCCGCGATAATTGAAGTATCGTGGCGGAAGATTGAATAAAAGAAAATTGTCATTCGGTACGAAACGGGTTGGTCGTGTGTGTGTGTACCTTGGATGAATTAAGTCGTCAGACAGCAACATGAATAAGAGTATCGTTTGGGTGTTTTTATTTAGGGAACAGGATATTTTGAGGCTTAAGTTTTACAAAATATTCAGTCTGAGGGAGACGAAGGTGAACTGGGGTGCTGTAGGATCCGGTCACTGCCCTCCATTCTTTCTCTTTACGCTTAGAAACAAAGTATCTGGATCTTGTTTCCTGATATTTTTATATGAAATCTCGTCGACAAAAGAATGGGGAAACTTTGTGTCAAGTTTCCTGATAAGACAACCATGTAGTTGAGCTGTGAAACAATTGGTTGTTTTAAGAGAGTAGATAACTTTAAGGATAGAGTTGAAAGGTGGTTAGGGACATGAAACTGTCTACTGTAAGCCTTATGGTATCTTGCAATCTCCTCTATTCTTATGTTCTGTTACCTTGAAGCGGAGAGAAAACGTTGACATTACGAATACAAGACGATAGGCGGTAGTAGTATTAGTATTGTAAATGTTATTTGTGTTTAAGTGTTAATGTATATTAGCTGAACCATTTCTACGGATTGACATACATATGTACAGAACTTAAGAAAATCGTTTGGTTTCAACAAAAGCAAAACCTGTTGTGCCAGAGGATTAATGGCGGTCTGTGTAACGAGGCATATCTGTAACCCTCACGGAACCTGACGACTCATTAATCTGGATTGTGCCGGCAGCCGTAACGAAACATGTTAGGCTGAGAGATAATAGCCCCCCACCATTTCCCCATAAACCCCCATTCCCCAGCCTTCCCATCCCAGTAATGTGCGTTCTGTCAACAACTGAAATAAGGTGTGTTGGTAGCTACAAGGAGATGATATACAGAGCGAATATGTACTTTGATTGCCAAGATGCGTTGGCAGTAACTGCCGTCTGGCACGTTGGAAAACTGTTACGTAGGATGTTAGCCGTGTTGTGGTGGTGGCAGTCGGGCAGACGGGCGACGTTGTCACTAATTTGGGACTATATTTGTGTGTGATTCACCATGGTCTTTGGATCACGTGTTGGACTCGTGGTCGACAGCTATTTCCCTCCCGGAAGAGAGCTCAGAACTCGTATGACCGATCTATGGGTAATTGTGTGTGTGTGTGTGTATATATATATATATATATATATATATATATATATATATATATATATATATATGTGTGTGTGTGTGATTCACAAGGGTCTTGGATCACGTGTAGGGCAATGTTAAATGTGGTGGTGGTGGTCAGACGGGCAACGTGGTCACTGCTTTGGGACTATATATATATATATATATATATATATATATATATATGTATATATTTAGATATAGATATATATTTGTGTGTGTGTGTGTGTTTGTGATTCACCATGGTCTTGGATCACGTGTTGTACTCGTGATCAACATTTTACCCTCCCGGAAGAGAGCTCAGAGCTCATATATGACCGATCTATGGTTAATGCTGTGACCTTACACACACACACCTCCAACTCCCTGCTCACGAGAGTTGGAGTAACGACTCGCAGCGGTACTGAAAATATTTCAGCCTTGGGCGGGATTCGGATACGGACCGCTGTAGCAGTGGTTGCGAACGCTTCCACTGCGCCGTCGAGTCGTGTGTGTGTACACATACACACCAAGGGCTTTTCCCTCTTACAAGGGAGCTAGCCAAGTCAAATGGATAATAACCATTCCCACCCATTCCACTCCCATTCCACTCCCATTCACCACCCTTCCCACCCGTCTTAGCTCCTCGTGGATGACAGGTCATTCCGATATCTCACCCACTGCACTGGGTCAGAAGCAATGCGAGATACAGCGCATCCACACCAAGGCCGCTTCACTTAATCGGCGACCCCCCCCCCCTCCGTCCCTTCAGGCAGAAAAAGAGAAGACAGGGAGAAATCCCTCCGGGTTGCTTCAAAATATCCTTAAAACATAACCACTCCCTAACCCCCCCTCCCTTGCATCACAGTACCATACACAACCATTCTCCACTCGCCCCTGTCTCTCCCTTCTTCCCTCATTGCTCAACAGACATTCCCCTCTTGCTTACCACCCCTTTCACCCCATCCATCCATCTCATCCTCGGTAGTCCCCTCAAGTTCACTGCCCTCTGCCCTCTACACCTCTTTAAATAACCTTTCTTCACTCATTCTTTCCATGTGTCCAAACCATCCCAATACTCTTTCATCCGCCCTATCTTCCATATCCTTTTTCACCCCAGCTCTCCTCCTCATTTTGTTTCTCATTCCATCCAACCTTATAATCCTTACCATACTTCACACAGATTTCATCTCAAACACAATAAGAAAATTCTTCCCTGTCTCTCTTAAATTCCAGGTCTCTGTCCCATACAGTGTGTGTATATATATATATATATATATATATATATATATATATATATATATATATATATATATATATATATAATATGTGTGTGTGTGTGTATGGGAGTTAGGGTGTTGGGAGTAAAACGAAGACGATTTAGGAATTGATTTACTCTACGTTTCGACCAACGTGGTCGAAATGTAGAGTAAATCAATTCCTAGATTGTCTTCGTTTTACTCCCAACACCCCAATCTCTCCGTTGTCCTTTCTTCCCCCCCCCC